>NW_021703774.1:145582680-145678456 GCF_005190385.1 Monodon monoceros
AATAGAACTGCCGTCTACCTGGCCCCAGGTCCTCCTCCCATACCTGAGCCTTAGAAAATAGAACTGCCGTCTACCTGGCCCCAGGTCCTCCTCCCATACCTGAACCTTAGAAAACAGAACTGCCGTCTACCTGGCCCCAGGTCCTCCTCCCATACCTGAACCTTAGAAAATAGAACTGCCGTCTACCTGGCCCCAGGTCCTCCTCCCATACCTGAACCTTAGAAAACAGAACTGCCGTCTACCTGGCCCAGAGCCAGCAACCCCAAGCCTCCCACCTCCCCAGTCCCACAGGTGGCCAGGCAGGCCACCACTCTCTCTAAACTGCATGAAACCCAGCCTCCCTTCCTTCCCTACCCACTGCCTGGGTTTGGGCCACTACCACCTCTTGCCTGGGCTGCAGTGCTGCCCTGGCCTCTCACTGGTGTCCCTGTACCCCACTCTGTACCCCCAGGAACCTTTCTGAAGCATAAATTTTATCAAGTCATTCCCCTGATTAAAATCCTCTTTCCCCTGGCAACCAGAGAGAGGGGGCACCTCACCAGGGATGGGGAAGGTACACACACAGGGGCATTTAAAACCTCCGACTTGGCTAGCTGTCCCCGGAGGTGCTGGCTCCGCTGTGGTCCTGAGGCTGGGGGAGATGGCAGTGGGCGAGGGAGCCATGGGCACAGCAGGGCCATGTAAGCACCCGTGACCACAGGGGTGGGAGGGGCAGGCTAGGCACAGGGAACGTGTCCACTGTCTGTGGCTAACAGAAGAGGCAGGCGTACTGCCCACCCCACAAGTGGACCCATTCAGAAGGGAGTCTGCTTGGACCTTGAACACAAATCAGAACTAGAAAAAAATGGGGGATCCCAGGTACCAAGAAACCCAGAGCCTGATCTTCTAGACCCTCCTGGCAGTGCCCACCTAACTGACACCTCTCCCACCCCCATGCCTGCGGCCCAGATCTCTCCAGGAAATGGTTGCAGAGCCTCGTATCTGCATGGTTCTGAATGCGACTACAGTCACAATGGGGCGGGGGGTGGGGGTGGAAGGACAGGTCACAGATCCCACAGTCACTGGGCCAGAAGCACTTAGGTCATGCCTCAGCTGCGAGGGGAGGAGCAGAAGCTGGCCTGGGTTCTAGGTGCTTGGGCTCCTTCTACACCTTCCATGGATGCAAATCAGGGAGGCGACAGGCCCAGCTTCCTCAAAACAAGCCCATGACCTAGACACGTATGCAGGCAACAGGAAGGGGGCACCTCTTGCCACCTAAGGAGTCATCCTCTGCCTGGTAGCCCTTCACCCAAACTCCCCACCCTCCTAAGTCAGGCCTGGGCCAGGGAGAGATGACTCCATGGGAAAACGCCCACCCACCCTGAAAACACAAGCTTCTGTACCGGCCCCGCTCCAGGTTCAGCCAGCCCAGGACCGCAGGACAGGGTCATATGTTGCTCATCAGCCCTCATGTCCCTGGGGCTGTTTCCAAAGGGGCTGTGGGTAGGTGGGTGGGGTTCAAGAGGGCCTC
Organism: Monodon monoceros; assembly: GCF_005190385.1. NCBI lineage: Eukaryota > Metazoa > Chordata > Mammalia > Artiodactyla > Monodontidae > Monodon > Monodon monoceros. The sequence goes on from NW_021703774.1 coordinate 145,584,191, forward strand.
CATCATCCTACAGTCCCAAAACCAGGGTGAGAACCGCTGAGGAGCCTGGGGGTCCCAGCCCAGCACGGACTGCCCGCCTCCCCACCCCAGTCACGACCCCACATGCCTGACAGCTGGCCTCCCGCAGGGCCTATCCAGAACGAAGGGGGCAAGGCCAGGCACTCCATGCGGGCACCTGGATTCCTGTGTGGCCTGAGCGGTGTGGTCCTGGCCAGTCAGCAGACATCAAGGCCAGGTGGGAACAGGTGAAAGGGAGCCTCGGCTCGATGAGGGGAGGGGAGGAAGAGGAGAGTCCCAAGGTCTGGGCAGGATCCCTATCTGGGGGCCCCTCCCTTCTGGCCTGGCTGCAGAGGAACTGCTGAGGAGCAGTTCTCAGAGGCACTGAGAACAGCTCAGCCTAACCACTCTGCCCCACGTCCATCTCTGTCCAGCTGTCCTGGCTGACCGACAGCTCCGAGCAGGGATCCTGTGGGGTCCAGGAGACAATGAGGCCAGACACAGCATCTCTGGCCTCCCACAGCACCAGACCGACCGCACACACTCAGCCCAGGCTGCTTGCTGCACACCCCTCCCCCCGCCGCAGACACAGGCCATAAGGTATACACCACCTGCTGTACACACCACACCCCCCCCACACTGCCTGATGTGTGTACGCACAAGCACGTGTGCAAGCACGCGCGCACACACACACACGCAACCGGACGCACGCCCCCTGCTTTATATACAACCCATAAGGCACACACAGCCCCTAAGACTGTAACACCACACCACACACCTCACACATACTGCCTTACAGACAGCACAAAGGGCACTCACCACACGCAGGGTGCACGCTACCTGCTGTAGCCATGACCACGAGGCGAATGCTGCCTCCTGAACTCGGGGGCCCCAGAGCCAGGTGCCCACCACAAAGTCAGAAACGGCTTATCCCTGCTCCTCGGCCTCTTCCCTCCTCCTTGCCCCTCTTTCCCTTCTCCTCCTCCTTCTTGGCCCTTCCAGAACCTGCCCAAGTCACCAGGGCCCTGACCACACCTCTGCTGTCTGGCCTCCTCTGGGGCTTTCCTGACCACAGTACCAGTACCGCCCGGCTGGAACCCACTGGCCCAAGTGAATCCACAACCTCCAGACTGAGCTCCAGGACCCTCCCGGCTTCCCCACACCCTGGAGGGAAAGGCCAGGAAGCAAGGCCCTTCTCCCCTCCCCCTCCACTCCCCCTCCCTCGCGAGGGAGAATGTCAGATTCCCTGTCTCAGTGGCGGCAGCGGGCGGGTTGGAGGGGGAGTGATTCAGCCTCAAGAGTGCGGCGTGAGAAGAGCTTTTCCTGCCATTACCCGGCGAGGGAGAGACTGGTGTGCTAATGGCTTCAATTACCACTCAGACAGGAACACTGGGCGGCTTACCCCCAGCCAGCTTGTGCTGGGTACCCCCACCCGGTACCCAGCGGGGCCTAGGGGGCGGGGAGCAGCCGGCTGGGCATCACAGGGCAGTCAGGACTCACTGGGACTGGCAGTCCTGCCCAGAGAGCTGGCTGCAAAGGCCACGAAGTGGGAGGGGTGTGGGGTGCTCCCGGAGTGTGAGGGGAGCTGGGCACAGCACAGAGCAAGGCAGGGCAGGGCGCTTGGCGTGGACTCGTAGGCCTGGGAGGCAGCAACCCCTCACCTGAGCCAAGTCACCCTAGAGAGCCCTGGGCCACTCCCCTGAAGAGCCCAGTGTGTGGTGAGCCACATGCAGTTTATGATGCGGGTAAGGGACTCAACCTTTATTCCCAGGCCCCAAGCCGGCTTCATCCTCTCCCCAGCCCTCCTCCCAGGAGTGACCCTGGCTGTCTTCTGGCCCCAGCCCACAGCTGTAGTCACACCATACTTTCACCCAACTCCTACACACACCCAGCTTCCCTGGCCAGCACAGGCGGCCTGGCGCGGGAGGGCGGGGCTGCTTTCCTCTGGCCCCGCCCCCTGGCACCTTTGAGGCCTCCCACTCCCCTCCTTTCTGCCATGCCCAGAGCCAGACGGTCAAGGTTATGCAGACCAACATGGTAAGTCAGCATTTCATCTTGCGGGTGCTGTGTTTCAGGAGCAGCAGGGGCTCATTCAGGCCCACAGCTCCATCTCGGCTGGGCCAGGCGCCCGGGTAGGGCCCTACACGCTTCCCAACCTCATAAGACACCTCCCACACCGAGAAGCACAAACAGACCCCAGACCCCTGCTAGAGAAACCCTCATCCAAGAAGGCCCCTCTAGAAGGACAGACCCCTGCAAGTCTGAACCCCCTCACCTCAGCTCCTGCAAGACCACCCCAATCCTCCTCAACCCTTTAAAAGATAAAGCTGCCCAGGGCAGAGGTGGGGATAGGAGAGTGCCAACAGAGGACTTGCGGAGAGCAAGGGCCAAAACTGGGGTGTAGGGGCTTTGGGGGGACTTTTCTTCCAACACTAATAAGAAGGCTCTCTTTCCCTTAATATGAGGGCCTGAGAGATGCCCTCTGGGGTGGGAGCCACAGTCTGGCCCTTCAGCCACCTCCCAAATGCCAGGGCAAGGCAAATGGCTCGTGCTGGGGCAGACAGCAACAGGAGGGAGGGTAGTGCTGAAATACCTGTCCTGAGGTCATAAGTGGGGAAACTGAGGTCGGGGTGGCAGGGAGCACCCTGAAAGCACTCAACCATCAGGGATCTTGGCCCAGGGCCTGTCCTCTGGGCCCCTGCCCCCCACAGGAATGGATGGTGGGGGCTGCATCACCCAGATGATGCCAGGCAGCAGAGACGCCAGGTACAGCCAGCTCACATATCTGGGCCTTGGGATGTGCTGCTTCTAGCCCAGTAGGAGCTACCATTCATGCTGGAATCCGGCAAGGTGCTTAACTCCTATTTAATCCTCCCAACCGGCTTGGGTGGCAAGTACTATGTCCCTATTTACAGATCGAGCAAATGAGGCTCAGAGGCATGGTTACTTGCCTGAGGTCACAAGGTGAGAGAGTAAGTGGTCGAGAGGCCCTGCTCTTAATCACTGTCCTCCACTGCCCCTCTAAGCTGGAGGGCCCTGCCCCGCCTCGCAGCAGACACACAGTCACAAGGGAGTTACTGAATGGACGTGCGTGTGAACACATAAAGCCACAACGTAAAAATGGCCAATACGAAAAGATGTTCAACTGCTCTGTAATCAAAGAATGCAAATTAAATTGAGATGCCATTTTTTGCCTATTAACTTGGCAAAGACTTTTTAAAATGATAATTCCCACTGCTGGTGAGGATAAGCAGAAAAGAGGCCCCTCTTATGCCCTGTTTGGTGGGAGTGTAAACCGACACAGTCTTCTGGAAATACTGAAAAGGCTTAAAATCGCATGTGCCCTTTGATCTAGCAATTCCACTTCCATGCATCTAGAATAAGGAAATAATCAGGAAGGTGAACACATCTTATCTGCAAGGAAGCGTATAGCACCTTATTTATAAAAGCAAAAAACTGGAAACATATGTGTCCAACAATAAGGGAGTGGCTAAATAAGGGTACTTGCATGTGACACCCACAGCCATTAAAAATAATGATGCAGAAAAAAATGGCAAGGAAGATGTTCATGAAATGATTTTTTTAAAAGCAGTCCACAAATCATTGAGCAGAATGTAATCCTGTTTTTGTTACATATATCATGCATGCACAGAAAATGGGCTGTAAGGAAATAACCAAAAGTTAATAGTAGAGGTAAGATAAACAGGCGATTTTTATTTTTTCCCATGTGATATTTTATACTTACCAAATATTCAACAGTGAACAGGTATTGTTACTGTAATTTTTTTTAAAAAAGCAACAATCAATGCCATATTTTGAAAATATAGGCAGACATATTCAGACTGATGACTCCATCATGGCTGGAGGGGGGGCGATCGTGTCACTCTCTATTTGTGGCTTCCTATGTCCCCAGGAAAGTGTTCATTTCTCAACCTGGTCTTGTGTCATCTGCTCTCCAGTCTCTCCAGGCTCATGTTGAATTACTCTTCCCCGTTTCTCTGTGTCCTCCAGTGACCCCCCCCACCCCCAAACCAAACGGAACCACTCAGAGTCCCTTGAAAGCACCATTCTCTCCTGCCTCTGGGCCTGGCACATGCCGATGCTATTCCCCTGCCGAGGCCCCCAAGCCAACTCCCACTTGTCCCCAGGACTCAGACCACAGCTCCCTTCTACGCTGCACCCTGCCCCCAGTCCCCTGGGCCACACCCGCAGGACTCATTGGAGACTGAAGTCTCAAGGGCAGGACCGGGGACTGAAGTCTCAAGGGCAGGACCCGGGTCAGATAACTCGCAGGACACAAGGCAGCACTAGGGAGTGTTTGTGAATGAATGGAGGAGCCTCGGAGTGAGAGAAGTCATTCAAGTCCACCTACAGAGCCCCAGCCTCCAGCCTAGGGCCCTTGCTCCTAACAGTGACTGGGAACACACCTCTCTGAAGCCTACTGCCAGGTTCCACATGAAAATCACATCCACTGCCACGAGTCATGTACCCCAAGCGATATGTAGCTGCAGCCCCACACCTCAAGTCAGTCCCCAGACCCACCGAGCAACATCCCGGCTCTGCAGAACACAAAGACACGAGGCACACAGCGGGCTTTGGCACAAGCCAAAAATCCAGTGACCGTCCCTGCCCACCACTGACCTTTGCTGACCCCAGGATGGCCAGTAGTTTTCCTTTCCATAAAAACACCCCAGCCCACGGTGGGGACGGGCCTGGCTGGCTGGCTCATCCCTGCATCAGTCTCCACACCCACCAGGCCCCATCCCTCCCCAGCACGTACCTTCGAGCACTGAGAGCTTGGCACTAGTGTTGATCTCTCCCAGACTGTTGGTGGCCGTGCACTCATAGATGGCTTCATCTCGCTGCACCCGCAATGGCTGGATTCGCAGCACGGACCCTGCCCCGTCGTCAAACTCAATTACCTGCCGCAGGACAGACACGTGGTCACAGCCTGCTCAGGACACAGAAGCCTGCTCAGGGTCAGCCATCCTCTCACTGCCAAAAGGCCCCCAAGGAGGGAGACCAAGAGCAGGTGAGGTAGGACCAGACCCCAGAATAAGCAGACCTGGAGCCCTGCCTGCCCCTTCCCACCCGAGACTGTACCTCGAAGCGCTGGGAGCTGACTTTCTTCCCCTTCTTCATCCATGTGATGCGCGGCTTGGGTTCCCCTGTGGCTTGGCACACGAAGGAGGCCACCCCTCCTGACAGCCCAGTCTGGTCCTCAGGGACCTTAATGAAGACAGGTTTGCCTGGAGAGATAGAGACACCAAGTCATCATGGCACAGTCACCGCCGACATGGCCTCTACCACAGGGGGCAGGCATGGGGTGGGGGGCAAGAAAGATCTATAGAGGAAATAACAGTAGCGACGCCTAACCCTTATGCAGTGCTTCTCTTGTGCCAGGCACTCTTCAAAGAGCTGTGAGCACATGAGCTGGGTGCTACACTCATCTGTGCTTATAGAGAAGGAAGTCAAGACACTCAGAGGTTAAGGGATTTGCCTGACATGCCAGCTGGTTAGTGGCAGAGCCAAGATTTGAACCCGGCGACTGAGTCTGGAGTCCATACGTTAACTGCTACACTCTTCTGTCTCCCATCCCCCCATCAATTCCAAGCTCTAGGGAAAAGGCATGCTGAGAGCTGCTGGGAGCAGCCCTAGCATCTCCCCTGGACGCGTCCCTCCCCAACTGCTCTCCACCAGGGTGATGGTACCTCCATCCACCGCAAGGCTCAAGCCAGAAACCGTGACTCCACCTCTCCCCGGCCCCCACACACCATCAGTCCTGAAGGCCTACACATTCCACCTCCTAAGTATCTCTGGATGTCTTCCCAGGTGAACGCTGTCCTGTAAATCTGCCCTCCCCACCCGGCTCCCACTGGCTGGGTAATCGCCTTCCGATGGCCTGGACGTCTCCCCAGAGTGTCCACAGAGAGGCAGGGGGAGGGGGAGAAGGGAGGGGGCTTGGACACTGTACTGCCATGCCCACCCATGTCACCTTGATACACACACCAGGGCCAACCTGGAATCCCACCACCCAGGGTCACAAGACCCTGGAAACCCGGCCTTCACTGAGATGTAGAAATGCCTTGCTAATCCTGATAGCGGATCCATTTCCTATTAATCAGACCAATGAACAGCTCCAGGAAGGCTGATACCATGAGAAATGACATTTCAGACCACCTGCTCGGTGCCGATGAGCCCAGGCCTGGTCTGGTCTCTGGAACAAAAACATGTTTGTTCGATGATGATAATCCCACTCTGCACCAGGTACTTTATCTCATTTAGTCCTTCACCATTGTTATCCCCAGTTTAGAGGCACAGAGAGGTCGAGTCACTAGCCCAAGGTCACACATCCAATTAGCGGCACATCTGAGATTTGAATTCAAGCCTATATGACTCCAAGACACCTGCCAGAAACAGTTCACATTGATATAGTTGGGGGCCTTGTCAAGAGCAGAGTCAGTGGGGTGGCAGGGGCCAAAGCCAGACCAAAAGAGGTCAAGGAGCAAGAGGTGAAAAAGTGGAAAGCAGAGTAAAGTGACTACTTAAAGAAGACTGGGGACTTCCCTGGTGGTGCAGTGGTTAAGAACCCACCTACCAATGCAGGGGGACACAGATTCAATCCCTGGTCCGGGAAGATCCCCACATGCTGCGGAGCAACTAAGCCCGTGCGCCACAACTACTGAGCCTGTGCTCTAGAGCCCACGAGCCACAACTACTGAGCCTGTGCACCTAGAGCCTGTGCTCCACAACAAGAGAAGCCACTGCAATGAGAAGCCCATTGCGCACTGCAATGAAGAGTAGCCCCTGCTCGCCCGCAACTAGAGAAAGTCCACACAGCAACAAAGACCCAACACGGTCAAAAAAAAAAAAAAAGAAGGAGATTGGCTGTGATGGGGAAGATAAAGAGAAGATGGCACCTGGAGGACGGGTTGAAGGGAGGTTTTTACATTCTTGTTTCTTTTTTTTTTTAAGATTTATTTATTATTTATTTAATTTATTTTTGGCTGTGTTGGGTCTTAGTTGCGGCACACGGGATCTTTGTTGAGGCGTGCGGGATCTTCGTTGCGGTGTGTGGGGGCTTCTGTCTGGTTGTGGCGTGCGGGTTTTCTCTCACTAGTTGTGGCGCACAGGCTCCAGGGCACGCGAGCTCTGTAACTGTGTCACGGGGGCGTAGCTGCCCCACGGCATGTGGGAGTCTTAGTTCCCTGACCAGGGATAGAACCCACGTCCACTGCAGTGCAAGGTGGATTCTTTGTCACTGGACCACCAAGGAAATTCCTAGTCTTGTTTCTCTTTTTCCTAAAATGTGAAAGATAATATTTATTTATTTATTTAATGCTGATGGGAAGGAGCCAGCAGAGGGAGAAGGTGCTGATCCAGTGGAGAGAAGAGGGACAGCAGATGGGGCAGAGGGAAGGGTCTGGGGGACCACCAGGGTCGGGAGTGACAGCTGCAGGTACAGAGAGCTGGGAGGGCTCAGCCTTGCAGGGAGCAGGGAGGGGCCCATCTTACCCAGCAGCCCAGGGTCCAGTGGGCTCTGGAGGTTTTATGTAATTATTAAGAAAGTCACTCACCATCTCTGAGCCTCATCCGCAAAATGGTGCTAGTGATAGGGATCTGTGCAGACGAAATGTGATGATGTCTGCAGGCTGCTTGCACAGGCTGGACACGTGGTGGACCTTGCCTGTGGGCAGCCATCACCCTCAGCACCAGTAGTATTATCACCCCCGTTTTACAGATGGGGAAATGGAGGCCCAGAAGGTTAAACAACAGACAAATCACAGACTGATCTGGAGGAGAGCTAGGGTTTGATCCAGGAGTCCAAATCCTAAGCACACCTTACAGCACCCAGGGCCCCCCTGGAGGAAGGAGACGCGGGGACCTACCTGACTGCTCTTGGAATACCCAGAGGGGGTGAGGGCAGCCTTATTGGGGAAACACACAAACCTGCCGGGGACCCGAGGGGTATGGGGACATCACAAAGGTTCAGGAAGCCTCAGTTTGCCTCACCCTTGCCCCGACTGCCCTCTGAAGGGGGTTCCGGACTCTCCCAGTCTGCAGTTGTCTGCAGAGCCTGTCCTCTCAGTGAGATCCTCTCAGATAGGACGGCCCTGCCCGACTTGGGGGTGGGGAAGAGTCTCCTGCCCACCCCCCTGCACACTGCACGCCCCTCCCCCACACCTCCAGACAGCAGCTCCCTGCTCTCCTTCTGCACTGCCATCACCCTCTCTCGACTGGACACTCCACCAACCTAACCAGCTGCGTCCCTAGTCTCCATTCAGCAGCCAGAGTGAAGCAGCAGCCTCTTCCCTGATCAAAACCCTCCAAAGGCCTCCCAAGATTTAAATCCCAAGATTTAAACTCCCGTCATGATGGAGTTCAGACCTGGAGCCCTGCCAGGTCTCGTCCACTGGATAAACAATGCCCGCTGCGCCTCAGGGCCTTTGCATAAGCCGTTCCTTCTGCCACAAACCTCTTAGACTACCTCTTTACCCACTACCTCCTATTCACCTTTCTGATCTCAATTTAAACATCATTTCCTCAGAAAACCTTCCTTGGTCCCCCTGCTGTGGCCCCCACCTCCACTAGCTCAGTTCTGGGTTTTAGGCTCTCTGGAGACTCCCGCCGCCTCTCTCACAGCACTGCTCATGGTTTGTTATGTACACGTGTGAGGTTATTACTTTCTCCACACTTTGGAGGAGTATTTAATTCATGGCTGCTTCCCGACAGAGAACAATAACCCTGAGTAGGGCAGATACCACGCCTGCCTTGCTTCTCCCCCGTCCCAGCGCCCGACCCCATTCCTGGTACAGGGGGGTGGGGCGGGCAAGTGAAGGTGACCTGACCACAAAGGAAGGCCTGCAGAGGATGGAGACCTCGGCCCCTCACACACCACACTGGGGAGCCCCTGCTGCCCGCTGGGGAGAGAAGCCCTGGGTGAAACTCCTGCCTCAACGTGTCAGCTGCAGAAACCAGAGGCTGGAACCTGCTGAACCAGAATGGCTGGGTGAGTGTGCCTGGGGGCAGGGCCTCCACGCCAAACAAAGAACCAGAAGCTGGGGAGGCAGCCAGGTATGGGGGGGGACGGGGAGGGAGAGAGAGAGGAAGGGGAAGGCCTGAGTACAGGAGAGGCTGGATGGCGCCAAGGCCTGGGGCCATCAAGGAGGTGGACCCCACCACCTGCCCCAGAGGCTGGAGAGGGGCCAGAGCCCTGCCCAGCCCACCCACCCACCAGGCTCTGGCAAGACTGGCAGCACGCGGGCCCGGGGCAGGGGCTCCCCTCCAACAGACCAGCCCCTCATTTCCCTCAGCCCACTCACCCCCACGGGTGGGCATCTCTCTTCCCACAGCCCTGCCAAGCCCTCGCCTCTCTTCACCAGGCGGACTTTTGGGGAGCACAAACCCTGTGCTGACATTTGTCTCCCCGCTCCCTTCCCCACACTCACTCCTGCTAACTTCTCCAGGCTTTCTTGACTTTTTCAAAGAAAAAAAAAACAGCACCTGCCACAGGCCAAGCACCGTGCAGGACACAGCTCAGGCCCCGTGGCTGCATCACCCACCCAGGTCTGTGGGTACCCCCTTGCCTTCGTGCGTGCCCTGCCCCTCTTGTGCACCCTACTCTCAAGCCTGTGGGAGCCTGCTCTGCGTCCCGCAGCCCGTGGGCCACAGTGACCAGTCAGGTCCCCAGGCAGGCAGACAAAATCAGGTGACTTGACCATTCGCCCAGTACAGACCCAGAGCTAGTGTTCGGGGAGGGTCTGAACAGAACTTCTGAAGACCACATGTCCGGAGGGGCTTTTTGCCCCACCAGGATGTGGGCCCACCTCCCCTCCCCTAGCACACGGAGGTCGTGGGCTGCACAGGTCTTTGGGCAGCAGCCCCCAGGGGCATGCCCTGGACTCGCACAGGTAGCTGAGCCTATGCAAAGTGGGAGGGAGTGGCCTAAGAAAGGAAACAAGTGGGCTGGCCTGGGCGGGGGTTGGGGTGGGGGGCCCCCCACACCTCCCAGGGTCCAGCCAAGCGGAGCCACCTATTTTGCGCCTTCCCTGCAGAGCGCACATACACGCAGCAGCAAGGGGTGGTGAGGCAGGGGAGGGAGGCGGGTTTCCCAGGCCCTGAACAGTCTGATGAGCTGGGGACTCATTAATGCTGGCTCCTGTGACCACTCCTGGCATCCCCGGGAGGGAAGCCCACTCAGAGACAACCCTGGTTTCCCAGGGGACATACTGGGAGCCCCAGGTCATGGCCTAGGTTGGAGGGAGCACATACTAAGTGCCAGGTGCCTTGAACATGTGACCTCAGTTAACCTTTCCAGGTAGAAGTGATTATCCTCATTGTGCAATAGGGAAACAGGCCCTGAGAGAGAAAGCAACCTGCCGGAAGTTCCATGGAGGGCAGAGTCTAGCTGGGCCACCAGGTCCTGCCTCCCCAAGGATGAGGAGGAGGGCACCGCAGAACTGCGTGCAGCGCCCTGCCATGTTCCAGCTCCCCAGGCTGGGTGGGGGCGGTGATACGACAGATACATACATCCTCAGCTACTTAGGCCTCTGCCCCTTCCTACACTCCTAGCCATCAGGCATCCTGCTCTGGGCTCCTGTGATTCCAAGTAACTGGACTGTGCTAAGCTGTGTGGGGACAAAAGGGAGATGGTCCTCATCATGGTTCTCCCATGGGCTCCAGGGAGAAGCCCAGGCCCGTTCCTGCTTCTTCCCCCTAATCTCATCTCATCAGGCAATGGCCCCCATTAGCAGACGCCCACTCAACCTTCAGGGCTCCTGTTTTCTAGGAAGCCCCCTACACCTCCCTCCGCAACGATGCTTAGGTCACTACCTCTGTGTCAGCACCACCCCAGCACAGTGGACGCTGTAGTAACCCACACTGCAGGCTCCGAAGGCAGGCCTGTGTGGATTCTTCCCACGGAGCACCTGACATGCACACAGCGGATCAGCAGAAACCTCTTCCTGCTCAGGACCACCTCTGGCCCCACGAGCCTCCCTCGTGAGAAGCCACGAGCCCCAGCTGGGGGAGCCGCCGAGCCCCACGTGCCCAGGTCCCCATCAGAGCTGACTCGGCATTGACGCCGGGGCCTCTGGGCTAACCCTTGGCAGCTGCTTCTCCGGCCCCCCTTCCCTGCACTCCCCTCAGAGGCCAGGGCCCCCATTCATTTGTCTCGTTAAGAGGCCTATAGAAACACATTTGTCCGCTCTGCGCTCCACTGCTCCAGTCGTCAATTCTCTGGGGCGCCTGCCCTACCTTTTGCAGCAGCTCTGTCCACGTTGACTACTCGCCCCAGCTAGCAGTCTCGCAGGCCCAGCCCAAGCCTGGCCATGACGCGGGGGACAGATCCAAACGTATGTGCAGTGCTCCTGGGGTCAGGTCATCACAGCCCCCAGCCCATGCCCCTCTCCCGTGGCTCTCTGCCTGAGAGCAGAGCCCAACTCACCTAGTTCGGCATCTCCAGCTGGTTCCTACCTTCAAGACCCTGGTCTTTGGTCCTTAAGGGACCAGCACGGAGGCTCTTGGCCTCTGCTCTAAAAATTGTTCCGCCCTGCCCCCTGAGTCCTACTAGGGGTTCAGGCCTGACTCCACCCCTACACTCACTCATCTACCACACTCCAGGCCCTGAACTGGACAATGGTCTGACCCCTCAGGACTCACAGTCCAATGGGACAGACAGAGCTGAAGCAGTCACAGGTGCCCAGGGGAGCAGCACATGACCCAGGCTCCTAGAGGAGGTGATGGCTCCAGGTGAGTGGGAACTCATCAGGTGAAGGGGATGGGGAAGAGGGTTCCTATCAGAGGAAACAGAAGGAACAGAGGCCTGGGAGCACGGGAGCAACCGAGAAGTCAGCACGGCGGGGGCGTGGGGTGGGGCAGGTGAAGGATGAGGTTGGCAGAGGCTTAAAGATGCAGGGCCTGGACCCCAAGGCTTGATCCTAAAGGCAACAGGGGAAGAGAGCGAGGGATTTTAAAATGAGGGGCGACATGATCAGGCTTTCATTTTGCAACATGACTCCTACCATGGAACAGGGACTGGATGGTGAGGACAGAGACTGGAGACAGGGAAGCCACTAGGAGGCTGCTGCTGCAAAAGCCCTGGCAAGAGCCGAGCATGGCTTGGGTGAGGGCAGCAGAGACAGAGGTGGATGCATTCCAAAGATATTCAGAAGGGAGAAACAGCGGCACTTGGTGATGGATTAGATGTGGGTATGAGAGAGTGAGGAGGCTGGGAGGAGGCCCAGGTTTCTGACTTGGGTGGCTGGGTGGGTGGGAAAGCCATTCACCAGGAGAGAGAACACAGAAAGACGGGTATGTCTGGGAGGATGAGGGTGAGGGTACAGGTTCCAGCATGTTAGGTCTGAGTAGGAGGGAAGACAGTTATGCTCCCAGGATGTATTGTCTCCAAAAGCCCAGCCGGGTGGTCCTCCCTCTGCTCTCAAGCTCCCATTTGAAGGGCCTAAGAGCGTCCAGAGTGAGGGTGGGGGAGCAAGGCCAGGACTTCAGTGTCTAAGGGCCGGCTCTCACAAGCCTTCGCCTCCGTGCCATTGTCACCTACCCAGTGACTTCTACCCCAGCGGGGCCCTGCAGGCTCAAGCTCTCTCCCAGCAGCCCCAACCGAGCTGGAGATCACCCGCACCCCCTAATCTTCCCTGTTCCTGCTAGCCCAGCCCTCTCATCACCCGCACCTCAAGGCTCCCATTACCCCTCACCCTGCGCCCCAGGAGGAATGCCCTCTCCTTCTCCTTGCTCTACGGGCCCCACCCAACCTGGAGGACAAAGGGCGGGGCGCTCCAGTCCCACCTCCTCCAGGATCTGGTCCTGAATAATTAATGAGCCATTAGGAGAAAGGGTTTGGGTGGGGCAAGAAGAGAGCTCTGCTCCCAGACACAGGGAGAGCGGGGTGGGGGAACCCTATGGCCTGCTGACCCCTGCGCTGACCCCCAGGTTGGCCCTTTGCCACCTCTGGGCTCCGGACAGGATGGGAACAGCTCTGTTCCCCAGGGACCTTGGCTCCGACCTCGACCCTCCCCCTCAGTGTGCAGATTGGCTAAATCTGCCCTGTGCCCCGCCTCCCACCGGTAACCAAGCAGTGGTAACCATGGCAACGGGGCGGGCTGCGGCCAGTCTTGTAGTGCCAGGCAGGGGGAAGGGCGGCAGGAAAGGGACCAAAGTTCGTAGTTGGATCTGGGCAGGGGACAATCCCATCTCCCCCCATACACAGAGAGGGGCGCTGGAGCCCAGCTTCCTGTGGCCAAGTGCAATCTTCCCCCATTCTCAGGGCTGAGGGCTGGGGGAGGGGGATGCCCCTCTGCCTTGAAGTGGGGAGGGGAAGGAAGTGCTCAGTGTCTACACACAGGTCTGGCCCAGGGGAAGGGCTATGGTGGCTCGCCTTCCCATCTTTCCCTGGACCTGTGGACACCTCTGGCATTCCACTCACATGTCCACACATGTTCCTGTGTGCAGCCCCCCATTCCCACACCAACACTGACATGGCCCACACTGTGCCTTCTGCACAGGTCCACAGCGGTGGACACAGTACACGCCTGAGCACATCGCTAATGACCACACGAATCCTGGACATGTCTCACCTCCACCCCATAAACAGGGTCACACTCAGACACCCCCCACCCTGGAGCACCTTAAGAGACATGCGGGATTCCACAGGATGCTCCAAGGAAGAACGGGGCTGGAGTATTACTTGGAGGGGGGCGGTCTCCAAGTGGGGGGGGTCTCTCTAGGACAGAAGGTCTGGAGGTGTATCTAGCCATCCTGTCTCTCCTAGTGGCTGGCCTCATCCCCACTTCCAGAGTCCTGCTGGGAGGAATGCACCTTTCCATCTGCGAGATCCCATGCCTTGAGAGGTCAGACTTACTGTCGCCATGGGCACCCGCCACCAAACCAAGCATCACGAGTGCGGGCACGAGGGGCACCATCGTCCTCCCTGAGGCTGGCTCAGGGGCCATCCAGGGCTCCAGCACCGCAGCCAGCTACAGTCCAGGACAGTCAACCTGTGACAGAGAGAAGGGCAGAGCCAATTAGCTGGTACCCACCAATATCTTATTGCCCACATGCCACCTCCTGGCCCCCACTCACCACCAAGACCGCCACTCATCGTCGTTGACCACCCAGAGCCTAGTTCAACAGATACCCACCCCTTGGACTGTGCGATGACCACCCAGACCTTCCGACCCCTGTGAAAACCCAGACTCCTTATCGATCCCCTAGTGACTCCAAGGATAACCCACCAGTCACACTGTAGGGAGAGAGTACAAGAGGCCCCCAGGTCATTCTCTAAACCCGAGTAGGAGGCAGGGACTACTGAGACCAGAGGATGTATAGGGATGTTCCGTTGCAGACCTAGAATTTCCAACTTGCCTCCGTAAGAGAACTGGGACAGGGAAACAGGGTCCGAGAGACACAGAGACACACAGGTGGAGACAGAGACCAAACAAAGCAAGACCGAGACGGAGTAGTCAGCAGACCCACAGAGGCCAGGGACTCCAGAGTCCCTGGGGTCTCCTGTTGCCCCTCCTCTCCCCAGCAGAGCCCGCAGGCTGGGCACAAGCCTCAGAGCACAGCCTTGGTCGTGGCAGACAAGATCCAGGTATCAGAGGCTTGGAGCCAAAGCCACAACCCGTCCGGGCTGGCCAGGACATGTTCTGGACAAGTTACACCCGCCCCGCCTGGTTACCCTCATCCTACCCAATTCCCATGGCACCTTCCCAGCCCTGGCCACTAGGGAAACCACAGGGAGGCCCTAGTGGCCAGGACTGGGGGTGCTGGACCCTAAGAGTCGACCTCACACCTCCTCGGCCCTTGCCCCAGTGGCCCAGTGCATATCAAGGGGTAGGGTGCCCTTGCTCACAACTGCTATCCGGGCTGAGCCAGGAACCTGGGCATGGGGAAGACCATTCAGGATGGCCTGAATGCCCCCAGGCCTTTGCTTACAGGGCTCCTCAGCCAGGTGTGCCCCTGCCGCCCACTCCGCCCAGCACCAATGTGGAGCCCTCAGCATGGCCACACCAGACGGTACACATACACTGCTATCACTCTCCAGCCCCGGTGGCGAGCTCCCAAGGGTCTCTCTCCCATGGCTCCCTTTCAGGGGGCTTCTGGGGATCTGTGCCAGTGCCCACCAGCTCTGCTTACACCTTGCTCTGGGCCAGGGGCTGGTGCACAAAGCCCCTCATTAATGCTCTGGAGACACAACAGGGCGCAGAAGGGGAGTGAGTGACGGTGAACACACCTGGGGGCCCCACAGTGGTACCTACGGATTCTGGTGGGAGGGTGGGGATCAGACCCAGGTGCCAGCTAACCCACAACGGTAAGAATATTTGCAAGGAGGTGACAGGGCTGGTGAACAGGAAGAGGCTGGCCTCAAAGATGGCTCTGCTCCTCCCTGGAAATTAGACCCGTCTCAACTGGGACAGTCGAAGGTCATAAGATCAGAGGGCAGGAGGTGAGCAAAGGTGCTGGGACAAAGCAGGTACAACTGTGAAGTGAGGTAGGGGCTGAACACAAAGGGGAAAGGGTGGGAGATGTCCCTTGTCCCAAGATCTCACCGAAAGTCTGAGACAGGCTAAGCAACAAAAGCAAGCACACTGAAGCAGCATGGTGGGCATCCAGCCCTAGTTACACCATGCCTGGGCTTCCGCTCAGTGTGGCGAGACCAGGAGAGAGGAAGTCCCCAGCACCATGCCCCATACGGCCAACTTGGGATGGAGGACATGCATCACTAAGGCCCTGTCTGTCTGGGCTTTGTCATCATGGCACTGTTGTGCAGCAGTGCGACCAACAATAGAATTCAACTTCCCAGCAGACATCAGGTGGTGAACTGCCTGGCCAGGGTGTCATGGGGGTATGGCCCCTTGATACAACCATCCTGCAGCTCCTGGTACACATATCAGCGGTGTGTTACACCAAAGGACAGAGGCAGAGGGGACTAGTACAGACATCATAGGGTGCAACAATACAGTATTCACAGAGGTTTCACTCCCAGGTACAAGCAGTCAGGGTGTGAACCCTCCTCCCAGTGCAGACAACATGGGGGCATAACCCTCAGGAACACACACCATGGGGGACATAGCTCCCTGGTATGGATGTAAAGGGGATGAAGCTACAGAGAAGAGACATTAGGGAGGTACAACTGCACAGCACAATCATCATGGGGTGAAACTCCCCAGTACAATGGTCACTGAGGCGTAATCCCCTGTAGCTGCCTTGGTACAGTAATCATGGCAGTGCAACTCCCAGGGAGAGGCATCACGGAAGCGTAGCAGTCCTGTCCAGACATCATGCGAGTGTAGACAGACATCATGGGGGTGCAGCTGCCCGATGGACGTTATAGGGGTACGTTATCATAGAGGAATAACCCTGTTATACACATCATGGGGTGTCAGTCCCCAGTACAGCCATCAAGGGGGTGTTAATTCCAGAGCAGACATCATGTGGTACACTCTTGGATGAGATTCTGCCCACGGGTGTCAGAGAAACTGGGCTTGCCTCTGGTAGCCCCACCCCCACTGTAACAAAAACAAGTGGCCGTGACTTGGGGACCCCAGGGTCCTCCTGTGTATCTGGGTCTGGAGTGCCTAGGATGCTGTTCAGATGCAGAAAGTAGGCCAGACAGAGGTGAAGAAGTTGAAAACAATGTCATTCCCTCCCAGAGAGCTCTTCCCGGTGGTCCACGGACACGAGGACACCCAGAGAGACGGGGAGACGCGGGGACACACAGACATGGACACGTTCTCAGGGAACTACTCAGGCAACCACAGAGCTGTCTGGGCCAGGGCCTCTCCCTCACCAGCTCCTGGTGTGAGCAAGCTGCCTCCGCCCCAGACTCTGGGCACACAGCCTGCCCCAGTGTCAGGCGGCGCAGGCCACTCCCAGCTCCAGGGCCCCGCATAGGAGGAGTCCTGGCTCCTGGGTCTGGCCTCCGTCTAGACGCTGGCCCTGCCCCCACCCCAGAGTGCTCAGGGTCACCTGTGGGGAGGTGGCGGGAGGGGAGCAGGGAGGTGGACCGACGCTAGCCTTGCTGGGGTAGCTGAGAACCTTCTGAATTCAGTGCAACAGCGTTAAGAGCAGAGCGTCCACTTCCGCCCACGGCTGGGTGACTCTGGGCTCTCAACAGCCGAGATGAAAATACGGCCTGAGCACTTGCACACTCGCTCGCCTCTGAATTGCACCGCGGACCATCGGTTCTACCAACTGACACACTTGGGCAGGAAAACAATTCCATACTGAACGATATTGTACAATATCATCAAATGTCATTTTTCTACACTCAGAATGGTTTTAATATACCCCTTTTCCTTGCTACATCAGTGTAAAGCTGCCGACTGCCCTTTCTTGGGAAGAGC
Source organism: Monodon monoceros (assembly GCF_005190385.1). Taxonomy (NCBI): domain Eukaryota; kingdom Metazoa; phylum Chordata; class Mammalia; order Artiodactyla; family Monodontidae; genus Monodon; species Monodon monoceros. The sequence goes on from NW_021703774.1 coordinate 145,601,551, forward strand.
TGTCCTTTATCCTGAAATTACGTCCTTGGTGTTAAAATGTCCTTTCTTGTAGGAAGTGATGGTGATAGCAGATACCAGTTGTTGTTTTTTTTATAATGTCCTTACTTGGCAAGATAAAAAATTTTGCCAACCCCATGTCTGGCCCCCAAGTACTTTTGGAAACTGTACTGGTTTGTGAAACTGAAGAGCCTGGGAATCACTGCTCTGAGGGAAAAGGAAGGAGCAGGCCCCACACCAAGCCACAGGATTCGAATACAAACGTCACAGAAAGGCCTGTTACACAGAGGCTAGGTCACCGCCATGCGGCCCACCCAATCACCCCTGCCAGCCTCAGTGGGGGGCCCCCCAGGAGAGACCATGTGACGCCAAACATGCGGGGGGTGGTTTCCTGGCTGGAGAACATCTGGGATCATTCTGAGGCCTCCTCATGAATATGAAAACACAAATTGATTTGTTTCCCCTTGGGCACGTGTTATTACTCACAAATATTAATTAGTCTCCAAATACCACCTGTTCCTACAGCCTCCTCCCTGCTTCCTCCCCAGGCCAGGACTCTGGCTCTCAGGAGGCTGGGGCCCCAAAATGGGCATCAGCAGAAGGAGGGGTATCCAGGGCCCCAAGGAGCGGCCGGCGAAGGGGAGAGGCCAGTGCTTGGGGCAGAGGAGCGGGAGAGCAGGCAGAGCCCCGAGCTGTTCATCTTCTAACCGGTGGGCAGCTAACCCTTTTGTCACGTCCCGGACACTTCACCACGTGGCACTGCAGCAGTGGCCGGGGAAGCGGAAACAGGGCTTGTTACACTTGGGAAGGGAAAACCAACATGTTTCCAACTCTCACCAAACCAACCACTAGATGACGACGGGAATAAATCAGTCTCAGCCATGACCCCAGCTCCGGGAAGGGAGGCTGCGGCAAGGCTGCCTTTGCTCCTCCAGCCAGTTGGCCAGAGTCTGTGAGCACAGCCAGGATCTGCCCACCCTCCCTCCCTCTCGAAGCTGGGACCTTACTTACCCTCTGGCAGCCCTCAGCTCTTTGGTCTCCCCTGCAAGAGGACGAGGAGCTTAGGAAGAGCATCCCAGAGTCTTGGGGGTGGGGCACAAGCTCCAGCAGAGGCTTAGCTCTGGGGACAGAAGACCAAGGGAGCCAGCAGAGGCACCTTCCTACAGCTAAAACCCCTAAGCCACCAGCCGTCCAGCCTCCTTCCTCTGGAGAGTGGAGCCTCCCTTGGGTTAATGTTCACCAACGTGGCTGCGTCTAGGCCTCTGCACCCACTCTTCTCTCTGTTGTAAAGAATGCCTTGTCCTGGCCTCAGCCATCTACTCACCCACCAGAACTCAGCTCCCGTGGCCTATCACTGTGAATCTTCCCTGCGTAGCCCTCCCCAGTTTCCCAGGTTTGTACAGCACAGTGAAGGCAGCAAGAAGTGGTGTAGAACAGTGCTTCTCAACCCAGGGTGATTTTGCCCTGCTATGGGACATTAGGCGATGTCTGGAGACATTTTTGATTGTCCCACGGGGATGGGGGAGTAGGTGCTACTGGCACAGTAGGAAGAAGCCAGAGATGATGCTAGACATCCTACAATAACGGGCCAGGCCCTACAACAAAGGGTTATCTGGTCCAAAATGTCAACAATACTGAGGTTGAGAAACCCTGATGCAGACAGCAAGATCCTTTGCCCATGTCACCTAAGGCCTGCTGCCCTGGTCCCTGCCCCAGAACTCAGTCCCTATGGGTACCCTGGGCCCCAATACCCCAGGTAGGCTTGACATATATTAGCTGTCCCTAGGCCTCGGGATCTCACAGCGCCTTCCCCTCCCCCTCCAAGTCAGTCTTGCCTCCAGAGCTGGGCCGTACAGCACACCCCACCCCTACCCCTTCAACAGGCCATCAGCAAGTGGCCTCCCCAGAGGACAGAGGGCTCCAATTTCAGGCACCTTTTATGGTGAGGCTGGGCTCCCAGGAAGGTCAGACTCATCACCTGAGGACAGCTAGGTGAAAGGTATCTCCACACCCACCCTCCCCATCTGACCTTTCCAACCTGTGACACAGCCTTCCCGCCGCACCTTCTACATAGCCCCATAGCTCACCTCACCATGCCCGGGGTCCGGCCCCCAGCAGATACCCAATACATGCTCATTTCCCTTCCACGCCCAGACCAGACCCATCTCTTCCACAACCCTCTTCGCCAGCCATCATGCAGAACTGTCCAGTGGGCCCTACTGGGCCCTGAGCCAGAAGGCAGGGTGATGAACAAGACAGTCATGGGCTCTGTCTTCAAGGAGCTTACAGAGGATGGCCCAACCAGAACGCATCCTCCCCAATCCCACTCCTTCTCCAGGTCCCCATCTCCGTGACAAGCACCACCATGATCAACCACCCAAGCCAGCCAGGCTTCCTCAAATTCTCCCTTTTCCTCATCCCACGTATGTCACTGGTCAATACGTTTGAATCTGCCCTGGCTCCACCCCAACCACTGCCGTGTTAGGAAGACGTCATCAGCGCCCATGTCTCCGGTGGGCTTCCTGCCCCTGGTCACTCCCTTCCAGCCCATCCTGCAAACAAACAAAGGCCCCCTTTCAGCTTACAAAAATGCATATCTGATCAAGCCCCTCAGCTCTGTTTGCTTCTTTATCCCCCAGGAGACATGCAGATAATGTTTCATGAATGAACAAGCAAATGGGCAACAGGTAAATGAATGTGTGGATGTCGCTTCTCTGCTTAAGAACCCTCAGCGCCTTCATACCACCCTCAGGAGAGTCTATAGTCTTTAGCCTGACAACCAAGGCCCAGCACACTCTGACTCCAACCTAACTCCCCAACCTCATTCCCTGTAACTCCAACCCACACGTTCTGTGCTTCTAGCAGAGAGAAAGAAGTGGACCTCAAAGAGACGAAGAAGGATGGGCCCAGATCCTGTGAGTACCTTGCTCTTTCTACCACAACCTACAGTTGAACGGAACAGTCTTTTCTACAGAAACATGGTGAATGGGAAGCATAGAGATCCTGGTGTAAGTCCTAGAATGTTACCCGGAAGCCTATTTCACACCTACAGCAGCTCACGAGCTGTATATCATTCCCCACCCACCTCCGTCACCCACTCTGGCCAGAAACCCGGGAGCCATCCTCGACACCTTCCCTCCCTCATGCCCCACATTCAACCCTTCACCATGTCCTGTCTACTTGGCTTCCCTAAATAACACTCAAATCCCTTCTCTCCACCTCCATCACCGCCTTCCTGGTCCAGGCCTCCATCACCTCTCTGCCACACGCACACTGGATCATGTCACGCCACTAGTGACAACCCTTCCACAGCTCTCCACCGGCCTAAGTCAAAATCCAAGCTTCGGGCTTCCCTGGTGGTGCAGTGGTTAAGAATCCGCCTGCCACTGCACGGGACATGGGTTCGAGCGCTGGTCTGGGAAGATCCCACATGCCACGGAACAACTAAGCCTGTGTGCCACACAACTAAAGCCTGCGCGCTGCACAACTACTGAAGCTCGCACGCCTAGAGCCCGTGCTCCTCAACAGGAGAAGCCACTGCAATGAGAAGCCTGCGCACCGCAGCAAAGACGCGGCAACCAGAGAAAAGCTTGCGCACAGCAACGAAGACCCAATGCAGCCAAAAATAAATAAATAAAATAAAATAAATTAAAAAAAAAATCCAAGCTTCTTGGCCTGGCCCTCGGCACCCCTGCCCGGCCACAACCTGGGGGACACTCACCAGGACTCTGACTGCTCACGCCCGTCACTCTTGGACAACCAGCACTGAGGGCAGGGCACTGGGGCCTCCGCTCCTTCCTGGAAAGAGAGAAAAGGATAAGGAAACATTAAGAATTTCATTACAGCAGAGCAGGTATTGACACAGAAAGATGTTCAAAATTTGCTGTTTACGAAGGGGGAAGAAAAAGCAGGTTATGGAACTGTTCCTGCAGGATGAGCCCCATTTAGAAAAATGCCCATCTCTTCACTTCATTTACTCACTTCTTCCATACTCCTGAGCACCTACCACGTGCCAGGCTTTCTGCCAGGCACCCTGCATATAGCCGTGAACAACACAGACCAAGTCCCTGGCCTCAGCAGAAAAACTTGTGTCCAAACTCCTCAGCACCACCCTCCAGCATGGCAGTCGGCGCCACCCACCTCTGTAGCCCAACCTGGCCACGCTCCCTCTCACCAGCCAGCCAGCCAGCCGGCCTGCCCGAAAACTTCCTCTTCTGGTCCTCAAATGTGCCATCCTCTTGCAGTCTCTCAGCCTTGCCCGGGCCCTATGCCACTGCCTGGACCGCACTCCTCACCTCTTCTAGCTAGTGACCCCTCAGATCTCAGAGCCAACAGCATTTTCCAGGATGTCCTGGACTACACGCCTGGACCTTGCCTTGGAGTGGTGACCACGACATGATTGATATGATTTATTTATTTACACAACTGCCGAGTGGCCGCTGAGTCACAACCATAAGCTCAGTGCGTGCCGGCTCACCTCCGTGTCCCCAGCACCCAGCAGAGAGCCGGCACATAGTAGGTGCTCCATCAAGATATGCTGACTGAGCAGATGAACGCGCAAATGAGCTCGCAGAAAACAGCCCAGCCTGGGAGGACCGCGCCACCACCCGTGCAGCCTTCAAAGAAGCTTCAGAAGCAATATTTATTTTTGCCTCTCTGCTGCTCTATAATTTTTAAAATGAAGGTGTGCCACTGGACGCCTCCTCCGCTGGCACACACAGGGCGACAGAGCCCGGCACCTTCCTTCCAGGACAATTACTGAGCTCCCACCAGCGTGGGCCCCGTCCTGAGTGGGGGCAGGGGTCGGACACACCCACACCCTCTCACCTGGCACCTGGGAACCAGCCTCGCTTGAGACCGACCGCGTCTGCAACACAGGGGAGGTCCTCGTGCCTGAGCATGGCCAGGACAGGCTGGCCAACCCACGACCACCCGCGCTGACCCTGCAGCCCACACCCTCCCCGGCCTCCATCACCCCTCCCCCCACAGCTCACAACCCAGGCCTCAGGATGGCCGCAGGCTTCCGTCTCCCAGCCCCCCAGCTTCTCCGCAAAGTTCCCTGTGGCCTCCCCGCTCCCAGCACACAGGCTGCCGGGCGGGTCTGGCCAGACAAACCAGCTTTCGTGTCCCAAACTCAAAGGCCCGTTTGTCCCGCGCGACGCCTGCCGGGGCCTCACAGGGCCAGATGTGAGGCTGTCAGCTCTACCGTTGCTCAGGGACCCTGGGGCAGAGGGGCAGAGTCTGAGGTAGAGAAGGGGGAGGGTCCCCCAAGCCAGTTGCCCTCCTGCCACGCCTGAGGCCACACCAGGAGCACTGGGCTTGGCACCTGGACCCAAGCTGAGCAGAAGCCACACCTGGATAGAGGGATGTGCCCCAGATGGCCTGGAGGTGGGTCAGGGGACAGACATAACAGGCACAGAACCCTGCACCTGGAAAGACCCTACAGCACAAAGAGGATTCTAGAAGAGCCAGATCAGCACCTGGAACCACCAGTGTCCCAAATAACCCAGGAGGGCAATCAGAACCACCTGTCAGAGTCACCAGCAGCAGCTCCCAGAAGCACCCCAGACACAGCAACAATCAGGGCTGCCGGGTGTGCCCAGGAGACCAACTAGAAGGCTACTCAGGAACGGCCTGACCGGTACCGGACCCAAGTTAGGAATCACTGCTTGGCACCCACAAAGGCCTCATAAGGGGTGAGGTTGGCAGCCATGACCAAGATCAGGTAAGCAGGCCTTGGCACCAAGCCGGAGCTGGCCCCTGGCAGGGCTCTCCGTCATTTGCCAAGCCTGGAACCTGGCCTGACAGCGGGATGAGGAGTAAGCTGAAATCTAGAGGAGCACGGACGCCCCTCTAGAGCAGCCCCCAGGCAGCCCTGGTAGCTGCACCAGAACAGTCCCCAGAAACAGCTAAAACACTGCCGAGGAGCCCAAACCATTGTTCTCAGATCTGGAGGTTGCGGACACAGAGTCTGGGTGCATCCGGACCTCAGAGGCAGACACCCCACTAGAGGGCCCAGGGCCCAGGGTGGGTAGGGGGGACAGGGAACCCAACACACCAAAGCTGCTCCTTCTCAGAACCCCCTTCCACCCACTCCCAATGTGGGGTCTCTTCCCCAGGGCTTCATCCTCTAGTCTTCTCACACCAGCCCACCTGAAGGTCAAATACACCTGAGCAACACACACAATCCCAGCGATGACATGAGGGCTGAGGGCTGGGCACTTAGGTTAGGTTAGCCAGCTAACCAAGCTCAGAATTGCAGCTACTTTAGGTGAGCAGGTGCCCAAACCTTAACAATGTCTAGTTTTTAAAGCCGCTCCCACTGAGATTCTGATGGGGATGGGTTTGCACCTCGCCCTTTGAGGATTATTACAATAACAACTGCTAACACTGAGACGGCAGTGCTTATTAGATGCCAGGCCCTATTCTAAGAACCTTCTGCACATTAACTTCAATCCTCACAACAACCCTGTGAGACACGGAATTCTGTTATACCCACCTGACAAGTGGGAAAACTGATTTAGAGATGTTAAGCCACTTGCTCAAGGTCACGCTGCTATTAAGCGGAGTTGAACCCAGCGGTTTGAAACTAGAGTCTGCGCTCCTCACCACTGACGTTGTCTTCTCTTGAACACAGCTCTACACCCTCTCGTATAACTCTCCATCCTTCCTCTGGCGCAGACCTCTCTCCCCAACTCCAGATCCTCACATACAATCACCTCCTAAAAGTCCCCCACCCGACCCTCAAATGCTCCAAGCATCTCAAAAATAACATGTCCAACCCTGAGCTCATTCATTATCTGTGCCCCAAATCCACCTCTCATCCTCAAGTCCCCGGCTCAGTAAAGGCCTCACCCACTCACTCCCAGGAACCTGGACCCCTTCCTCTTCCTCACCCCCACATCCAATAAATCATCCTGCCCTAATAAATGTGCCTTCTAAATGGCTCCATGCTACCAAGCCACAATTCTCTCTCACCTGACTTACTTGTACCCTTCTCCTCACTGGGTATCCTGTCTCCATTTACTTCCCGTAGCCACAGAATCCTCTTCCAGAAGCATGAATCTGATCATAGCACATTCCACACCACACACACACACACACACACACACACACACACACACACACACACACCCTCAAGCTTTAATTCTTTGATATCTCCCTTTTGTGTTCTCACAGTAAAGTTACAGTAACTTAACAGGGCAATAGAGATCCTCTGTGATTTGCCGTATCTCTGAACATGCCACTAGTGATAAGATCTCTGAGTGTTTAGTCATACTGTTTTCTTTTCTGCCTAGAGTGCCCTTTCTTCAATTGGAAAACTCCTATTCATCCCTCAAAACGCAATTCAGATAACCCGTTTTCTTGGTCTTCTTTGAGACTCATCTCTCCTTGACCTCTAAACTCTCCCCTGCCTCGTGGTGAACTCCCCCAATCTTGTAACCTCAGCTCAGAATTGCGGCTGCTTTAGGTGAGCTGTTGCTGAGCTCAACCTCAGCAGCTCCTAAGGGGTGGGCTGCCTCTTCTACACAGTTGTTAGTTCCACAGGAAGCATGGCAGCCTGGCTGAAAGTGCCTAGACCAAAGTCTGGCACACACTCGGCAATCAATAAGAGGTTACTGAATTGCTCTGCCTTCCCATGATGCAATCTGTTCCCTCCGGGACCATAAGCTCCTCAAGGGCAGGGCCCTGGCTGCAAGCTTGGCCCAAGAACACGGCAGTGTCAGTCACATGGGAAGCGACCGCCACTGCTGCTGATACACTGCCACACAGTCCCCTTAGATTCTCACGACAGCCTTGGGAACTGGCCAGGGTTGGATTACCTCTCCCATTTTACAGGGGGTGAAACTGAGACTCAGGGAGGAAGGGATCTCCTCAAGCTCTCAAACTGGAAAATGAAGGGGCTGTAGTATGTGTCACAGCCTCTGTAGGAAGAGGTCTGGGTCCCATCTCCCTCTGACTAAGGGCCCTCAGTACTGGACTCCTACAGTTAGGACTGATGGGAGAAAGAGTGGAGGGAGCGCAGACAGCCAAGGCCAGCATTTTGCTACACATCAGTAACAATTCCCAAGAAAAGTAGCGAGTCTACTCTTACAGCAACCGCCCCACCCCCCCACCCCAACCGGTTCACCAGCACCCAAATCCAGCCTCCTCTCCTAGAAGCCCTGGACACCACACCCACCCTCACTACACGCACAAGGTTGACAAGAGAGGAGGCCAGGAGCTGCAGGCGGAAGGAGGGAGGAAGGAATTGTATGAAAACAACTTCCTTGTTAAAGGAAATAAAAGAGGGAAGAGGAAGAGCAAGTAGAAAAGAAAACAGAACTACAGAGACATTTCAAATGTCTCTGAGCAAGCAAAAATGTGCGAGAAAGTGTGTGCACACGATTCCCTGGTGGCACAGTGGTTAAGAATCCGCCTGCCAATGCAGGGGACATGAGTTTGAGCCCTGGTCCGGGACGATCCCACATGCCGTGGAGCAACTAAGCCCGTGTGCCACAACTACTGAGCCCGTGCGCCACAGCTACTGAAGCCCGCACGCCTAGAACCCGTGCTCCACAACAAGAGAAGCCACCACAAGGAGAAGCCCACGCACCGCAACGAAGAGTAGCCCCCACTCGCCACAACTAGAGAAAGCCCGCGCACAGCAACGAAGACCCAACGCAGCCAAAAATAAATAAATAAACGTATTAAAAAAAAAAAGAAAAGAATGCATGAGACTGCAAGTGTGCACGCACCCTCCCTGGACTGTGCATAGGGGTGCAGTGAGAGCACAAGCAAGCACACAGACCGGTAAATGGGTGTGCAAGCACAGCAGATTTCTGAGCTCTGGCTGCCATGCAGGCCCAAGCGTGCAAGTGTGAGGGCACTCAGGAGACAAGTGGATGTGGAGTGGGGGTGAGGGGTGGGAGGGTGAGCTGAGTGTGGAAATGAGAGGGCTGTGAGTATGTGGCCTGGGCCTGGGGCTGCGGATGTGCAGGGCTGCGCCTGGGGAGGTACACCTGCTCCTTCTTGAAGCCCTGGGCTCATTCATATAATCAGTGAAAAACGGGGATTTTCCTGCCTCCTGAAGCAGGTGCTGATAAGGAGCCAAGCATAGAATTTCTCGAGATTTTCTGACAGAACCCTGCTCTGGATCCCAATGGATCCCTCATGCCTCTCAAAGGATCCCTTAGCAGATCTCCTTCCTTCTCAGGGGATCCCTCACCATTGAGGATCCCCCTGGAAGCATCAGCCGTTGATCCTTCTCCAGGCCTCACACCCCAACGCACTTCTCGGGATTCTCTGGCCAGATCCCGCACCAGGTCACTCTGGATCCCTGCCCCCATCTGCTCAGGAGCCGAAGTGGAGCCTTCATCACCAGCACGCAGCAGTCCATCCTCCCAGGCCTGCCCCGCTGCCCCCAGGGGAATCCAGAGGACCACCTCCTCCCTCCCCTCCTGCCAGCAGCCTCCCTTCCTTTTCACAGCTCAGACAGGTACCAGGCTCCCACCCACCAACCTGCTCCAACTCGGGGCCCTGCACTGGGGGTGGGGGGGTGTTGAAAACGGAAGAAAAACTAGCCCCTCCCCCACCCTGGGGTGGAAGAACCAGAGGGGCAGCATTCCAGAGAAACGGTGAGGAGGCCAGCCAGCAGAGGGGCGGCAGAGACTCCAGTCAGTGGGAGACAGAGACACCAAGAGACCAGCGAGAGACACGACAGAGACCCGGGAAGGGAGACCCAGGGATGGGGGAGGGAGCACAGAGAGACCTGGGAAGAGAGAAAAGACACCCGGGGAGAGCACAGAGAGACCCGGGGAGAGAACACAGAGACCTGGCAAAGAGCACAGAGAGCCGGGAGAAAGAACACAGAGACCCAGGGAGAGAGAACAGGGAGACCCCGAGAGAGTCGCAGCCAGCTGAGAGACTCCGGGATTACTGGGGCGGGGGAGGGGGGGTGGGGATAAGGCTGGGAGGCCGTGACACAGGGAGACAGAGATACAGAGACGTGGAAGGGCACAGAGAGACACCGACACACGGAGGGAAACGGAGAAAGAAGCTGAGACAGGATCGTGGGCCAGCGATGAGGACCGCGGCACACACCAGCACGGGACGGGACGCGGGGCGGAGACTGAGTGAACTTTCCGGAGCGGGTCCGAGTGGACACGTCCTCACGGGACAGATCGCTCCAGGGCCTTCGGGTCGTGGCACCCGGGTGGGGGCGGGGACAGCCCAGCCCGGCCCCTCCCTCCCCAGCCCGCGCCGGCGACCCCGCGGGGTGGGGGATTCGAAACTCACGCCCCGCGCACCCCGGGACCGCACGTGCGCCCGAGCAGCGAGCGAGACGGGGGCGCGGCGGCTGCGGATCCCCCGCCGGCTGGGAGGGGGCGCCTGTGAGGCGGGGGCGCGGCCTGGACCCGCCCGGAGCTGGGGTGGCTGAGGGAGGTCGAGGGCCGCCCCCGGAGCGCGTCCGCGCTGGTAGTAGGGGGAGACGAGGCGGGACCCAGGAAGGGAAGCACGGATGCAAAAGGGAAACTTTGCGCTGGGTGGGGGGGCGCGGGCTGCGGCTCAGGTGCGGCGGGAGGGAGGGGGAAAGGGGTAGGAAGGGAAAGGCGGCGAGGGGCGGCGGGGAGCTAGCCAGCCGGCGGCGGGGTGGGGGGGCGCGTCTGCCGCGGGGTAACGCGGGGAGGAGCCGCCGGGCTTGGGGGGGGCTTAGCCGAGGCTGCGGGCGCGGCAGGTGGGGGCGCGGCCCGGCCTAATCGGCACCCCCAGCCCCCCGGGACCGCCCCCAGCTCCGCTCGGCGGACGCGGAGAGAGGGCGGGGGAGTGGGAAAGGACGGATGCGGAGGGGACTGGAAGGGGGCCCGGGGGTCACTCACCGCCTATCCAGGGGCCGTCGGTCCGCATGTCCCCCGCAAGCCGCTGGGGCCGCTGCTCCCGCTCCTCTTCTGCCGCCGCCGCCGCCACCGAATCCCACTCCCGCCACAGCCACCCGAGCTGGAGCCGGAGCCGCCGCCTCTGCCGCCGCCGCCACCGCTCCCGTCGCTCCCGCGCCAGCTCCAGCCGCGCGCCCGCGCCCGCGCCCCTGCCCCTGCCGTGCGCGTCCCCGGCGCCGCCCCTCCCCTCGTGCACTCTCGCTCGTAGAGCTGCTGAGACGCGTAGGCCCGACGAGGCCTCAACCCAACTCCGAGCCTAAACCGACGCGGGCTCCAGTACCGAGCCGGAACCCCAAAATGAGCATGGACAGACCCAAACTCCCATACGAAGCCCGGATCCAGTTAGAGGCTCCCAATCCAAATATGAACCTGATACTACTCTAGGACCCCATTCCCTCGATGTGAACCTGATACTGAGACCAGACCCACCCCCAAACTCAATAGTAAGTCCAAACCCCTAAATGTGCCCCGAAATTGGCTCAAGTAATAATTTCAATCCGAACCCCTATATTGACCTCAAATACCAATTCTGACTCTAAACCCCTTTATCACCTCTACTTGATAGTGACCCCATCACCAACCCTGGTCCTTAAATGGACCCCAGTACCAACGCTGAGCCCTGATCCCTGTATGAACCCTAAAGTCCAATGGCTCCCTTCTTATGGACCCCAGCACGCTTTTTTGAACCCCAAGCCTTACATAAACCTCTAATACTGCAGTCCTAATCCCAGGTCAACACCAACACCCTTTCTGAACTGGGATTGAGTCACCAGACAAGGACCCTAATACAAATACCTCAAACCTCATCCATATGGGGGCCCATTTAAGACCCTACATTGACTCACCTCTAATGGTAATCTTGGAACCCAAGATTTATGAGACTGGCTTTGCAGAAACTCCACACAAATCCACTCAATCCCCATACTCACTCTCTACTTCTCTGACCCGATGTCAACCCCAGAGCCTGGCCAACACCTCAATATCTACACCAATTCCAACTGTGAACCTGAGTCACGTTGTGAGTTGGCCCCTGAGTTCAGGACTTGATAATGTCCCCCAAGCCTGATATAAACCTCAGTATTGAGTTTCTGACTCCTCATATCAAACTCAGATGCTGACCCTATAAATTTCCGGGCTAAACCAATAACTTACCTGAAGATTTATTCCAAGTCCTAACTAGGAACTTGGTGAGCTCCAAACCAAGAGCCACACCTTGGCACCAAAGCCTCTGGCCCCAGACGTATCGTCCAGTCTGTGCCACACCAGCTGTCTCCTGCCTGCCCCCCTCATGAAAGACGGGGTGCCTACCCCTACTGCTCTAGGTAAGATGAGGACCCCTATGGGATCTCTGATCTATGGAGTCTCTGTGATACCACTGTGAGTCTGGAGGTTAGGTGAGAAAGTTTGGGAATTGTTGAGGCATCTGGACTTGGGGATCATAGTGTAATGTGCAGGGTAGGGGTAGAGATGGGGGTCTAGGGATCTGGGCTGAGGGGTCAAGTTCTGGTTATCACCTAATTCACTGCCTGCATTTGCCCTGGACTTGGATTTAGAAACGGTGCGTGTGCGCCCCCTGGTGCGTGAGAAGGGGATGGGACTGGCTCCAGTGATTCTGGGCAAACAATTAGATCCGGATTCCGGATGACAAACGGATCAAAAATGAACATTCCTAGTCCGTGGTTTTTTTATCCATTGGTAATTTTGGTGTACTGTGCAGGAGGCATTGCAATTTTTGTGCATCTTTAGACGTTTTGGCCTGTTTTTCAGTATTGGAGTGGGTTTAGGCTTTCGGGGGGTGGGATTCTTCTAAATTTAAAAAAGTATGCTTTTTGGCCAGTGATACCTGCTCATTGCTGACTCGTGAAAACAGTTCCTCTTGGCTTCAATGGCCTACACTCTCCTCCCTGGCTACCGTTTCTCAATCTCTTTAACCATCTCCTGCTCCTCCCGAGGTCTATCCTAGGCCGTCCCTTCTTCCCCTCTGCCTCCTGTCCCTTGCACCATCTCTACCACCACCAACCAAATGCTGATGACTTCCAAATCTCTGTCTCCAGTGTGGGCCTTTCTTCTGAGCTCAGGACCCATATATCCAAGAGTCTTCTCTAGATCACTCCCCGGATGTTCGTCAGGTAAACTGAATTCACCCTCTCTCCTGCCCCAGATCTGCTGGCCTCCAGCAGTCCCATCTCAGGCAGCAACACCTCATTCACTCAGTCACTGGGCCAGAAACAGGGCATCTTCCCTCCTGCACCCTCATCTAATGCAGCCTGCAAATCTTGAAATGTAAAAAGGGACTAGAGATCGTCCCAGAGGGAGATGGGCAGGAGTCGGGGATGGAGCGAGAAAGAGGGGGGGAGGGGAAGAGATGGGAGAGAGACAGAGGCAGAGAGCTTCTGACTTTTGGGTTTTGGTTCACACAAAATCAAGTTGGTCATAAAGTCTCTCACACATAAGTCATAAAAAACGCCCCTTAAGACTTACTCTGTGTTGAGTAGTGTCAGTACCCTGGAACCAATGGTACCTATTTAGAACCATCACTTCCTCCAGGGAGCCACCTCTAACCCCTGGCTGACTTGAGGGCTTGCCTGCCCAAACTCTAAACACTGGGTGTCACCACCATCAGTATCTGTGTCTGTCCCCCCAGGCCCCACACCTTATAGGTTGTGGGTTCCTTGAGGGCAGGGCAGGAGGGATGAGCCTGCCTTGTCCACTGCCATATCCCAGGGCCAGTACTGGGCCCTGATACACAAAAGGTGCTCAGTACATATTTGTTAAAGGAATAAAAAGATAGCTTTTCCTCTTCTGTGCTCAGGGACCATCAGACATAAGTGACCAGGTGGGGAAAGCTCCCTGACCAAGCCTCAGAGCTCCTCCACACCTGGGGCTTCTGTTGGCCTGGCATGCCCTGAGAGGGGCTTGTGGTGTTTGCTGACCTGTGTGCCTGCAGCCTGGGCCTCAGTGGGTCTGCAGCTCTGGCAGCCTAGTTCCCTCTGTCCAGCACTGCCTAATCTGTGACCTAAATACTTGGAAGGCCCGTGGGCCAGGGGCCTTACACTCCTATAGCTGAAGTCAGCAGACCCACTCACTGCTGGGCCAACCAGCCTCCTGCTTCAACCCTCACAGGGACAGAGGGTTCTCAGAATCTCAAGCCATTGGTCTCTAACCCCCTGCTCACCCACCTTTCAGTACCACGTGTGGTCATGTGTTTGCTGAGGTGGGGCGTGCGATTGGCTGCAAGCAGCCTGCCCAGATCTCAGCATGCCCAGCACCTGGAACTGGACACAAGGCCGAAGTAAAGGGACCAGAGGCCCAGGCCCTGGGGCCACACAGACAAGAGCCTCAGGTGGCTGGGCCTGTGAATGCCTGAGAGCCGTGGAAAGAGAGGAGCCACGGCTCTGTCCAGACGGCCAAACTCTGAGCTCGGGGTCCATGTGGACTCAACCCGCTGCTCTGCTCCTGGGCCTAGCGGGGAGGGGCGGCCTTGTGCTCATCTGTGAAGGCCGAGTGCTACCACATGGTAGATCTGTGTCTGTCGGGCTCCAGCCCCAGGGGGCAGGGTGAGGGGAGAGCCAGATGTCAGCTCCTACTCACTGTTTACCCTGTGTCCAGGTCCCAGGCCCACTGGACACTGCTCAAACTCATGACGTAAATACAACCCTTAGTCATCTCTTAGTTGGTCTAAATCAAATTAAATTCAGCTTGAGTCCCTGCCCAGCAGATCTGTGAGAATTCTATGTCACTCACAGCTCTCCTTCACCTCCCCTCCAATGGTCCCAGAATGCCAGGGGCTTGCACAGCCCCAAATATGCTCAGTCTGTGCTCCTCTTTGCAGAGAAAGGCTGAGGTCTATTTCAGGCCGGCGCTGCCATTGCAGACATTAGTCGTCCCTGCTGTGGGCCTCCCACTATTTGTCCCCCACCTTCAGGGCCACTCCCCCATCCCTGGCTCTTTATGGGGGTCTCTCCCGTAGACCCTCAAAGTTGCAGCCCTTAGACCTTGGTATTTGCAGTCACACACAGCCATTTTCCTGGGGGGAGAGGGGTGCATGCCAGGGTGGGACAGGGAATGCCCGTCCTCCTGCCCGTCTCTTCCATGATGGAGAATCAACTCCCTAAGACGCGGTGATGTTCTCCCTCTCAGCCCGTCAGAAAGAACTCAGATGCCAGCACCGCAAAACAGTCTGTGTACCATCTCAGGTGTGGAGTGGGAGGAAAAAGGCCCAGACCCTAGAATGCTAATGCCTTTCACTCCTTCCTGGTGAGTCACTATGTGGGGGGCGGGGGGTGTGAATGAGATAGGAGTTAATGTCTCAATAGAGCACTCTGCCGATGACTTCCCCTCAAGCTTCTCTGAGAAAACAGAGGCTTACGGGGAGGACATCTCCATCCCCCACTACCAAATCCACAAATCCACCCCATCTACTCCTTCCTCTCTCTCTCCCTCCTGAGATGCGCCCTGCCACGGCAGGGGCTGACCCCACCTGCCTCCTCTTTACTGTACCATTCCTATCGACTTGCAGTCATTCTCAAGTCTCTCCCACCCTAGAAAGTCCCCTCCCTGGACCCCACCGGCCTGTCCAGAGTGGGAGAGATGGAGCA
The DNA here is from genome assembly GCF_005190385.1 of Monodon monoceros. Lineage (NCBI taxonomy): Eukaryota > Metazoa > Chordata > Mammalia > Artiodactyla > Monodontidae > Monodon > Monodon monoceros. Next base: position 145,617,062 of record NW_021703774.1, read on the forward strand.
TTCCTCTGTTCTCCTTCACAGCAAACCCAAGAGCTGTTGACACAGGGAGCCTCCCCCGTCCCATCTCCTGTACACACGCAGTCCGCTATGACACAGCTTTCGGGACCAACACCCCTCTGAAATTGCTCTTGACATGATGACTATTCACCTCCCTTTTGCCCAATCCAACGACCTTGTCCGTTTGCAGCTTAGTGGACCTCTCAGTGGCCTTTGCTACTTCAGTCCCTTCAGTGTCAGCACACACAGACCAGCTCCTGACCTCCTTGTCGAATCCCCATCTGTAGGCCACTGGGTCACCTGTTCACACCATCACCTGCTGGGCCTCGTCCCGTCCCTCACTGCACCACCTGCTCAGGTGACCTCAAGATGAGATAACTGTTGGGTCTCCTCAGACCTCTCCACCGTGGACCTCTCTGTGTTCTCCTAATGCATCTGCTCTCTCCTTCCATTGCTTTTCTTCTTGTCCCACCTGGATTTCAAGGCTTAACATTTTGATAACACTCTCGTCAATACCCCGAGCCCCTCTGCCTCTCTGCCTTTTGATCGTATCTGTCTGGCAAGCCCCCAGCGCCGGATGAGCCCTCCTGTTTGCATTCTTGTGCTGTGCTCAAACAGCGAAGGAACTCCACAGGTCAGAGTGATGTTCCCATAAATCATAGCTGCTGACTGCATATGGGTCCTCGACATATTTCTCCCGTCAGCTTGGAACCACCTTCTCTGCAGTGGCTGTTTTCAACCTTCGCCGTTTTCTCTTTAAGCCTCCAACCAGCCCATTTCCTCCTTGCTGGCAGATGTGACCTCGACTGCTCCTTTACAGGATTAAAGCCACAGACAGAAACCCGCGCACCCCCGCCCCCACCACCCAGTTTCCTACTAACTCAGTCACACATCTCCCTACACCTGCCCCCTCTCCTGCTGCCTCAGAGGAAGCACCCCTCCTCCTATCTCAGGCCAGGGCTGCTGCCCATCCTTGACTCCCTAGCCCCTGCGGCTTCTCTATCCATTATCCTCTCCCTCTCTGAGCTCTCCTTCCCACCAACCTGCCCCTGCAACCTTAACCCTGACTCCCTCCCCCACTGTTAGCCGTTGGGCATTCCTGTCCACTCCAACATTCAGTCTTATATTGCTTTCATCTTCCACAACTTCCCCAAAACATAATATTTGAGCTAGGACCTCCATGTCTCAAAACTGGATGGGCATCTTTCCCAGTATTCATCTTATTAGACCTCCTGATTATTCAACTCCTAAAACATTAGCTTCTTTGACTCCCTTGACACCATACCCTCCTGGTTTGTCTCTTAACTCCTTGGTCTCCTTCTCAGTCTTCTTTGCAGGGTCACGCTCCTCCCTTAAATGCTGGTGTTCCTCAAGCCCATTCCTAGGCCTTTCCCCCTCTCACTGTGGACCCTCCCTGGTGATCTCATCCATGCTATAGCTTCAGTTACCGTTCATCTGCTGCTGATTCACACCTTTATGTCTCCAGCCTGGAGAACTTCCTGTCTAAGCTCCAGACCGGCGGGAGCCTAGCCAATGGCTTCATCATCTCCACCTCCATTTCTCAGAGGACCTCAACCGCAACACGTCTGAGACCTAACTCGTGGTCCTCATTCTCTCACCTTCCCAGCGTTCTCTTTCTCAGTGGATGGTACCATTGTCCATCTAACAGGCAAGCCAGAATCTTAGGAACCATCACCAAATCCTGTTAATTTTACCTCCAAAGCATCTCTCTAATCTCCTGTCACCTCTTATCTGGATTCCTACATCGGCTCCTAATTGATCCTACTGTGTCTGCCCTGTCCTTATCCAGTCTTATCATCACTCCCGTTTCAAAACCTTCTAATGACTTCCCATTGCTCCTGGGATAAAGAGCCAACCCATTAACAAGTACTAAACGCCCTCCCCTTGCCCCCAGCACCAGTCCAGCATCACGCTCCCCGCTCCCCACTGCTCAGTGCCCTCCAGCTGCACTGGCTTCCTTTCAATTCCTCAAACACATATATGTGCCCCCACCCATCCTAACCACCAGGCCTTTGCACATTCTTTCTAGAAGACTTTTCTACTCCATCACTTCACTTTTTAATTCATTCTTCACTTTTCGCTCAAGCATCATTTCCTTGGGGCAACCTTCCCTGATGTAGGTCAGGGTTGTTTGTTACACATTCTTACTGTGTCCTGTTTCTTCCATATATAATTATATTACATACATATCTCTCTGAGCCCCTCACCCTGTGTGGGAGGTGGGTGGAGTCCATGGGGGTTCCAGGCCATGTGGGCATTGGGATTCATAAGCGTCGTGGGGGACTTCCCTGGTGGTCCAGTGGCTAAGGCTCTGTGCTCCCAAGGCAGGGGGCCCGGGTTTGATCCCTGGTCAGGGAACTAGATCCGACATGCCATAACTAAGAGTTCGCATGCCACAACTAAAGATCCCGCATGCCGCAAGGAAGATCCCGCACGTGGCAACTAAGGTCCCACGTGCCGCAACTAAGACCCGGTGCAGCCAAATAAATAAATAAATATTAAAAAAGTAAGTGTAGTGGGGGCTTCTGACCAGAGGCTTGGAGCTGCACAGGTGTATATCATGGACACCTCCATGTTTCCAGGGGCTCCCCACAAGCTGCCAATGACACTGGATGTCCCAGGCTGAACTGGCCCCAGTCAGGACAGACCAGTTGCGGGGCAGGCCGGCATTTGGAGACATACAGACCTGGTCTGAATTATACCTGTGGCACTTACTAGCTATCTGGTCTTGGGCAAATTACTTCTCTGCCTAAGCCTCACTTTCCTCTTCTGTAAAAAGGGGATACTGCTTACTTTGCAGCATTGTAAAACTGACATAAAATTGTGTTTGTAAAGAGCTTCATCTGCGCGTCACATCACAGGTTCTTGAAAATAGAAGGTATTTGATGATTATTAGAATTAGCATAATCAAGCCTCTAAAAGCATCGGTTTGGAGGACCATTTAAAAGCTAATCCCACTGGGTCCCATATCCTGGTAATCCTCAGCTACTGTCTGAATGAGAGCCAGCTTCATCATTCATCAACCTCCTTCTGCACTTCGTCCCCCCCTCATCCAACTTTTCACCTCCCCAGCCTTCCCCTGTAGCCCTCTGTATACCCTCAGCCTCTTCAGAAGTCCTTCCTCCAATTCCTGCCTCACTGAGGATCCAGCAACTATCTCCAGGGAAGCTGCCATTCTCCACAAGTGCAGAGTAAAGAGGCGGGGGCAGAGCCTTCCCCCTCACAAAAGCCACTCCCAGATCATATTCCTTCAGCCTCTCAGAAAAATTCCTGCTCATTTAAGGTTCACGCCATCTGGCTCTTGAAATTCATTGATTCAACCAAGATTTATTGAGTGCTTTTTCCTCTTTCTCTACTCTACCTCCTTTCTGAAAGGGCTTGGGTGACATTAAAAACATGTAATATAAGATGCTTGGTACATAGTAGGACTCTCTTATACTTGTGAATAAGTGAATACATTTAAAAATGTTACATAGGGCTTCCCTGGTGGCGCAGTGGTTGAGAGTCCGCCTGCCGATGCAGGGGACGCGGGTTCGTGCCCCTGTCCGGGAAGATCCCACATGCCGCAGAGCGGCTGAGCCTGCACGTCTGGAGCCTGTGCTCCGCAACAGGAGAGGCCACGACAGTGAGAGGCCCGCATACTGCAAAAAAAAAAAAAAAAGTTACATAGAAGTTCCCCTCTCCCCAATCCCCCCTTCAGAGGTTTCATCTAACATAAACAGACAAGTAGAAGGTTCAGTCTTAGACCTCCCTTGAGTTGTTCCATTAGAAGCTGGTGCACCATTTTAAATGTTCTTCTAGGCTCTGCAGGGGATCACATCTCATAATGCTAGTCACCACCTGGAGCCTGGGATGTAGATAACTCAAGAACACTTTGCTTCCTCCCCTTGAACCCCAACAAAGAGGTGGGAGGTGGAGCAAGCCCCCTGCCCCTTCACCACGGCACCGTTACATGAGGCTGAGTTGCCATATGTGACCTGCTCTAATGCAGGGAAGGGCAGCTTAAAAGAATTACAATTACAGCTGGGTAATAACTAGGAGTTTCCCTGAGACCAGAGAGAAAAGTATCTCAGGAATCAAATGCTGGACTTCCCTGGCCATCCACTGGTTAAGAAAACTCCGTGCTTCCACTGCAGTGGGTGGGGGTTCTATCCCTGGTCCAGGAACTAAGATCCCGCATGCCGCATGGCACGGCCCAAAAAAAAAAAAAAGGAAAAAGAAAAAAAAATCAAATGCTAACTTCACTCTCCTGCCCTCCTTTATACAGGTTTTCTCTAAACTGCATCCTTCATCAGCTCTCCCTTGCAACTGAGAAAATCCCTTCCTTCCCCACCAGGATGGGGGTGTAACTCCCTGGATCTCTTCCCTTCCCCCATTCAGTTCCCCAAGATAACTCCTGAGTCATATCTGCAGACTTCATCAAGTTGATCAGTAATGCTCAAATTGATACCTCCTCCCAAAGATTATTCTTGTGGGGAAGGGCTTTGGCATTCTAATTCCCATTCTTTAAGGTGGGTTTCTTTTCTTCAAGGGCCCTGGTCCAGGAAGATCCCACATGCCACAAAGCAACTCAGCCCATGCACCACAACTACTGAGCCTGCGCTCTAGAGCCCACGTGCCACAGCTACTGAAGCCCGTGCGCCTAGAGCCTGTGCTCCGCAACAAGAGAAGCCACTGCAATGATAAGTCCGTGCACCACAACGAAGAGTAGCCCCCACTCGCCACAACTAGGGAGGAGCCCGCGCACAGCAATGAAGACCCAACACAGCCCAAAAAATAAATAAATAAATAAAATGAAAATATTCTTTTCAATATTCATTATCCGTACTGGTTTCCTTAAATACTGAAGTTGCTAAACAAATACATTCATACCCATAGCTCAAAGATTTTACTTCTTAGGTCTAGTACATTCTAAAACCATATTGAGAAAGGAAATAATTCCTAAACGGCCTCATAATTAGCATCGTGTCTTCCCTTTTCCCTGGGAATCAGTAAATCCGATTATTGTGGCAAGGCTAGAATGTCTGTGCCTTTCTTGATCCCCATTGGGATTTGTTTGAATAAGAATATGGTCATAGTCCCTTTAATGATTTCTCAGTGATTTTCACAAGCGAGAATTTGATGGCTTGATTTTAGGACGCCTCAATTATATTCTTGCCAAGAGCTAATATCAATCTGGGGAAAGAGAAGGGGGTTGGCCTATTCTCCCAGGTAAATAAAATTGAAGTATATGAAAAGGCTGGAAAAAAAGAAAAAACCCAAAACAAGGACAGTAATCAAGACAGTGTGATATTGGCATAAGGATAGACCTACAAATCAATGGAACAGACTTGAGAGCCCAGAAATTAACCCTTACATTTATGGTCAATTGATTTTGACAAAGGTGCCAAGACAATTCAATGGGGGAAAGGATTGTCTTTTCAACAAATGGTTCTAGGACAATTGGATACCCACATGCAAAAATATGAATTTAGACTCTTGTCTGATGCCATATGCAAAAACTAACTCAAAATGGGTCATAGACCTAAATGTAAGAGCTAAAACTATAAAACTGTTAGAAGAAAACATAGGAGTAAATCTTCAGGATTTTGGGTTAGGAAGAGTTTTTAGATATGACACTAAAACACAAGCAATATAAGAAAAAATAATAAATTGGGCTTCACAAAAATTAAAAACTTTTCAATTCAGAAAACACCATTAAGAAAGTGAAAACATGGGCTTCCCTGGTGGCGTAGTGGTTAAGAATCTGCCTGTCAATGCAGGGGACACGGGTTCGAGCCCTGGTCCTGGAAGATCCCACATGCCGCGGAGCAACTAAGCCCGTGAGCCACAACTACTGAAGCCCGCACGCCTAGAATCCATGCTCCACAATGAGAAGCCTCTGCACAGCAAAGAAGAGTAGCCCCCGCTCTCTGCGACTAGAGAAAGCCCATGCGCAGCAATGAAGAACCAACGTAGCTAAAAATAAAAAAGATTAAAAAAAAAAAGTGAAAACAAGTCACAGACTAGGAGAAAATATTTGTAAATCTCATGCCCGATAAGAGAAATTGTATCTAGAAAATGTAAAGAACTCTTAAAACTCAATAATAAGACAAATAACTCGATTTAAAAATGGGCAAAGGGGCTTCCCTGGTGGCGCAGTGGTTAAGAATCCGCTTGCTGATGCAGGGGACACAGGTGTGATCCCTGGCTGGGGAAGATCCCACATGTCGTGGAGCAACTAAGCCCGTGTGCAACAACTACTGAGCCTGCACTCTAGAGCCTGCGAGCCACAACTACTGAAGCCTGCATGCCTAGAGCCCGTGCTCTGCAACAAGAGAAGCCACCACAGTGAGAAGCCCACACATCGCAACAAAGAGTAGCCCCCGCTCGCCACAACTAGAGAAAGCCCGTGCACAGCAATGAAGACCCAGCGCACCCAAAAATAAATAAAATAAAATTTTTAAAAAATGGGCAAAGAATTGAACAGACATTTCACCAAAGAAGGTATATGAATGGCCAATAAGCACATAAAAAGATGCTCATCATTCGTTGTTAGAGAAATGCAAATTAAAACCACAATGAGATAGCACTACACATCAACTACAATGGCTGTGATCAAAAACACAGTCAAGGGCTTCCCTGGTGGCGCAGTGGTTGAGAGTCCGCCTGCCGACGCAGGGGACACGGGTTCGTGCCCCCGGTCCGGGAGGATCCCACATGCCGCGGAGCGGCTGGGCCCGTGAGCCATGGCCGCTGGGCCTGCGCGTCCGGAGCCTGTGCTCCGCAGCGGGAGAGGCCACAGCAGTGAGAGGCCCGCGTACCGCAAAAAAAAAAAAAAAACACAGTCAAGTAACAAGTGTTGATGAGGATGTGGAGAAACTAGAGTCTTCACACATTACTTGTGGGAACATGAAATAGTGTAGCACTTGGGAAAACAGTTTGAGATTCTTTTTTTTTTTTTTTAGAGAAGATGATGGGGGTAGGAGTTTATTAATTAATTAATTTATTTTTGCTGTGCTGGGTCTTCGTTTCTGTGCGAGGGCTTTCTCTAGTTGTGGCAAGCGGGGGTCACACTTCATTGCAGTGTGCGGGCCTCTCACTATCGCGGCCTCTCTTGTTGCCGAGCACAGGCTCCAGACGCGCAGGCTCAGTAATTGTGGCTCACGGGGCTAGTTGCTCCGGGCCTAGTTGCTCCGCGGCATGTGGGATCCTCCCAGACCAGGGCTCGAACCCGTGTCCCCTGCATTAGCAGGCAGATTCTCAACCACTGCGCCACCAGGGAAGCCCCAGTTTGAGATTCTTAACACAAATTTACCATGGACCCAACAATTTCACTTCAGGGTAACAGCCCTAGAGAAATGAAAACATATGTCAACAGAACTTATATGTGAAAGTTCATAGCAGCAGTATTCACAATAGCCAAAAAGTAGAAACAACCCAAATGTTTATCAACTGGTGACTGGATAAACAGAATGTAGTCTATCTGTACAGTAGAATACTACTTGGCAATAAAAAGGAATAAAGTACTAATAGATTCTACAGATGAACTTCAAAAACATTATACTCAGTGAAAGAAGCCAAAGATCACATATTATATGAATCCATGTATATAAAAAGTCCAGAAAAAACAAGCCTACAGAAACAGAGAGTAGATTAGTGGTTGCCGGTGGGAATGTGGAGTGACTAGAAATGAGCGCAAGGATTCTTTTCGAGGTGATGGGAATGTTTTGTGGCCATAGTTGCACAATTCTGTAAATTTACTAAGAATCATTTAACGCTACACACACACACACACACACACACACACACAAACACACACAGTGAAGAAAGAGAAAAATTATAGCTGGGTAATAACTGGGATTTTCCCTGAGACCAGAGAGAAAAGTATCTCAAGAATCAAATGAGGGTTTCACTCTCCTACCCTCCTTTATACAGGTTTTCTCTGAACTGCATCCTTCGTCAACTCCCCCTTGCAACACAGAAAATCCCTTACTTCCCCACTGGGATGGGGGTCTAACTCCCTAGATCCCTTCCCTTCCCCCATTCAGTTCCCCAGGATAACTTGTAAGTCATGTCTGCAGCCTTCAGCAAGTTGATCAGTAATGCTCAAGTTGGCACCTCCTCCCAAAGATTATTCTTGTGGGGAAGGGTGTTGACATTCTACATCCCATCCCATACAAGACAACAAGGTAGGAAAAAAATAATGGAACTGAGGGTGATGCTAGTATCCAAGGGTACATAAGGTAGAGGTGGGCTCTAAATTTGGCTGTGCTTTCTGACAGACAAAGGGGAAAAGGAAACAAATTGAGTATGCAATTTAATCTTGTCTTTAAGATTAAAAACAAAACAAGACTAACTGGTTAAGAGCAGCTTTGCCTTTTCAGTTCCTTAGACCTGAGAAAAATTTTTCCTAGTGAGCGGGCAATATAGGAACCAGTCAACATCCTATGGAGTCTTCTTTGACAGTTTCCTAGAACATCCCTCATTGTCATTGGTGGAATTAGGCTAGAGTTGTGCTGCCCAATGTGGTAGCCAGAGTTGCACGTGGCCATTGAAATTAAAATTAAATAGAATTAGAAATTTCATTTCTCCGTTACCCGAGCCACATCCCAAGTGCCCAGGAGCCACCTGGGCTGGTGGCTACCATATTGGACGGTGCATCTATAGAGCATTTCCATCCCTGCAGAAAGTTCTACTGGGTGGTGCTAGGCTAGAGAGTTTAGTAAAAACAAATAAAAGTTTAGAGTTCAATAGAGAACAAACGTATGGACACCAAGGGGGGAAAGGCGGGGGTGGGATGAATTGGGAGATTGGGATTGACATATATACACTACTGATACTATGTATAAAATAGACAACTAATGAGAACCTACTGTATAGCTCAGGGAACTCTACTCAGTGCTCTGCGATGACCTAAATGGGAAGGAAATCCAAAAAAGAGGGGATATACATATACGTATAGCTGATTCACTTTGCTGTACAGTAGAAACCAACACAACATTGTAAAGCAACTGTACTCCAATAAAAATTAATTAAAAAAAGAGTTTGGAGTTCAGAATGTTGGTGAAAGAGTGATTCTGTCCCAACCTTGGCATGGATGGAACTCTTCAATCTGCTTTCATAACATCACACATTGAGAACAGGGGGAAAAAGATGGGTTGGGGATAAGAGTGGAAATTTTATTTAAAAAAAATAGGAACCAGTTTAACATAGATATGTTTTGACTTTTTCTAACTTTTGAATGGGGAGTGGTGGGATAAACTCGGCCCCCAGGGTCACTCTCCTTTGGGGAACAACATTTGGTTAGTTTAGCTGTTCGGCTAACGACTGGGCTTCTGTTTCACAAAGCGCCCTTTGGCTGGCTTCCCTTTGCTGAGTGGTATGTTCAGGCTGACAGGATTTTGATATACAGGGCAGGGAAGGGAGGTCAGGCTGGCAGGGAAAGGCTGAAATGTGGATGGATGGGGGTAGAAGGGGTGAGTGTGGGTTCTGCCGTGAGGACAGGTGCTAAAGGAGTGAGGACCCAAGGGGATTCTGCTGTGCATGAATGAAGAGAAAGGTCATGCACCTTTCTCTTCAGTGCTCCAAGAAACTTTTGGTCACATGGGAGTTGGGTTTGTATTTGGGGAGATTTCATGGTGTGCAGAGACCAACTTCCTGTCTGGCAGAGGGTGGCAGAAGCAGTGGCTTTGGGAGATCCAGTCACGTGGGGGTTAAAGGCTGGGTCTCGACCGGGATTTTTTTACCCGATGGGTGGTACTTACCTGCATCTTGGATTAAATCATTCTTCTCAAACTCCAGAGTCCAACCTCACTCTGACTGCCAAGCTTGCAGATTTATGGCACCAAGAAATGAAGATTGATCAGGCCTGAGCTGTAATGAAGTTTGGAATCCCATCTCAAAGTCAGGGGGAAATTGTGGAAACCACTCTGAGATACAAATGACAACTGTGGTGGCACAAGGTCCTCTCTGGGCCCATATATGCCTTCCTGAAGCATGAGACATATAAAGGCCTGAGTGACCAAAAGGGCGTGTGGCCGTGTGACTCCTGACCAAAGAGACAAGAGCTCTTTGTACATAACAACACGCAGGCCAGGTGCCAAGAGGAGATTGCAATGGTGGTAGGAAAAGTCTTTCTTTCTTGATATTCTCCCAACCAACGGCCCGCATCTGCACCCCACTCCTAGTCATCTGGAGAAAAACCACAGAACTGAACCACTGACAGCTTGAACCAGAGCTCAAGGAGGCAGGCTCCTGCACCGGGGAAGGAAAGACAAGACACAAACGGGTGAAGCCAGAGAAGAGAGAGACAGGGTTCAGGAGAGGGTTTTCTTCCTCCCAGTGTCAAGAGGGTGGTGGTTTGGGGTGCGCTGAGAGCCTGCACGAAAAGGCCCTTGCCGACTGTGCCGCTATTAGGGTCCAGCCATTCTTGAAAGTTCTCTGGATACACTGTACAGATTGGAAGAAAAACTCAAGTCGGAAGTCAACAAAGATTTTAGTGCTTTAGGTATGTGCCCTTTTCTAATAGTACAGTTGTTTACAGTAAACTCTACTTCTCCCTCACTTCCACGTTTACAGAGTCGTGTTGAGTAGTGTCAGTGAAAACCACCCAGAAGTATCGACCGAGGCTGGCAACCTCACCATGCTACTGTTCATCCCAATGTTCCCCACTGTGGTATCCTAGGAACGGTAAGGAATGTACTGAGGAAAAAAGGGCATCCAGCAATGCAAGGAAGAAGAAGAGAGACCCGGGGTGGGGCCAGCGGCGGGGTAGGGGGGAGCGAGAGGTTACAGTCACATCTGGCTCCGGAGTGGCTGGAGGGTGTAATTGTTGAGCACGGATGGTTCAACCAGGCAGCCCCAGACAACGTCTAGGTGAGGCAGCCGTGCAGGGAGCTGTGTGCACATGTATGATCTGAGCACATCTGGAGCAACAGATGCAAACAGTGTCACTAAGGAAGCGCATGATGATCCACTGCCATTCTCCAAGGCTAGGGCCAAAAGAAATGAGGAAGCATTGGTATGTGATGGAAATCACGAATCCTGTATATTTCAAGTTATTAGTGGTTTCACCAACATACGTAATTGTCCCAGGGATATAGGATACCTTTTTTTTTTTTTTTGTGGTACGTGGGCCTCTCACTGTTGTGGCCTCTCCCGTCGCGGAGCACAGGCTCCAGACGCGCAGGCTCAGCGGCCATGGCTCACGGGCCCAGCCGCTCCGCGGCATGTGGGATCTTCCCGGACCGGGGCACGAACCCATGTCCCCTGCATCAGCAGGCGGACTCTCAACCACTGCGCCACCAGGGAAGCCCCCTAGGATACCTTTTATTTTGTTTAGATGGAGAGGGAGAATCCAGGAGCTCACACTAGGTCCCTCCTGTGAAAAAAGCTCTTCATCCATCCAGGGCAGGGATCTGGGTGGGGGTCAGGAGCTGCTGGAGCTCTGGGTCCCGGCTACACCTGCGGGGAATGACTGCAGATAGCGTCGGGGCCTCACTGGGGCTTCTGTGAGGTGGAGTCAGGTTCAGATCTCCATTTGCCCCCAGCCCCACACACTCCCACTCTAACCAGTGGACCTACTGGTATCAGGAGCTCTGGGAATCAATGTTAGGTCAGTGCTGATGCCCAGCGATCTCTAAAATATCTGGGGTAGCCACAGGCCCTGAAAGAGGGCAGGGTACTCAGAACCCCAGGGATCAGCTACTCTGTGCTCCTGGATGACCCTGCTGACCCACCTGACCGGCCTCCCTCACCACTCCTCCTTGGAAGGTACATTAGTCAGGATTCTTTCCATTGCACATGGCAGAGAAAGTACAATGCATTGGTCTGTGTAACTGAAAAGTCCAGGGTGTGGAAGAAAAAGTTTAAATTCTGCATTGTGTTTTTAATGTGAGTTGGCTATAATTAGTACTTGTTTTTCTTACATAATTTCTGCAAGGGGGAAAAAACTTACAAATTGTTTTTCCAAATGACAAGAAACTCTACCATACTTACACTGCTGGTTGGTTTAAATAAAACAAAAGCACTGAAGTCCTACTCAGCAGGTTAAATATTACAAGGTTGATGGAAAGTTCAATTTCCTATGACAAACTTACAATGAGTAAGTACAATTTCCTACAATAAACAAGCATCATAGTCTCAAGGTTAAGGGTTATAAAACAATAAATGATTGTAGTTAGAATAGAATTTTATAGGAGAACTTCTTGCATACAAACTACTCAATATCACCATGACAAGATATAAAATAAGAATAAATGTAATTTGAAATAAGATCTTAACTCCATATGGTTAATATTCTCTCTCCCTCCCTCCCTCTTCCCCCCTCTCTCTTTCTCTCTATGTATTCCTTGTACCTTTCAACTTACTCCTAATCTTTGCCACACAAAAATTATATCCAGCCCAATGCTTTGCCTTCTCAAAAGCCCTCATGGCAATAACTTCTCATTCTCTCAAGATTCCTTATTTGTTGTTTCAACTACATTTCTAAACATACATGAACTAAGAGATTGGGGGCTTATAATATTTTATTTCCTCAAAGGATTGATACTCAGACATGGTTGGGTCCAGGGGCTCAAATATGGTCATCAAAGTGCTCTCTTTCTCTGTCTCTGTCTGTGTCTCTCTTCATCTCTCATCTCTACTTGGTCTCTGGTTCAGCTGACTTGTTGGCTTCATTCTCTTCTACTGTAGAATTTTTCCTCCATGGGGACAGTGAAATGGCCACAGGTGGCTCCAGCTTGAACTCTCAGAAAAGGAGGGAGCATTTTCTTGATGGAGCTGACAGAAAACTCTCAGGGAAGTGTCAGGTTGGCCCAGCTTGGCTATGTGCCCATCCCTGAACTAATCACTAAGGCTAGTGAAATGGAATGATCTGCAGGCCTGTGTCACATACCCATCTCTGGGCTCTGGGACTGGGGACTGAGCGGGGCTCAGTGCCACCTAAACCACATGGAATTAGAGGGGGGATGGTTCCCTACAGGAAAGTATGCCAGGTAGACAGACAACCTTGGTCTAGGACAAGAAGATGGAAGATGATGTAATATTGGGTCTATGGGAATAATAAAACTGTGACACTGCTCATCAAAGCCCACCTGGCAGTGAGGCCCAAGACCCCATTAACAGACTATAGAGTTTTTAATGCTGAAGTGGATCACCAAGAATACATTTAAGGAATATGCGTATGGTGTACCCTTCCTGGCATGGGTTGCTACCTGCCTCATTTTCCAGTACTGAATTGGGTATGAAGAGGTAAGCTGGACGGAAGTTCCAGGGGCCTGTAATTCCAGCATTGTTATCTGCTGTGAAGGTGCAGCTGCTACATTGCAAAGGTCATGTTCTCAGGTCGCTGAGACCATCTTTAATGAGGGAGTGCAGGCCATTTGGAATGGCAAAGGGGTCTGGAAAAGAGGCTTGGCTGACGGCCTGGGGCAACCCTCAGAAGCTGTACTTACAACCTTGAATTACATAACCCAACTGTGCCTCCCCAGATGGAGGTGGGGAGTCAGCAAAGAGCTCTGCCAGGAAGTGAGCTGTGGTTGACAGTGAAGGGGAAGAAGTGGATCCTTCTAGCAGGGAGGGTATGAAGCTCCTCTTATGGCCCAAATGTCCTACTCTAGGACATCGCCCCGATTATCAGGTATCACATAGAATCCTGTGTGCCTCGTAAATGGACCGTGGAAGCAGTTGGTACAGTTTCAAAAAGGCTGCCCCACAGCACTGAGGTCCATGCGTGATGACACTGGGCCTTGGGGAGGGAACAGATGCTGGGGCTAATTAGGGCATGCTCCTCTGGCCCATGACGGCAGAGGACATCCAAATAAAGTGGGACAGATGCGCCCAGTGCATTACGTGTACAACATTGCTTCCCGACCAGCCTATCTGGAGAGGACTCAGAGTGGCACGCTCTTAGAAATAGTGTACTTTGACAGTTGTCTTCTGAAACTGGAGAGTCAAAATTGGGATGGCACAGTTCCTTCCATGCCCGGGCATCCCACCAGGGATCCAGAAGCATCCTCTAGGCAGGGGTGTGGTGGGAGAAGTTCTCAGTTTGTGCATTTCCTGTCTTTTTACACCCTCACCAAGAAATTGTGAGATTTTTGGGAATCCTTTTACTAGCAGAATTGTAATTGGCAAGGCTAGGGCCACTCCCTGAAATGGACCCCAACCCAAAGGGGTTCCACAGAACTTTACTAAACATGCATGGAAGGTTCTATCCAGATCAACAGTGGCAGTGGTGCTGGGGTGCAGATGCTCTAATCCATGCCAAGCCCTGGGAACACTGCTGCTGGTGGCACTCCATCGTGATAGTTGCGCTGGAGCCATGGCCACTGATGGATCTCATTTGGGGCTTGACAACAAGGGGCCACACAGGGACAGTCCCACTCAGTATGCCACCAATCTGAAGGATAAGCTCCAGGTGGCTAGTGGTTTGTCACCACGGTGGCTTGGTGGAACACAGCACAGAAAACAAGATCGGAGCCTGCAGAGCAGACATCTGTTGTTTTGGCCTGCTCAGAAGCCACTTATCCTTCTTCCAGGGATCACACTCCACTTTTCACTTAGGGAACCACACCTCAGCCACTCTCAGTCTGTGTAGTTTAGGGATCAGGGACTAGGGGAACTCACCACAACCATCAGCCAAGAGATAAAGGTAGATTCCTGATGATATTGTTTAAGTCAGGGGTTGGCAAAGTTATCTACAAAAAGCCAGTAGTAAATATTTTCAGTTTTGTGGGCCATAGGTCTCTGTTGCGACTACTCAGCTCTTTGGTTGTAGACTGAAAGCCACCATAGATAACATGTAAACAAATAAGCATGGCTGTGTTTCAGTACCAAGGTATTTATAAAACAGGTGGCAGGCCAGGCCAGATGTGGCTTACAGGCAGTAGTTTATCAACACTTTGTTTAAGTACCTGGATCCAGCTGAGCCTGAAGCTAACTGCCCTTGTGATTTTTCAGTTAATGAACCAATACATTCCCCTTTTATTTAAAGCAATTTGAGCTGGTATTCTTGTCGACACGATGGCGAGGTTTCTTACTAATTTACCCAGGTACAGAGCCAGGGTTGCAGACTGGAGACGGGCAGGGCTGTTAACATTGTGCATCCAAGCAAACTCCCACCCAAGGGAGACCTGGAAGGGTGGCAGTCTACCTGCCTGAGGACTCTGACCATAACCCCATGATCAGTGGAGCAGGAAAGGCCCTAATGAGGCTGAGGAGAAGCCAGCCCTCTCTCTTGGTGAGGAGTGGGTAGGAGACGAATGTGAGGAGGATGACGAGGACGGGAAGGACGCCTGATGACCATTTGGCAGGGGATCCTAGTGACGCCTTGATCCCGGACACCTACTCCTCTCCACGGGGATGCGGGAAGCCCTCTTCACAACACTTAATCTGGAGATAGCAGACGATAAGGAAGAAGAAAAGAGTATCACGAAGGGAGGTGTGGTGGGTGGAGAGCTTGGGAGCTGGAGCAGATGGGCAAGGGGAAACCTACCAGTCACTCAGTTGATGGATTAGAGGGTGGTTTTGCCCAAGATGGACACCCCCACCTGTCCAGGGGCTGCCTCCTCTGTGGGGCATGCGGATGCTCCAAATCCTTGCTACCCTTCATGTGTGAGTCCCTCTCTGTGAGGAGATAGGAAACTCCAGCATCAACAGACTTTCAGTTCCTTAAGGGGGTCAATCTTTTCCTGGAGGGGAGAGGAGTTGGGAGCCCATATAACTGGATTAGTTTGGGGTCCACTCTTACTTCACCTGCTGGCTGAGCAGATGCCAAGGGATAGGATGGGGCAAAAAGGCACTCTGCCCAGGACGGGAGATGACTTAGAGTGGCAGGTTTCAGATATGAAGAGTTTGCATTAAGAAGTGATTGCAGGGCTTCCCTGGTGGCGCAGTGGTTAAGAATCTGCCTGCCAAGGCAAAGGACATGGGTTCGAGCCCTGGTCAGGGAAGATCCCACACGCCGTGGAGCAACTAAGCCCGTGCACCACAACTACTGAGCCCACGTGCCACAACTACTGAAGCTCGCATGCCTAGAGCCCGTGCTCCGCAACAAGAGAAGCCAGCGCAATGAGAAGCCCGCGCACTGCAATGAAGAGTCGCCCCCGCTCTCCGCAACAAGAGAGAAAGGCTGCATGCAGCAATGAAGACCCAATGCAGCCAAAGATAAATAAATAAATTAAAAAAAAAAAGAAGTTACTGCAGAGAGACTCGCTGATGCTGTCAGTGCTCTGCCCATATTCCCCTGGATGTTTCTTGCATATCAGCTGCCGAGCTCTTTCACACCCAAGAGCCTGCTCTCCATCTTTGTCAGAGACTGAGCTCAGGCAGGGGCCTGGGAACTGACACAGGGCAGGGGCAGCCTTTACCAGTGACTGTGGGGCTCCCCTGCTCCCTGGTCAGGATGACCCTGCGGGGTGGTCTTCAAAGTCCCCGTGTGGGATCAAGCCAAGGTTACCCTCCATGGGACTTTGCTCAATATCCCACCCTCACTTGACCCCCTCCCTGCCTGGTGACCGACCCCCCCGCTGACTCCCCAGTGTTTTTTCCCAGGAACTCTTAAATCTCCTGCGTACAAATTCTCCTTTCAGGGTTTGCTTCTGGGGAACCAAGTGGTCCTATGAGCTGACAGCTGTGACAGCACAGAGCAAGGAGGTGAGGTGCCTGTTTCCAGTGTTGAGGTAGTGACCCCAGGTCACCGGGAATGGGGAGGCACTCTCACACGTGTGTATGGGCTGCAGAAACGTTTAGAGCGAGCTGTTTGCACGGGGTACAAGCCCAGCTTTGAGAATCTAGAATGGTCGAAGCCAGACAGTGTGGGGATGATTTGGCCAGGTTTTCCTGAACAATTTTAGACCCTCTAGAATCTGGAGGGGCCACCTGCATTCCAGCTCTTAGTGAGGGAGGAAGAGAGGGAGGTTGGGATCAGAGAGGACGACACAGGAAGCTGGAGGTGATGTAGGTCAAATTCTCGATAGATGAGCCCTGGGGAGCCGGGAGATAAGCCCCAATCTGAGGGTCCCTCAGATGGGCTCCAGACCTGTCTAGATACTGTGCCCAAGTTTGGTGCATGGAGATTCCTGGCTCTCGTGGCTCCCCATAGGGTCCAGCAATGGGCAGACAGCCTTGGGGCCAACCCAGGACAGTCCAGGGCTTTGTGGCATGAAACTCTCCACCCTCTCCTGTCCGGAAAATGTGTACAGATTGTGGCAATGAAGGGTTTGTTATAGCAGACCGTGCCCATGGGAAAAGAGCTTGGCAAACATGGCATTTCTCCTGGGGAAGGGAGACCAAAGTGGACAGAGTGGTGCCCAGGAAAACGAGGGAGTGGGAGACACAGGACAGCAGCCCCCGGCTGAAGGACCAGCTTCCGGCTCAGCTCCTAGTGAATCCCAGGACCCGTGGGTTTGCCTCCGTAGCAGTCACACATTCCTCAGCCCCAGGGCATCACCACAGCTTTTGGTAACCACCAAGGGTCCCCTTCGGGCCAGCGGGGGTCGGGGGAGAGGTCCTGGAGGAGACTGTCCTGAAGAGCCAGGATGGGACTGGCAGGCACGTCTGTGAGCAAAGCTTCAGGGATGAAGGCGAGGATGGGGTGGGAAGGGAGGAGGGGGAAGTGGTCTGGGCTTGAGCCGGAAGAAACTCCTGGGCACAAGCAAATAGCACACCCATTTCTCTGCTAAAAACCAGAGGCATCTGTTGAGCAGGAGAGGGCAGGAGATGAACCGAGGCCTTTCTGGGGGTGCTAGGGGAACGGCCAGCAGGTGGTGGCCTCCATCTGGCTAAGGATGCAGGGGGTGGGGGGTGGTGTTTACATGCTGCTTTTGAGAGAGAGGAGAGGGGAGGCTGGAGCCACCACGGAGAGAGGGAGAGAGAGCAAGGAAGAAAGGTTGGGGAGACGGGAGGGATGTGTAGCTGCTGTGCGCAGAAGGACTTGGTGGAAGGAGCCTGAGGGGAGCGCTGGACTCCCCTGTCATCTCGCAGAGCCTCAGAAAAATCGACGTTATCTATTGCTGCCTTTGGAGCTGCAATTCTGTTTATCTGGGATGCAGCCGCATGCGGGGACTGGCCTCAAGGGTGTCAGGGGAGAGCCAGCACAGCCCTGGGTGGCCCACTCATATGCAAGCGACATGATAAGCCAGTGAAATCCAGAGAAGGTTCAAATGAAGGCGTGAGAGAGGCCTCTGTGCTCGGATTCCAAATGAAGACCTCCTGTTTCGGCTCCTCCCTTTTCCAGGACAAACATGACTCCATGCAGCCCTAGAGAGTGTGGTTAGTGGGAAGAATGGCTCCAGGACTCAGAAGGCTCCCTCCAGCAGGAGGAAGAGGGAGGGCTTTGCTGCTTTGGAGACTGATCCTGCCTGCTGGGTCCTGGAACTGAACCTGCCCTGCCTGGGGGATATTTCAGGGCACATGTGCCTGGGGAAAAGGGGGCTGGGGAGCCCATAGTGTCTGCCTTGAATTTGATCCTAGGCTCATGAAGTGTGAGCCCTTCAGAGCTATAGGGCCTTCAGAAAAAAACTGAGGGACTCAGTGAGACCCCGGGAAGAGCAGTGGGCTTGAGCAGATGATACAGGCCATGTGGAGTGGAGGAGGCGCCCTCTCTCCAAGGTTATGTGAGTCTATCACTGCCAGGACTCTCATCTCCAGGGCTGGCCTTTCAGGAAGCAGGAATGTCTAGATGTGATGCTTGTGAGGGGAGCAGGTGGAGAAATCTGAATTATAGCTGCTGTTGGGACCCCAGGGCAAAGTCCTCTTATATCTTGCCTGACTTGGGTATAGCCCACTGGACTTTCATGTAAGTGAATAACCTGTTTATGCTGATCTGAACCTGGACCCTAACTCTGTGTTACAGGACAGCAAACTGTGCAGTGTGGGCCTGGGAGGGCTCCAGATGAAGAGCTAGCTCCTCAACACACGAAATCGAACTAGCAGTTCTACTGGTCTTCCGGTCTGGATCACAGAGACGCAAAATGATTTGATTGGGGCCGTTTGGCCCTTCTGCAGTGGAGCATTACTCTGGGACAAGGGTTCCCCGAGTATGAAAGAGCCATCTGAAGCTACTGTCTTCAAAAGGTAGCTTTGTGTATAGCAGGTGCAAGGTTCCCGGGACCCCTGTACTGCCTGTGCTGAGCACGCAGACAGCACCCCAGGAAACAGCTGCTAACCAGAAGACAGAATGAATAGACTAAGGGAGAGAGATGCAGAAGCACTGGCTGCAAAAAATAAAATAATGCAAGAAAAGCCATCCTGTGATACGGGGGCAATTGTTGCATTTGTCCTAGTAGCATGTTTCTTTCTTCCTGTTGGTGACACCTGTTATTCCTTCGGGGGATATCTCCTGAACTGCGAGACTTCTTGGTGTGAAGGTCACGGTGTCCTGCCCACCTGACTTCCCCCAGACCCTCAGGGAGAGGTGTGCCACCCAGGCCTGGCCAGTCACAACGCCCCATTCCCTAGGACACAGAGATCAGGCCAGAGGAGGCATCTGACCTACGCTGGACCAATCACCAGTTGTCTGGGCCCTGCAAACATACAGATGCTGAGAGAAACAAAGGCTTTTTCTTTGGTGTTGCTAAACTGAGAATATGTGAATTTGGAACTGTCGGCACCTATCTCCCCTGGCAACATGGAGGAAATCCATCTAGAGCCGGAGAGGAGATCAATACACAGAGGGAAGCAGAGGGAGCCCTGGTGGCATCGAGGGGGGCGCTGGGTCCACTAGGCACGATGCTAGAGCTGCCCGTGGCCTTTCCCCTGGAGTGAGCCGATGAATCCACATCTCCCTTTGCTTTTTTTTTTTTTTTTTTTTTTTTTGCGGTATGCGGGCCTCTCACTGTTGTGGCCTCTCCCGTTGAAGAGCACAGGCTCCGGACGCGCAGGCTCAGCGGCCATGGCTCACGGGCACAGCCGCTCCACGGCATGTGGGATCTTCCCGGACCGGGACACGAACCCGTGTCCCCTGCATCGGCAGGCGGACTCTCAACCACTGCGCCACCAGGGAAGCCCTCCCCTTGCTTTTTTCTTTTCACTTCTTTCTCTTTTTTCGTTTCCTTTTACTTCTTCTTTTTTTTTTCTTTTCTTTATCTTTTTGCTGAAGCTAGTTTGAGATGGATTGTAACTGAAAGAGTCCTGACTTCTACAAATAGCATGAATTCATTAATTCATTCATCAAACATTTATTGAGTGCCTATCATATACCAAGAAGTGACTTATATCCCAGAGCTACAAGTATAAACAAGTGGATTTGATCCCTGCCCTCAGAGAGCTTACTGTTTTCTGAAAGAGGCAGAATGAAAAGAATCCCACAGGGCTTCCCTGGTGGCGCAGCGGTTGAGAGTCCGCCTGCCGATGCAGGGGACACAGGTTCGTGCCCCAGTCTGGGAAGATCCCACATGCCGCGGAGCGGCTGTGCCCGTGAGCCATGGCCGCTGAGCCTGTGCGTCCGGAGCCTCTGCTCCTCAACGGGAGAGGCCACAACAGTGAGAGGCCCGCGTACCGCAAAAAAAAAAAAAAAAAGAATCCCACAATCAATTATTTTATATACTAATTCTAAGAAGCACCATGAAGAAACACCTGTAGAATGAAGCTCTGTGAGGGCAGGGTCATTTCTATTGCTCATTGATGTATCCCCAGGCACATAGGGGATGCTCAAAAATACTTATTGAAAAAAATGAACAAAAGACGAAGTTCCAGACATAAAAGAGGGGAGGTGCGAGGGTCAAGGAGAGTTTTTCTAGGAAGCAATATTTAAGCTGAGATCTAAAGAACAGGGAGACCTAAATGGGAAGAAAATCTAAAAAAGAGGGGATATATGTATACGTATAACTGATTCACTTTGCTGTACAGCAGAAACTAACACAACATTGTAAAGCAACTATTACTCTAATAAAAATTAAAAAAAAAAAAAAAAAAAGAACAGGGAGGAGTTGGCCAGGCTATAAGAGCAGAGGGGCAGAAATCAGGGCCCAGACAACTGGTGATTGGTCCAGCGTAGATCAGATGCCTCCTCTGGCCTGATCTCTGTGGCCTAGGGAATGGGGCATTCTGCTTGGCCAGGCCTGCGTGGCCAATGGTGAGAGTGGCGGGCGCGGAGGGAGCCGGCCTAACTGAAGGAGTAAGAGGAAGCAGCGTGGCTGGTGTGTAGGGTACACGGTAGGTATGTAGTGGGAGACGAGGCTGGGGATGGGGGTGCCTCACCAGAGGCTGCAGTAGCTACATTCAGGATCTGGGTCACAGTCCCAGGGCAGTGGGAAGCTCGTGTTCAGAGCAGTGAACAGGGCAGTCAGGGTCCTCAGCGCAAGGGTCTTAAATGGAAGTAGAGAATGAAAAGTGAGTAGGGGCCGAGTGAAAGCAGGGTGTTGCCTTCACCCTGGTGAGAGATGAGAGATGATGGAAAAGAGGGCACAGCCAAGAGGTATTTACAATCATTACCGTCAAATGAACAGAAGTAATATTCACATACTCAACGGGAAATGACCTGAGCTGAAAAATGATTGGGTAAATAAATCAATGAGTTCCATGGAAAATTAACAAAAGAATGATATACCAGGACATATCCTAGCCATGCAAAAATTCTTTTTCTTCCATGAAGGAAAAATATTGCACAGATCCACAGATTAAATCAGGTTACAAAGGGGGAAGTTTTATGTTGGTCTTAGGCTTTGCCTCAGTATTTCTAAGTGCTAGACAATAGGGAGCAATGATTATAGTTTTGGGTGAAAAAGATGGTGATACAAGAATTCCGTACCCAACAAATTGTCATTCATGTGCGAAAACAACAGAAATACATTCTAGATATACAGAGAAGGATGTAGAAAATGTATCACGTGTGTGTTCTACCTAAGTAAACAACCTGAAGACATATTTCAGCTGCTCAGGAGATGAATTAAAATTAAGAACTTGAAAATGGGAACACTGTAATATAAAAGGTTTGGTTGCAAGCATTTAAAATGAACTAAATATATCATAAGACTTGAACAAAAACAACAAAATATATATGGTTGAAATGCAAGCTGGATTTATAAACACACAGTACATTTTAAAAGACAGGGAAATGAGAGAACAGAGGGCAAGACAGGTAAGGATACACTAAAATCTTCATCTGACATAAAGTAAGGGAGTGGGAGATATTGATTGTTCTTTACTTTCCTAATCAGAGAAATAGAGGTTTAGGAATATAGTTGGTAAATATAAAAGTCAATCACCAGTAAAATGAAAAACAGGATTACTACCTTCTAAATCGTGGGAGATGACAAAAGAAAATAGAAGATGCTACATAGCAAAAAGCAGAAAGTAAAGGATTCCTAAGTAATAGAGATGCAATGTGAAAAACGATTGTAAAAAAGAATCTGATACTAAGATTTCAAATGGCTTCAATAAAAAAGGGGTGAGGAGTGGAGTGCAGTTAATGATCTTATCTTATTTGGAGGAAATTTATTAGCTGATCTGATTCTTGACATTAATAGGAAAATTTGTTTCAATATTTAACAAAATATACAAGGACAACCACTAGAAGTGTAGAAACAGAATGCAGATCTTCCAGACCACAAAAGGAACAAAGACATGCTATCAAGCCTCAAAAGGCATGAAGAGAAAAAGGAAATCAGAAAAAATGATCAACAGAAAATACAGACCAAAATAGTAGGCATAAGACCAAATACATCAGTAGTCACAGTAAACCCTTATTTGCACGTATATGATGGGTTCCCCAGGAAAGAAATGATAATCAACTATAAAACTATTAAAATCAAGAAAAATGTTCAGGAAGGATGCCAGCAATAAGACCAAGACACCAAAATCAATAGCTCTACTATTTGTCCGTAGTAATCAATTAACGACAACAACTTCGAAATATCTAGGAATAAACTTAAAACAATGTGTGCAAGATAAGAAAACGACAAACTATCCAATAGAAAAATAAGCAAAGGTTATGAACAGTCAGTTCACAGAAAAATAAAAATGGTTGGTAGACATAAAAACAAGTTCAACCTCACTAGTAATCAGAGATATGGAAATTGAAACAATATTAATATCAAAAGTGAAAAATGATCCTTAATATTTAGTGATGGTGATGAAGTGGGGAAACACATTCTCATAGGAATAAAAATCTGTAACATGTTTTTGTAGGGCAATTTGGGAGTGCTTTAAATTTAAATGCATGTGTCTTTTGACCCAGCAATTCTTCTTTCAAGAATCTATTTTACAGAAATATCTACACTCATGCCAAGATACTCATTGCAGAATTATTTATAATAATAAAAAAGGAGGGAAACAAATATCTAAAAGTAGAGGAAAGATCAATTAAATTACAATACATCCATATGTAAGAGAGGGCCAAGCAGCTGCCCTGCTTCTCTGCTTAGGTGATTTTAACATTTCACCTTGAAAAAAACCTTCTCCATTCAGGGAAGGATAGCTTTCGTGGTATCCATTATTTATGGCAGTGTACGTTAGACAGGCACCCCTTGCCCTGAGAGAATGGTGAAATGAAGCTTTCTGTGGCTTCATCAAAGCAGGATTCTTACAGATGCCCTTGCTATGGAGGTTTGGTCTTTGAGGAGAAGGTAAACTGATTTACATGAGAAGCACAAGTCCTCTGAGGAGGGGATGGCAGTTGTAGCCTCTCTTCTGACATTGGAAGTTAAGGAGACCTGACAGGTAGAACACTAATGCCCTGATGTAGGCCTGCTGGTAAGAAGAACACAGTGGTTTCCAGTGGCGAAATCACCACGAAGGAAGGGGGAATCTGGGCTCAAAACAAGTATCTAAGAGATCATTGGGAAAGCTGTGCTTTTAGGTCAGAGCACCTAGGCATGGTAATGTTTTGGGGAAACTAGAGTTAAGTTGCAACTCTACTAAGAAAGACCCAGGCCTCAGCATCAGAGTAGAAGAGCATGCACTGGGTTGTGGGGGCCAGGTTCAGCAGGAACACCATGTAGAGTCAACTGAAGAAAAAATACTAGTGGCTCAAGAGGGTCAAGTTGACCCCTTCCATGGAATGTCATTGGTGTTTATGGCCCTCTATAGCAACCTGACCTCATCTCCAATTACTGCTCCCTTCCTCACTCTGCTTCAGACACAGAAGCCTCTTTGTTGTTCTCCAAACATGCTAGCAGGCTGTTGCCAAGCCTTTGCTCTCACTTTGCCTAGAAAGCTCTTTTCTCATATTGCCTCACTTCTTGCACGTCTCTTCAAACATTACCTTTTGAGTGAGGTCTTCTTTGTTCACTGTCTGAAAAATGGCAAACCTCTTTTCCTTCCACATGCTAGCACTCCCTATTGCCTTTCTCACTTAATTTTTCTCCACATCACTTATCACTTTACTTATTTATTTTTTTTATTGTTCATTTCTAATCCACCTCCTCCTACCCTCATTAGAATGTAAGTTTCATGAAAGCAAGTTTTTTGTACGTTTGGTTCACTGATTTATCCCCAGGACCTGGAATAGTGCCTGACACATAGCAAGTGCCCTATGAATATTTGATGAAAGAATAAATATGTACTCATAGAAAAACCTTTAAATACATAAGTAAAAAAAAGCAAATTGCCAAATAACATGTATAGTATATCATTCATGTAAAAATAATATATGTGTGTTTCTGTGTGTGTGTGTGAATAAAGAAAAAATATCAAACTATATGGAGAGGAAAATGGGATGGGGGTAATTAAAGTGATTAATTTTTTTTCGGTATGCGGGCCCCTCACTGTTGTGGCCTCTCCCGTTGTGGAGCACAGGCTCCGGACGCGCAGGCTCAGCGGCCATGGCTCATGGGCCTAGCCGCTCCGCGGCATGTGGGATCTTCCCGGACCGGGACACGAACCCGTGTCCCCTGCATTGGCAGGCGGACTCTCAACCACTGTGCCACCAGGGAAGCCCCGTGATTAATTTTTTAATTACTTAAAAATTAATTTTTCCTTTGTATACCTCTGTATTATTTGTATTATTTTACATAAGAGTATTTATTAGTTATATAATAAAATGGATAATAAATGAATAATTTTTATAGCTAACATTAAGACGGTAACAATTTAAGAACAAGGTCCAGACTTTTGGTGTTGGCAGCATAGTTTACATCAGATTTGTTCTCTTGAAGATAAAAATAATAAACTCTGGTCAAAATATTTTTTAAATGACTTGAAGCTACTGGAGAATGACCAAAAAACAGGAAGAAACTTGAGAGAATTCAATACTTGAAAGAATAGAACATGCTAGGTGAGATCCATGTTTATATGGTTTCTCCTCAGAGAGTACTTCCCAGTTCTTGCAAAGTGTGAGGATAGAGAACAAATAGAAAGCTGTAGCCTGATGAGTCAGAGGACAGGATTTAGGGCTGTCAGAGCAGCAGGAACTTGAGGAGGGAAAACAAGGAAGGAGGGAACTACAGAAAGTGGAACACCAAATCTGTACATAAATTTTCCTCAAATCCTTGGCTGACTCCTAAACTACATGAGTGGAGAGACTTCAAAAAAATTAAGGGAAAATACCTTCCAGAAGCCTGAAACAGCTGAGCAGAGACTTCCATAGCTCTCCACTTCAAGGCAAGCAGTGCTTGGAGTTTGAGTGTCATCATGTTAGGGGGAGCTTTGTAAACACCACAGGCTTTCCACTGAAATTCCAGAAGGACAATGACTGGGACCAAGGAATTCTCCCTAGGAATAAGGCCAAAAAAAAAAAAAAAAAGACTTATAATAAAGCATAAAACCAAGCTTCCACAAGCCCAAGGTGATGTACCAGTAATTTAACTGCCCACTAGAACAAAACTCAACCTTCTTCTGAGGAAGATAACAGAATCCAGAATCTCCACAATGTTTTATCTACGATACCCAGTATACAATAAAAAATTATTAGACATATGAAGAAACAGGAAAATGTGACTCTTAGTAGAGAAAAAAAAATAAGGCAATAGGAACAAACCCTCAGATAACCCAATGTTGGAATTAACAGACAAGATAACTGATAAATATGTTAAGGAACTCACAGGAAAAGGTAAAAATAATGTGGTAAATGGAGAATTTCAGTAGAGGTACAAAAACTGTAAAATAACAAAACAAAAACCACAACTCTGTGAATGTGAATTAAACTGTACACTTTAACTGGGTGAAGTGTATGTTATGTATACTACATCTGAATAAAACTGTTACATATATTTTAAAAGGTCAATGGAAATCCTTGAACTGAAAAATATACTAAATGAAATAAAATACCCATTGAATAAGATTAAAAGTAGATTGGGAAAATGGAAGAATAAGATCCTCCAAAAATTCATTCCTCCATAAAAACAACAAAAGAATTGGAAAACGATTGACAGGATTAACATATGCAGAACTCTGGAAATTAACTAAGAGCTTGGAGTAACCTGGGAAGTGTGTATTCAAGAAAAATGGTTGAATCTCAGTAAAAGCAGCAAGTTTTGTCACATTTAAACTTGCTCTAGTCTCATCTCCCACTCTCCAGCTGGATCTCTTCCAAAGACTTGTTCTCAAAGAATTGTCATTGTTTGGGCTGTCCCTAAAAAGACCCCAATTACAAGGCTAGTTTGAAGCAAGCTCATATACACAGCCTCCTCCTGAGAGGAAGGAGGGGGTGTTTGTTGAAAATAATTACAGGCAAATGTTTTAACTTCATGGCTACCTGAAGCAATGAATAACAGCTGGGGGTAGAAGAGACTAACCAAAAAGCTTAAAAGGAAAATCTAGGGAATGAGATGACCATGGGGTCTTGAAAAGCTCTGTCATATTCCTGGGGATCTACAAGGCCACATACATGTGTAGAGCTGTGCAGAAAGCCAGAAGACTGGAGAAAGCCCCAAGCTCTCACTTATGGCTGACCTTGAGGGCCTGTGTAAATAGGAAGTAAAGGCTTAGGTGGAGTAGTAAACTGCCTGACTGAGTGTTGAAGGTGCATCCCAACACACACACAGAGCCCCTTGGCAATGACTTATTCATTCCAGTTTTTAAGGAAATCTCTCTCTGTCCAATCATTTGCTGACCACCAAGCTAACCAAGCAAAAACCTCATTGGCCACACACAATAAAGAATATACACTTTAAAGAATTAGTTCAGAGAAGTCACTAAAAACAAAAATAAACAAACAAACAAAACCCCACACAGCTACAAGTAACAATGACAATAAACACTGCTGGGGGGGGCAATGATTTCCAAGTTACCATATAATAGTATTTAAAATGTCCAGTTTTAGTGAAAAATTATTGTTTTTTTCCTGTGAATACAAAAAAGTATTCATAGGAAAAAGGGAATTAATAAAAACTGCCCCTGAAGAAGACCAGATGTTGAACCTTCTAGACCAAGACTTAAAATTGACTATTTTAAATATATTCAAAGCACTGAAGGAAACCATGTCTAAAGAACTAAAGGAGATTATGAAAATGATGTATCACCATTTAAAGAATATCAACAAAGAGACAATAATAAAAAATAATCAAATAGAAATTCTGGAGTAAAAAAATATAATTAAAATGGAAAAATCATTAGAGGTCTTCAACAGCAAATTTGAGCTGGCAGAGGAAATAATCAGTGAACGTAAAGATAGCTTCAAATTATAAAAGCAAAAACTGACAATTAGAAGATCAGAAAAGAAATGGGAGAATTAAACAACACTATAAACCAAGTTGACCTGACAGACATCTATAGAATATTCTACTCAACAACAACAAAATGCACACCCTTCTCAAGTGCACATGAATTATTCCCCAGAATAGACCATATGTTAGGCAATAAAACAAGGCTTAATAAATTTAAAAGGACTGAACTCATACAATGTATGAGTTCAGGCACAATGAAATAAAATTGTGTTCTCCAGGCACAATGAAATAAAATTAGAAATAACTGAAGGAAATGTGGGAATTCACAAATATGTGGAAGTTAAACAACACACTCTAAAACATGCAAGAGGTAAAGAAGAAATCACAAGGGAAATTAGAAATTACTTTGAGAGGAATGAAAACAAAAACACAACATATCAAAACTTATGGGATGCAGGAAAACAGTGCTCAGAGGGAAATAATGTAAAGATGTACATTCAAAAAGAAGAATGATTGCAAATCAATAACCCAGCTTTTCACCTTAAGAAACTAGAAGAAGAAGAGAAAATTAAACCCAAAGCAAATAGAATAAAAGAAATAATAAAGATTAAATCAGAAATAAACAAAATACAGAATAAGAAATCAATAGAGGGACTTCCCTGGTGGTGCAGTGGTTAAGAATCTGCCTTCCAATCCAGGGGACACAGGTTTGATCCCTGGTCAGGGAACTAGATCCCACATGCATGTTGCAACTAAGAGTTCACATGCCACAACTAAGGAGCATATGTGCCACAACTAATGAGCCAGCGAGCCGCAACTAAGAAGCTTGCTGGCTGCAACTAAGGAACACACATGCTGCAACTAAGACCCAGCACAACTAAAAAATAAAAAATAATAATAATAAAAAAGAAATCAATAGAGAAACTCAACAAAACCAAAAATTAAATTGGTTTTTTAAAAAGAAGAAAAAAATTTACAAACCTTTAGCTAGACATGACAAGAAAAAAGGAGAGAAGACTCAGATTATTAAAACTAGGAATAAAAGTGGGGATATTACTGTTGACATATAAATAAAAAGGATTATAAGGGAATACTATAAACAATTATGTCAACAATTAGATAATGTAGATTAAGTGTGCAAATTTGTAGAAAGGCTCAAACTACTGAAACTGACCCAAGAAGAAATAGTCCCAATAGATACATAATAAGTAAAGAGAGTGAATTAGTAATTAAAAAAAACAAAACTGTCCATGCGTAAAAGCCCAGGCCCAGATGGCTTCATTAGTGAATTCTACCAAACATTTAAAGAATTAATACCAATTTTTCACAAACTCTTCCAAAAAATAAAAGGAAACGGTTTTCAACTCATTCCATGAGACAAGTACTACACTAATACCAAAATCAGACAAAAATACCACAAGAAAACTACAGACTAATATGTCTTATGAAGATAGATACAAGAATCCTCAACAAAATAATAACAATCTGATCAAGCAACATATAAAAAGAATTATACAGTTGACCAAGTGGGAATTTATCCCAGGAATGCAAGGTTAATTTAACAGCTAAAAAATCAATTGATGTAATACACCATATAAATTGAATAAAAACCAAAAAGTACATGATCATCTCAATAGGCACACACACACACACACACACACGCACACACACACACACACACACACAAACATTTGACAAACTCCAACTCTTTTTCATGATAGATACTAACCAAACTAGGACTATAAGAGAATTTCCTCAACATTATATGAGGCATCTATGAAAAACCTACAGTTAACATAATACATAATGATGAAAGACTAGATGCTTTCCCTCTAAAATCAGAAACAAGACAAGGATGTCTGCTCTTGTTACTTTATTCAACATTGTACTAGAGATACTAGCCAGGGCAGTTGGGCAAGAAAAGAAATAAAAGCCATCAAGATTGTTAAGGTAAAAGTAAAACTATCTTTATTTGTAGATGAAATAATATTATATACAGAAAATCCTAAAGAATCCACTAAAAACTATTAGAACTAATAAATGGGTTAAGCGAGTGTGCGGGATTCAAGATCAAAATACAAGATCCAGAGACAAAATCAACTGTATTTCTGTATAGCAATGAACTTTAAAAATGAAACTGAGAAAACAATTTTATTCATGATAGCATCAAAATGAATGCAATATTTAGGTATAAATTTACTGAAATATGTGTGAGACTTCTACATTGAAGACTGAAAAACATTGTTGAAAGAAATTAAAGGAGATCTAGATAAATAGAAAAACATCCCATTTTCATGGTTTGGAAGACAATATTGTTAAGCTGGCAATAGTCTCCAAATTGGTCTGGAGATTTAACAGAATCCCTATCAAAATTCCAACTATTCTTTTGTAGTGATTGATAAGATGATCCTAAAATTTTTTAAAAATTAATTAATTAATTAATTTTTAGCTGCATTGGGTCTTCATTGCTGTGTGCAGGCTTTCTCCAGCTGCAGTGAGCAGGGGCTACTCTTCATTGTGTTGCGTAGGCTTCTCATCGTGGTGGCTTCTCTTGTTGCGGAGCATGGGCTCTAGACACGTGGGCTTCAGTAGTTGTGGATCACGGGCTCTAGAACACAGGCTCAGTAGTTGTGGCACACAGGCTTAGTTGCTCTGCAGCATGTGGGGTCTTCCTGGACCAGGGCTCGAAACAGTGTCCCCTGCATTAGCAGGCGGATTCCTTTTTTTTTTTTTTTCAGCATCATGTTTTAATTAAGGAAGCATATTCATTGTAGAGAATATATTGACTATTTTAAATGTGACTCCTCATTACAGCCTTAAAATTTTGTCAGGTGGATTCTTAACCACTGTGCCACCAGGGAAGTCCTGATGATCCTAAAATTAATACGGATATGTAAAAGACCCCAAATAGCCAAAACAATCTTGAAAAGGAAGAACAAAGTTGGAGGATTCACACTTCCCAATTTCAAAACTTACTACAAAGTTTCAGTAATCAAGACATCAAGACAGTGTGGTACTGGCATGAAGATAGCCATATAGATCAATGGAATAGAATTAAGAGTCTATGGTCAGTTGATTTTTTTTTTTTTTGCAGTACGCAGGGCAAAAATATGGAATGCTTCATGAATTTGCGTGTCACCCTTGCGCAGGGGCCATGCTAATCTTCTCTGTATCGGTCCAATTTTAGTATATGTGCTGCCAAAGCGAGCACTGATTAGTTGATTTTTTTTTTTTTTTTTGCTGTACGTGGGCCTCTCACTGTTGTGGCCCCTCCCGTTGTGGAGCACAGGCTCCGGACACGCAGGCTCAGCAGCCATGGCTCAGGGGCCCAGCTGCTCTGCAGCACGTGGGATCTTCCCGGACCAGGGCATGAACCCGTGTCCCCTGCATCGGCAGGCGGACTCTCAACCACTGCGCCACCAGGGAAGCCCATGGTCAGTTGATTTTTAACAAGGATGCCAAGACCATTCAATGGGAGAAAGAAGAGTCTTTTCAACAAATGGTGGTGGGACAGTTGATTATTCACAAGTGAAAGAATGAATTGGACTCATACCTCACACCATATAAAAAAATTAACTCAAAATGGATCTAAGAGCTTAATATAACAGCTAAAATTATAAAACTCTTAAAAGAAAACATAGAAGTAAATCTTTATGACCTTGGATTAGGCAATGGTTTGCTAAATATGACAACTAAAGCACAAGCAACCAAAGAAAAAATAGATAAATGGGACTTCATTGAAATTAAAAACTTTTGCACAAAGAACATTATCAAGAAAATGAAAAGACAACCTACAGAACAGTAGAAAATATTTGTAAATCATATATCTGAAAAAGGGCTTTTAGCTAGAATATATAAAAAAAACTCTTACAACTCAATAATAAAAAAAAAGACAAATAATCCAACTTAAAAATTGGGTTATTTTTTAACCCAACAACCCAAAGCATCTGAATAGATATTTCTCCAAAGAAGACCTAGAAATGGCCAATAAGTACATGAAAAGATGCCTCCTGATATCATTACTCATCAGGGAAATGCAAATCAAGACTACAATGACATATCACTTTACAGTCACTAGGATGGCTATAATAATTTTATTTTTATCTTTTAAAAAAATTTATTTATTTTTGGCTGCATTAGGTCTTCATTGCTGTGTGGAGGTTTTCTCTAGTTGCAGCGAGCAGAGGCTACTCTTCATTGCAGTGCGCAGGCTTCTCATTGCAGTGGCTTCTCTTACTGCGGACCACAGGCTCTAGGTGTGTGGGTTTCAGTTGTTGCAGCATGCAGGCTCAGTAGTTGTGGCACGTGGGCCCTGGAGCACACCGGCTTCAGTAGTTGCAGCACATGGGCTCAGTAGCTGCAGTGCACAGGCTCTAGGGCATGCAGGCTCAGTAGTTGTGGCTCATGGGCTTGGTTGCTCCATGGCATGTGGGATCTTCACAGAGCAGGGATAAAACCCATGTTCCCTGCATTGGCAGGCAGATTCTTAACCACTGCACCACGAGGGGAGTCCCTAGGACGGCTATAATAATTTTTAAAGGACAATAACAAATGTTGGCACAGCTGCAGAGAAATTGGAACCCTCATGCAATGCTGATCTGAACATAAAATTGTGTAACTGCCATGGAAAACAGTTTGGCAATTCATTAAAAAGTTAAACAGAGTTACCATATGACCCAGCAATTCCACTCCTAGGTAAATACCTAAGAGAAATGAAAACATATGTCCACATAAAAATGTATATATGAATGTTCATAGCAGCATCATTCATAATAGCTAAAAAGTGGGAACAACCCAAATGTTCATCAACTAATAAATGGATAAACAAAATATGGTAAATCCACATAATGTAATATTATTTAGGCACAAAAAAGGAATGAATTACTGATTCATATTACAGCATGGATGAACCTTGAAAAAATATGATTAAGTAAAAGCAGCCAGGCACAAAAAGCCAAATATTTTATAATTCTATTTATATAAAATGTCAAAAATTGGCATATTTATAGAGACAGAGAGTAAATTAGTTGCCAGAGATGGGGGAAAGGGAAAATAAAAAGTGACTGCTAACAGCAATGGGATTTCTTCTTAAGGTGATGAAAACATTCTGGAATTAGATCATGACGGTGATCGCACAACTTTTTGAATACACTGAAAAAAAACAACCCAATAACTGTACACTCTAAAAAGGTGAATTTTATGGTATGTAAATACATCTCAAATAAAAATAAGAAGGCTGGACAAAACAGAATCAAATATTAGGGGACTTGAAGACAGGTCAATATATATAATCTAGACTGAAGCACAGAGAGAAAAAAAGGTTTTAAAAAAAGAGAGAAAGAACAACTTATCTATAACATGTGAGATAGCAACAAGATAATACCCATATAATTGGAGTTTCATAATGAGAAGAGAAATAGAATGGAAGAGAAAACACATTTAAATTCTTTTTTTTTTTTTTGTGGCCACAGAAGCAGCATGCCAGATCTTAGTTCCCTGACCAGGGATCTAACCCATGCCCCCTGCTGTGGAAGTGAGGAGTCTTAACCACTGGACCACCAGGGAAGTCCCTGAATTCTAATTAGGGAAGTTTTGCCTTAAAATGTCTTAAATTTGATTAAAAATAAATAGCAACACCCAATCTGGGAAGGTCACAAATTCCCAAAGTGGATAAATACAAAGAAAATCACACCTACATATATCATAGTCAAACTGCTGAAAAACAAAAATAAAGAACAAAAAAATCTAAAAGCATCCAGAAAAAAAGGACACAGGGGAACAATTATAAGAATGTCAGCTGACTTCTCATCAGAAACAATAAAAGTCCAGAAGACATGAAATGATATTTGTAAAAAGCTGGAAGAAAAAAGATTGTCAAAGTGGAATTTTATATTGAGTGAAATATATATTTAAAAGGAAGGTGAAATAAAGACACTTTCAGATAAGCAAAAGTTGAAAGAATTCATTGTCTACAAACTAACTACAAGAAATACTAACGGAAGATCTTCAGGTGGAAAGAACGTTTTATCAGATGGAAAATTGGATCTCCAGGGAGGAATAAAGAGTACTGGAAAGGGAATATATATGTTTAAAAATAAATATTTTTAAATATTTTAAATTTTAAAAATAAAAATATTTTTATTTTAAAAATTCTTTAAAATTCAGTTGTCTGTTTAAAGCAAATGGTAACAATGTATTGTGGGGTTTATAAAATATTGTTCTTATGAAATATAGCACAGAAGATAGGATGAGGTATAAATGGAATTATATCATTGTATACTATCCTATGTATGATGTGATGTAATATTGATTCAGCATAGATTATGGTAGGGTATGGATGAATACTGTAATCCCTAGAGAAACCACTGAATAATAACATAAAGAAGTATAGGTAAAAAGCCAAAAGACTCCAAAGAAGATATATGAACGGCCAATAGGCACATGAGAAGATCTCAACATCCTTAACCATCAGGAAAAGGCAAATCAAAACCCCACTTAGGAAACTTGCTCAAGCCTTTTAGATAGCCTCATCCACCAGAGGGCAGATAGCAAAAGCAAGAAGACCTACAATCTTGCAGCCTGTGGAACAAAAACCACATTCACAGAAAGACAGACAAGATGAAACGGCAGAGGGCTATGTACCAGATGAAGGAACAAGATAAAACCCGAGAAAAACAACTAAATGAAGTGGAGATAGGCAACCTTCCAGAAAAAGAATACAGAATAATGATAGTGAAGATGATCCAGGACCTAGGAAAAAGAATGGAAGCAAAGATCGAGAAGATCCAAGAAATGTTTAACAAAGACCTAGAAGAATTAAAGAACAAACAAACAGAGATGAACAATACAATAACTAAAATGAAAACTACACTAGAAGGAACCAATAGCAGAATAACTGATGCAGAAGAACGGATAAGTGACCTGGAAGACAGAATGGTGGAATTCCCTGCTGCGGAACAGAATAAAGAAAAAAGAATGAAAAGAAATGAAGACAGCCTAAGAGACCTCTGGGAAAACATTAAACACAATAACACTCGCATTATAGGGGTCCCAGAAGGATAAGAGAGAGAGAAAGGACCCGAGAAAATATTTGAAGAGATTATAGTCGAAAACTTCCCTAACATGGGAAGGGAAAGAGCACCCCAAGTCCACGAAGCACAGAGAGTCCCATACAGGATAAACCCAAGGAGAAACACGACGAGACACATAGTAATCAAATTGACAAAAATTAAAGACAAAGAAAAATTACTAAAAGCAACAAGGGAAAAAAGAAAAATAACATACAAGGGAACTCCCATAAAGTTAACAGCTGATTTCTCAGCAGAAACTCTACAAGCCAGAAGGGAGTGGCATGACATATTTAAAGTGATGAAAGGGAAGAACCTACAACCAAGATTACTCTACCCAACCAGGATCTCATTCAGATTAGATGGAGAAATCAAAAGCTTTACAGATAAGCAAAAGCGAAGAGAATTCAGCATCACCAAACCAGCTCTACAACAAACGATAAAGGAACTTCTCTAAGTGGGAAACACAAGAGAAGAAAAGGACCTATAAAAACAAACCCAAAACAATTAAAAAAATGGTCATAGGAACATACATATCGATAATTACCTTAAACGTGAATGGATTAAATGCTCCAACCAAAAGACACAGGCTTGCTGAATGGATACAAAAACAAGACCCATCTATATGCTGTCTACAAGAGACCCACTTCAGACCAAGGGACACATACAAACTGAAAGTGAAGGGATGGAAAAAGATATTCCATGCAAATGGAAATCAAAAGAAAGCTGGAGTAGCAATACTCATATCAGATAAAATGGACTTTCAAATAAAGAATATTATAAGAGACAAGGAAGGACACTACATAATGATCAAGGGATCAATCCAAGAAGAAGATATAACAATTATAAATATATATGCACCCAACATAGGAGCACCTCAATACATAAGGCAACTGCTAACAGCTATAAAAGAGGAAATCGACAGTAACATAATAATAGTGGGGAACTTTAACACCTCATTTACACCAATTGACAGATCATCCAAACAGAAAATTAATAAGGAAACACAAGCTTTAAATGACACAATAGACCAGATAGATTTAATTGATATTTACAGGACATTCCATCCAAAAACAACAGATTACACTTTCTTCTCAAGTGCGCATGGAACATTCTCCAGGATAGATCACATCTTGGGTCACAAATCAAGTCTCAGTAAATTTAAGAAAATTGAAATCATATCAAGCATCTTTTCTGACCACAACACTTTGAGATTAGAAGTGAATTACAGGGAAAAAAACGTAAAAAACACAAACACATGGAGGCTAAACAAAACGTTATTAAATAACCAAGGGATCACTGAAGAAATCAAAGAGGAAATCAAAAAATACCTAGAGCCAAATGACAATGAAAACACGATGATCCAATACCTATGGGATGCAGCGAAAGGAGTTCTAAGAGGGAAGTTTATAGCTATACAAGCCTACCTCAAGAAACAAGAAAAATCTCAAATAAGCAATCTAAATTTACACCTAAAGGAGCTAGAGAAAGAAGAACAAACAAAACCCAAAGTTAGCAGAAGGAAAGAAATCATAAAGATCAGAGCAGAAATACATGAAATAGAAATAAAGAAAACAATAGCAAAGATCAATACAACTAAAAGCTGGCTCTTTGAGAAGATAAACAAAATTGAAAAACCATTAGCTAGACTCATCAAGAAAAAGACGGAGAGGACCCAAATCAATACAATTAGAAATGAAAAAGGAGAAGTTGCAACAGACACCGCAGAAATACAAAGCATCCTAAGAGACTACTACAAGCAACTCTATGCCAATGAAATGGACAACCTGGAAGAAATGGACAAATTCTTAGAAAGGTATAATTTTCCAAGACTGAACCAGGAAGAAATACAAAATGTGAACAGACCAATCACAAGTAATGAAATTGAAACTGTGATTAAAAATCTTCCAACAAACAAAAGTCCAGGACCAGATGGCTTCACAGGTGAATTCTTTCAAACATTGAGAGAAGAGCTAACACTCATCCTTCTCACACTCTTCCAAAAAATTGCAGAGGAAGGAGCACCCCCAAACTCATTCTATTGAGGCCACCATCACCCTGATACCAAAACTAGACAAAGATACTACAAAAAAAGAGAATTACAGAACAGTATCACTGATGAATATAGACTCAAAAATACTCAACAAAATACTAGCAAACAGAATCCAACAACACATTAAAAGGGTGATACACCATAATCAAGTGGGATTTATCCCAGGGATGCAAGGATTTTTCAATATATGCAAATCAATCAATGTGATACACCATATTAACCAGTTGAAGAATAAAAACCATATGATCATCTCAATAGATGCAGAGAAAGCTTTTGACAAAATTCAACACCCAGTTATGACAAAAACTGTGCAGAAAGTGGGCATAGAGGGAACCTACCTCAACATAATAACAGCCATATACGACAAACGCACAGCAAACATCATTCTCAATGGCGAAAAACTGAAAGCACTTTCTCTAAGATCAGGAGCAAGACAAGAATGTCCAGTCTCACCACTCTTATTCAACATAGTTTTGTAAGTCCTAGGAACAGAAATCAGAGAACAAAAAGAAATAAAGGGAATACAAACTGGAAAAGAAGAAGCAAAACTGTCACTGTTTGCAGATGACATGATACTATACATATAGAATCCTAAAGATGACATCAGAAAACTACTAGAGCTAATCAATGAATTTGGTAAAGTTGCAGGACACAAAATTAATGCACAGAAGTCTCTTGCATTCCTATACACTAATGATGAAAAATCAAAAGAGAAATTAAGGAAACACTCCCATTTACCATTGCGATAAAAAGAATAAAATACCAAGGGATAAACCTACCTAGGGAGATTTGTATAAAAAAACCTACCTAGGGAGACCTGTATGCAGAAAACTATAAGTCACTAATGAAAGAAATTAAAGATGATACCAACAGATGGAGAGATATACCATGTTCTTGGATTGGAAGAATCAATATTGTGAAAATGACTATATTACCCAAAGCCATCTACAGATTCCATGCAATCCCTATCAAATTACCCATGGCATTTTTACAGAACTAGAACAAAAAAAATCTTAAAATTTGTATGGAGACACAAAAGACCCCAAATAGCCAAAGCAGTCTTGAGGGAAAAAAACGGAGCTGGAGGAATCAGACTCCCTGACTTCAGACTATACTACAAAGCTACAGTAATCAAGACAATATAGTACTGGCACAAAAACACAAATATAGATCAATGGAACAGGATAGAAATCCCAGAAATAAATCCACGCATGTATGGTCAACTAATCTATGACAAAGGAGGCAAGGATATACAATCGAGAAAAGACAGTCTCTTCAATAAGTGGTGCTAGGAAAACTGGACAGCTACATGTAAAAGAATGAAATTAGAACACTCCCTAACACCATACACAAAAATAAACTCAAAATGGATTAGAGACCTAAATGTAAGATCGTACACTCTAAAACTCTTAGAGGAAAACATAGGAAGAACAATCTTTGACATAAATCACAGCAAGATCTTTTTTGATCCACCTCCTAGAGTAATGGAAATAAAAACAAAAATAAACAAATGGGACCTACTGAAACTTAAAAGCTTTTGCAAAGCAAAGGAAACCATAAACAAGACGAAAAGACAACCCTCAGAGAGAAAATATTTGCAATGAATCAATGGACAAAGGATTAATCTCCAAAATACATAAAGAGCTCATGTAGCTCAATATTAAAAAAACAAACAACCCAATCAAAAAATGGGCAGAATACCTAAATAGACATTTCTCCAAAGAAGACATACAGATGGCCAACAAGCCCATGAAAAGCTGCTCAACATCACTAATTATTAGAGAAATGCAAATCAAAACTACAATGAGGTATCACCTCGCACCAGTTAGAATGGGCATCATCAGAAAATCTATAAACAACAAATGCTGGAGAGGGTGTGGAGAAAAGGGAACCTTCTTGCACTGTTGGTGGGTATGTAAATGGACACAGCCACTATGGAGAACAGTACGGAGGTTCCTTAAAAAACTAAAAATAGAATTACCATATGACCTAGCAATCCCTCTACTGGGCATATACCCAGAGAAAACCATAATTCAAAAAGACACATGCACCCCAATGTTCATTGCAGCACTATTTACAATAGCCAGGTCATGGAAGCAACCTAAATGCCCAGCAATAGACGAATGGATAAAGAAGATGTGGTACATATATACAATGGAATATTACTCAGCCATAGAATGGAACGAAATTGGGTCATTTGTAGAGATGTGGATGGATCTAGAGACTGTCATACAGAGTGAAGTAAGTCAGAAAGAGAAAAACAAATGTCGTATATTAACGCATATATGTGGAATCTAGAAAACTGGTACAGATGAACTGGTTTGCAGGGCAGAAATAGAGACACAGATGTAGAGAACAAACGTATGGACACCAAGGGGGGAAAGCGGCGGGGGGGGTGGTGTTGCTGTGATGAATTGGGAGATTGGGATTGACATATATACACTAATATGCATTAAATTAATAACTAATGAGAACCTGCTCTATAAAAAAATAAAATAAAATTTAAAAAACCGCATTGAGATACCATTTCACACTCACTAGGAAGGGTATAAGAAAAAAAACCCAGATAATAAGAAATATCGGTGAGGATGTGGAAAATTGGAACACTTATACATTGCAGGTAAAGTAAAATGGGTCACTTTGGAAAACAGTCTGGCAGTTTTTGAATAATTTAAACAATGGGTTACCATATGACCTAATACTTAAAATCCTAGGTATATGCCCAAGAGAAATGAAAACATATATACATACAAAAACTTATACACAAATGTTCATAGCAGTATTATTCATTATAGCCCCAAAGTGGAAACAACTTAGTGTCCATCAACTGAGAAATGGATACATAAAATTTGGCTTATCCATACAATGGAATATTATTTCACCATAAAAAATAATGGAGTACTGGGCGTCCCTGGTGGCGCAGTGGTTAAGAATCCGCCTGCCAATGCAGGGGACACGGGTTCGAGTCGTGGTCCAGGAAG
Organism: Monodon monoceros; assembly: GCF_005190385.1. Classification (NCBI taxonomy): domain Eukaryota; kingdom Metazoa; phylum Chordata; class Mammalia; order Artiodactyla; family Monodontidae; genus Monodon; species Monodon monoceros. The sequence goes on from NW_021703774.1 coordinate 145,656,708, forward strand.
ATCCCACATGCCATGGAGCAACTAAGCCTGTGTGCCACAACTACTGAGCCTGTGCTCTAGAGCCCACAGGCCACAACTACTGAGCCCGTGTGCCACAACTACTGAAGGCCGCACACCTAGAGCCCATGCTATGCAACAAGAGAAGCCACCGCAATGAGAAGCCCGCGCACTGCAACGAAGAGTAGCCCCTGCTCGCCGCAACTAGAGAAAGCCCGCGTGTAGCAATGAAGATCCAACACAACCAAAAATAAATAAATAAATAAGAGGGTTAACATAAATTATATATATTAAAAAAAGACAGAACTAAAAAAAAAAAAAAAGAATGAAGTACTGATCCTTGTTACAACGTGGACGAATCTTGAAAACATTATGCTAAGTGAAAGAAGCCAGACACCCAGGGCCACAAACTGTATGATTCCATTTATATGAAATGTCTAGTACAGGCAATTCTAGAGACAGAAAGTAGTTTAGATGTTGACTAGGGCTAGAAGAGGGCTGGCAGCAGAGGGAAGGGAGCTAAATGGTATGTGGGTTTTTTGGGGGGGAATAATGAAAATGTTCTAAAATTTTTTGTGGTGATGGTTGCACAAGTCTGTGAATATTCTAAAAACCATTGAATTGTATACAATTGACCCTTGAACAACACAAGGGTTAGGGACACTAATTCCTGCACAGTCAAAAATCCACACAGATTTACATTTGGTCCTCTGTATCCATGGCTCCACACCCGTGGATTCAACCAACCAGGGATCATGAAAAATCTGCATATAAGTGGACCTGCAAAGTTCAAACCCGTGTCATTCAAGGGTCAACTGTACTTTAAATAGGTGAATTGTATGACATGTGAATTAGATATCAATAAAACTCTATTTTTAAAAATACCAATGAAGAAGATAAAAATGGAATACTAAAAATACTTGATTAATCCAAAAGAAGGCAGACAAGAAAGAACAAAGGAACAAAGAACACAGGGAATACATAGAAAACAAATAACAGGATGTTTAACTAAAACCCAACCATATCATAATTATATTAACTTTAAATGGACTAAATATCCTTATTAAAAGGTAGAAATTGACAGACTAGATATAGAAAAGCAGGACCTTTTAATTCTTCTTGAACTTTGTTCTGGGATGCAACTAAGTTACTTTTAAACAGTTTGGTCCTTTCAGGTCTTGCTTTTATGATTCATTGGCTGACTCTGCAGCCATGCTCAGTCCAAGGCTAATTTTCCCCTGCTCCTGTGGCATTCTACACAATGCTTGAGTACTCTGCCCAATGCCTGGTGAATTTAGAGTTTTCCTGTCTGGCCTTGTGTGTGAGTGCCAGGCACTGCTCCCTCTAATCCTTTTGGATGGTTCTTTCTCCAGCCTCAGGAAGTTTCCTCACACACATGTACTGACCAGTGTATCTGTTGAATACTGGAGTGGGATCCTCTGTAAATCTTCTGGGTTCTCTCTCTGTGCAGCTCTCCACTCTTTTGTAGTCTGTCGTATAAACTCTAGCTGCCTTGTCTCCAGACTCTCAGTTCCATCCTCTCAACACAGGACATCTCTAGGTTCTGCCAAAGTTCCCCCTACTTATCCTATGGCCTAGAAACGCTTTCAAGGCAGTAAGTTTGGGAAATCATAGGATTTACCTCATTTGTTTCCCATTCTCAAGGATCACTTTTTTTTGTCTTTTAAAAAAAATATTTATTTTATTTGGCTGCACTAGGTCTTAGTTGTGGCACGTGGGATCTTTTAGTTGTGGCATGTGGAATTTTTAGTTGTGGCATGCAAATTCTTAGTTGCAGCATGTGGGATCTAGTTCCCTGACCAGGGATCAAACCCGGGCCCCCTGCATTGGGAGTATGGAGTCTTAGCCACTGGACCACCAGGGAAGTCCAGGATCACCGTTCTTTTTTGCCTGATGTACAGTGTATTGAAAACTTGTTTCATGTACTTTGCCTGTTTCAGGTGAGGGGGTAAATCTGATCCCTGGTACTCTATCTTGGCTGGAGGTATAAGAAAGTTGGTGTGGCCATTTTAATATAAGAAAATGTAAACTTTAAGACAAGGAGTATTATCAGAGATAAAGATGTCATTTCTTAATGATAAGAGGATCTACTTTTCAAGAGAGATGGTGCTGAAATCTCCAATAATTGTGAATTTGACCAGTTCTCCTGATAGTTCTGTCAATTTTTACTTTATGTATTTTGAAGCTCTATTGTTAGGTGCTATTATGGACTAAATGTTGTGTCTCCCCAAAATTTATGTGTTGAAGCCTTAATTCCCAAAATGTTGGTATTTGGAGGTAGGGCATTTTGGTAATTAGGTTTAAATGAGGTCACGAGTGTGGGGCCCCCATGATGGGATTCGTGTTTTTATAACAAGAGGAAGAAACTAGAACTCTCTCTCTACCATGTGAGGATATAGTGAGAAGGCTGGCTGTCTACTAGCCAGGAAGAGGTCTCTATTACTGTGATCTTGAACTTCCCAGCCACCAGAACTGTGAGAAATAAAGGTCTATTGTTTAAGCCACCCAGTCTGTGGTATTTTGCTATGGCAGCCCAAGTTGACTGATACAGGTGCATATACATATTTCAAATTGTTGTGTCCTCTCAGTAATTGATAAAACAAGTGCAGTAAAAATAGTAAGGATACAGGAAATTTGAATGTTGCCAACAAATTTGACCTAATTGACATTTATATAACATTGATACAACTCCAGAGTACACTTTCTTTTCAAGCGCACAAGGAACATATATCAAGGTAGACCATATGCTGGGCATTAAGACAAGTCTCAATGAATTTCAAAGGACTGAAACCATACAGAATATGTTCTGTGATCACCATGGAATTAAATTAGAAACAAATAAAAATAAATTTAAAAAAACTAGAAAATCCCCAAACATTTGGATATTAAAGAACACCCTTTAAATCCAGAAGTCAATAAGAAATTACAAGGGATATTCAAAAATACTTTGAACTGAATGATAATGAACTTATACCAAAATTTGGGGGATGCAGCTAAAACAACACTTTGAAGGAAAATTATAGCTTTAAATGCTAATATTAGAAAAGAACAAAGTGTTAGAATCAATTATGTATGCTTCCACCTTAAAATGCTAAAAAAGAAGAGCAAATTAAACTCAAAGGAAGGAGGATAAAGGAGATAATAGAGATAAGAGTGGAAACAAATGAAAGAGAAACAGACAAATACAGAAAATCAATAAATTCAAAAATCAATAAAAAGAACAAATTATTGATACATGCAATAAAATGGATTGACTCAAAAGTATGTTAAGTGAAAGAAGCCAGATCAAAAGAGTAGGATTCCATATATCTGGGGTTCTAGACAGTGGCCCATTGATCAAATCTAGCCCAGTGCCCGTTTTTGTATAACCTTGAATTAAGAATGGCTTTTACATTTTTAGAGGGCTGTAAAGGAGAAGGAGGAGAAGCAGTAGTGACAGAAATTGTATGTGCCCTGCAAAGCCTAAAATGTTTACTATCTGTCCCTTTATAGAAAAGTTTTCCAATGTTTGATTGAGACAAACTAAGCTATGGCAATAGAAATGAGAGTGGTATTTACCTTTTGGGTAAGATGGGAGGATGACTGGAACAGGGCACGAGCAAACGCTCTTGTGTAATGGAAATGTTTACTATTTTGATTGTGATGATTACTTGGATGTATATTCTTGTCAAAACTCATTAAAATCTGAGCATTTTATTGTACATAAATTTTTACCTTATTTGAAGAACCAGGAGATCTTCTTCCCCCACGAGTTGCATTCACTGATTAAAATAAAAAAGCAACTTTAAAAATATATTTAACTTCCCCCCTCATATCTTTCCTTCTAAGTGGGATTGATATTCTGAATAAAGAGTTTTGTTCTAGAGGTCTTCTTTGATATTTTTAGCTTGGCTGAGAGTTAATCAAATAAAAAAAGTGTTTATAGAGCTTTAGAAGTTATTGTTCCCTTGGGAATATGCTTCCCAAATAACAATTTAACATAAATGAAAATATAAATTTATGCTGTGAAAACTGCAACAGACGTTCTCTTTCTAATGTTTGCCTGTCTATATGTGATTGGGGCTGAGCAGTGTATTCTCTCCACTTACACGAAAAAACATGCGGCAAATTATTTTGCAACATCTTCTGTTTTCCATCCATTGGTATGAATTTAGCTGATAGAAAGTTGTCTTGGTCTTTCTTTTCTTTACTTTTATTTTTTTTGAATTTTATTTTTTAATACAGCAGGTTCATATTAGTTACCTATTTTATACGTATTAGTGTATACATGTCAATACCAATCTCCCAATTCATCCCCCCACCCCCCACCGCCCCCCACCCCCGCTTTCCCCCCTTGGTGTCCATACGTTTGTTCTCTACATCTGTGTCTCTATTTCTGCCTTGCAAACCGGTTCATCTGTATCATTTCTCTAGATTCCACATATATGTGTTAATATACAATATTTGTTTTTCTCTTTCTGGCTTACTTCACTCTGTATGACAGTCTCTAGGTCCATCCACGTCTCTACAAATGACCCAATTTCGTTCCCTTTTATGGCTGAGTAATATTCCATTGTATATATGTACCACATCTTCTTTATGCATTCGTCTGTTGATGGGCATTTAGGTTGCTTCCATGTCCTGGCTGTTGTAAATAGTGCTCCAATGAACATTGGGGTGCATGTGTCTTTTTGAATTATGGTTTTCTCTGGGTATATGCCCAGTAGTGGGATTGCTGGGTCGTATGGTAGCTCTATTTTTAGTTTTTTAAGGAACCTCCATACTCTTCTCCATAGTGGCTGTATCAATTTACATTCCCACCAACAGTGCAAGAGGGTTCCCTTTTCTCCACACCCTCTCCGGCATTTGTTGTCTGTAGATTTTCTGAAGATGGCTATTCTGACCAGTGTGAGGCGATACCTCATTGTAGTTTTGATTTGCACTTCACTCCACTGGGTGGACTTCTGTGGTATAATTGTTCTCCAGTTTGTGAGTCACCCACCCAGCAGTTATGGGATTTGACTTTATTGTGATTGCGCCCCTCCTCCCGTCTCATTGTGGCTTCTCCTTTGTCTTTGGATGTGGGGTACCTTTTTTGGTGAGTTCCAGTGTCTTCCTGTTGATGATTGTTCAGCAGTTAGTTGTGATTCCGGTGCTCTTGCAAGAGGGAGTGAGCGCACGTCCTTCTACTCCCCCTTGTGAACGAATCTCAGGTTGTCTTGGCCTTTAAACTGATGATAATCTTATTCCAGTATGATTTATAGTTTTGAGAGTCCAAGTTATGAATTCTTTCTTTGTTAAAATTTGTGATTTTTTAAAAATGCAAAATGTTGTTAATCTGCATTTGCTTATCTGTATACCAGAAGACCTAGCTCCCTTTTCCCTCTAATCAAATGATGAAATTGGATTGTTAGAAAAAACTTTGTTGGGCTTCCCTGGTGGCGCAGTCGTTAAGAATCCACCTGCCAATGCAGGGCACACAGGTTTAAGCTCTGATCCGGGAAGATCCCACATGCCGTGGAGCAACTAAGCCCGTGCACCACAACTACTGAGCCTGCACTCTAGAGCCTGTGAGCCACAGCTATTGAGCCCATGTGCCACAACTACTGAAGCCCGCGTGCCTAGAGCCTGTGCTCTGCAACAAGAGAAGCCACCACAATGAGAAGCCCACGCACCTCAACGAAGAGTAGCCCCCGCTGCCACAACTAGAGAATGCCTGCACGCATCAGCGAAGACCCAATGCAGCCCAAAATAGATAAAATAAAATAAATAAATTTATTTAAAAAAGGGAGCAAGAGGGAAGAGATATGGGGATATATGTAAATGTATAACTGATTCACTTTGCTATAAAGCAGAAACTAACACACCATTGTAAAGCAATTATACCCCAATAAAGATGCTAAAAAAATTTTTAAAAAAAGGGAAAAGAACCAATAAACTTTGTTATATAGATTTTGGGTTTATTCATAAAGAAATACATAGGAGTAAAAATCCCAGAGCCACTAAAGGAGCCAATAGTATTACAGTTTTTTATTTTAGGAATATTTCACTTAAATGTAGGTTTCTATGACTCTTTTAGATATCCAGCTGGCAATAAGCAACAGAAAATAGGGAAGAAATATTGTTTAAAAAGTTGATTTACAGATACCATTTCTGAAGAAAAAGGAGGAACAGTAAAAATAGTGGCAGAGTTCTTAGACCTCTGCCTCACACCACATATTAAATTAAATTCCAGATGGGTAAAAATATAAATAGTGTATTTCTAGCAATAGCTGTCTGGAGAAACCTCCTAGTATAGAGCACTTAAAATGCTGGATGAAATACAAAAAAGCATCTTTCTTTTTAAAGGCATAGCGATGTCAGAAAAGAAAGGGAAATTGTCAGAGACAAGAAGAAAGCTCCACTCCAGAAAAATTCCAGCTGGAGCTGGTACTTGCCTGGTGACATCTGCCAATCCCTGATGGCCTAGCAAAATGCAGAGGATAGGGGCTGAAGCCTAAGAGGGCAGGGAGTTTGGATTGAAAACACATAACACTGGAATTCCCTGAGTGTGAACTAGAAAAGTGATTGAACTGAAAAAAAAAAAAAAAATGCTGCCAACAGAAAAAAGGCAATGTGGATACCCGTCTCCAAACCTGGGGCTGTGCTCACTTGGAAGTGATGTCTCATAAGTGTGCATCAGAAAAAACCCTCAAGCCCCAAACTTAGTTAAAGTGATTCTGGGTTTGCAGTGCACTAAACTACCTGGCAGAAGCAACAATGCGAGATTTTTCCACAGAGGAACACATTTTCACCCAGGCCTCAATTCCCACAGATACATTTTCAAAGAATATGAGTTCACACACATTTAAAAAATCCTCAAACATAGGAGTTAATAAGACACTCCCTGTGTGAATCGGCAGAAACAATACCTAGCAGAATCAGACCTGTACATATGATATCTACTAGAATGATCAGGTACAGAATATAAAAGACATATTTAATATGCTTAAGGAAATACAAAAGACATCAAAAGTTTGGCAAAGGAGAAAGTGACCATCAAGAGGAATTATGCAGAGTTGAAAACAAACCAAATAGAACTTCTGGAAATTAAAAATAAAATGGGAAAAAATAAAAAGAGGGAAATTATACTCAGGTGGAAGGAGAAGATACATCTAGGAAACTACCCAGAATGCTTTAATAAGAGACAAAGGTAGCGAAAATGTGAAGGATTAAGAGATCAGGAGGAGTGAATGAAAAAGCCTACCATAAACGTAATAGGAATTCCAGAAAGAAGGGGAGCTGCAGTATTCAGAGATTGTCACTGAGAATTTCCAAAACAGATGAGAGGTGTCAATTATCAGTATGAGATTCAGAAAGACAAACAATTCTCAAAGAGGATAAACAAAAAGAAATATACATCTGTATAAGATAAAGAAAGAGCAAAATTGATCATTACAAGGGGACAAGAATTAGACTGAAAGCTGTCTTTTCAACAGCCACAGTGGAACTCAGAAGATGGGAGGATACAATCTGCAAAGTGCTGGGAGAGAGTAATTGTTTAATTATATGCTCAGCAAAATTTTCTTTCAAAAGAGAGGGCAAAATAAAGGTATTTCTGGACAAATAAAAACAGAGGAATTTACCTTCAATTGACTAAAGAAGATGCTAAAGGTTAAGCACCTTTAGATGAAATACTCATCTTCAGTAGTCATGAGCGAAATGTAAGTTAAAGCCTCAATGATACTACTACATACCCACCAGAAGGGCTACAATTTAAAGAGACTGACTGCATCAAGCATTGTTGAGAAAATGAAGCAACGAGACGCACATTCACTGCTGGTGGAAACTCTAGAATATGCAAGCTAATCTTTAGTGACAGAAAAACAGATTAGTGCTTGCCTAGGGATGAGGCAGGGGTAAGTAGGGGTGGGAGGGAGTGATCACCAAGGGTCATGAGGAAATGTTTGTGGGGGATGGGTAGTTCACTATCTTGATTGTGGTGATGGTGATGTCAGAACTTATCAAACTGTACACTTTAAATTTATACAGTTTATTGCATGCCAATTATACCTCAATAAAAATGTAAAAAAAGGTAAGAAAGGATGGGGGGAGCAAGGAAGGAAGGAAGTAGGAAAGAAGGGAAAAGAAAAACTGAATTCAGTGGTGTGCTGGAGCCTGCAAAATTCTACTGTCTCTTCCTACGTCCACATTCAGTGATACTACATTGGTAGCTTGAAACAGGCTGTAGTGGGAGTACACTTATTGACTACAGATCAGGGATCCCCTCCCCCCCACTTTACTGCTTATCACTGGATGTACATTGGCAGAAGGAAATCAATCCTAGAAATGCCTTGAATGCAAGAAAAAAATTGTGAGCAAAGAACATGATAAACGTGAATAAATTTAAAAATAAAACGTTGTAAAAATTTGTTAATATCTAATTCATGGGGTTAAAGATAACGAGGTAGATCTAACATACAGAACAACAAGGACAACAAGAGCACACAGGTCTGAAATAGGGTGACTGGAGTTCAAATATCACAAGATCCATGAATTGATTGGGAGGATGATATAGATATTAACTGTAGACTTTTTTTTTTTGCGGTACGTGGGCCTCTCACTGTTGTGGCCTCTCCCGTTGCGGAGCACAGGCTCCGGACGCGCAGGCTCAGCGGCCATGGCTCACAGGCCCAGCAGCTTCGCGGCACGTGGGATCCTCCCGGACCGGGGCACGAATCCATGTTCCCTAAATCGGCAGGCGGACTCTCAACCACTGTGCCACTAGGGAAGCCCTAACTGTAGACTTTTAAAGTTAAATATAAATGTTAAAATGTTTAGAGTAACTACTAAAAGCATATAAATGAAGTGTATACTTTCAAAACTAGTAGAGGAAAAAAAATCCAAAAGAAGGCAAGAAGCGGTGTGCTGGAGACATCCTGTACTGGCTCCTGAGAGCCAACTGTTAAATTTTCAGGAATTATGTGAACCAGTTGTTAACCATAGCTATGATTAGATATTAAAATAGATAACTTACAATTAAATATACAAAGTTTATTAATAACAGAGGTAATAAATACTCAAAATTCATCACTTCATAATTATTTTACTATTACCTGTGCTCTTGAAGTTATTCACATCTATTCCATCTGTCTGGTGGAAATACTATGCACGCCATTGCTCATTTTTTTCAAACTCTATATTTAGTGATGTCATGTTGGTAGCTTGAAAGGAGCCATGATAGGAGTGATTACACCCAGAAATCAGGAAACAATACAAATCAGGGCTTGGTTTATTGTTTTGTTGATAATCCAGACTCAAGAAAGTGATGAAGAAAAATGTTAACAGAGGTTAAACCTAAAAGTATGTTGTGTCTGCAGCCATTATATTGGGAATAGCACAAAATATTGAGGGAATAGCCTTTTCATATTTGAAACTATTATCTAGTTTAGCAAAGAAGACGTTCTTATTAATGTCAATGAAAATATAAACCAACATTGATATCAGAACTATATTTAGAGAGCTGGTGGTTAAAATTTTTCCAGTATGCCACTGTAAGAAGGGGTAGATATATGCAGATATGTGTGTGCAGGTAGGAAGACAAAGTGAAAGCACAGATAAGAGTAGAAATTATTTCAACTATTTATATAATCACAATAAAGGATTAGTCAGCTTATATTAAGAAACAAAGAAAACCCAATAAAATCCAGTTACATGTTATTCACAAGAGACACACCTAAAACATAAGGACAAAGAAAGGTTGGAAGTAATAAGATGGAAAAACATGTAACAAACACTAAGCAAAAGAAAGCTGGCATAGCTAGATTAATATCAAACAAAGCAGACTTTAAGGCAAAAAAAATACCAAGAAAAAAAAAAAATCAAAACAAAACAAAAAAAACCATACCAAGAATAAAAACCATCAGATAAAGATGATAGAATATTAAACACACTAGAGATAACATTTCTAAATATATATATATAGATTTCGATAACATTTCTAAATATATATGTATTGTATATATATGACATAACTTTATATTAAGCAAAAATCAATAAAATTATAAGGAAGAATCGATAAATCCATTATAATTATGGAAGATTTTTTTTTTCCAAATAGACTTTATTTTTTAGAACAGATTTATCTTTACACAAAACTTAAAAAGATAGTATGGAGATTTCTTATATACCCCCTCACCCAGTTTCCCTTGTTATTAACATATTAGTATGGTACACTTGTTATAATTAATGAACCAATATTGATACATTTTTATTAAATAAAGTAGTTTATTCAAATTTCCTTAGTTTTTACCTAATGTCCTTTTTCTGTTCCAGAATCCCATCCAGGATACCACATTACATTTAGTTGTCATGTCTCCTTAGGTAGGCTCTTCTTGGTTGTGACAGTTTCTCAGACTTTCCCTGTTTTTGATGACCTTGACTATTTTGAGAAGTACCAGTCAAGTATTTTGTAGGTTACTCCTTTATTGGAAACGATGTAATGTTTTCTCATGATTAGACTGGTAATGTATTTGAGAGGAAGCCCACAGAGGTAAAGTACCATTCTCACCATATCATATCCAGGGTACATACTATCAATGTGACTTATATAGCTGTTGATGTTGACCTTGATCACCTGGCTGAGTTAATGTTTATCAGGTTTCTCCACTGTAAAGTTACTCTTTTTCCTTCCTGTCAATTCTCTACTCTTTGGAATGAAGTCACCATGTGCACCTCAAACTAAAGGGATAAGGACGCAGACGTAGAGAATGGACTTGAGGACATGGGGAGGGGGAAGGGTAAGTTGGGACGAAGTGAGAGCGTGGCATAGACTTATATATACAACCAAATGTAAAATACATAGCTAGTGAGAAGAAGCCACACAGCACAGGGAGATAAGCTCGGTGCTTTGTAACCACCTAGAGGGGTGGGGTAGGGAGGGTGGGAGGGAGACGCAAGAGGGAGGAGATATGGGGATATATGTATATGTATAGCTGATTCACTTTGTTATAAAGCAGAAACTAACACACCATTGTAAAGCAATTATACTCCAATAAAGATGTTTAAAAAAAATAAAGGAATAAGGAATTATACTTCCCTTTTCTGAGGGCAGAGTATCTACATAAATTATTTAGAATTCTGCAAGGGAGATTTCTCTCTTCTCTTCCATCTGTTTACTTATTCAATCATTTATATCAGTATGGACCCATGTATATTTATTTTATACTTTGGGCCATAATATAATACTACTTAATTTGTTATTCATATGGAAGATTTTCAACAGAAACTTATTAAAATTTTAAAGATTGAACATTCAGAAAATCAGTAAAGATATAGAAGATTTAAATAAGACAATTAATAGTTTGATCTTATGAACACAATTAAAACATTGCACCCAACAACTGGAGAATAAAAATATATAAACTATTTTGAAGCATACATTGGACATTTATAAAACTGATCATGTGCTAAATCATATATTAAGTCAATAAATTTAAAAGAATTAACACCACTTAAACCACATTCTTTGACCATAATGCAATTACATAAAAAGTTTTAAAATCCCATAAATTTGAAAATTTAAATGCATACTTCTAAATAATTGCTGGATCAAAGAAGAGATGAAAATGTAAATAAGGACATACTTAGATAAAAATACAAAATAAATACAACATATCAAAACTTATAGGATGCTGCTAAAGAGAAACTTGGAGGGACATTTATAGATTTTATTCAGAAACTTGTAGAAGAAAAGAAGAAAAGCTAAAAGTAAATGAGCTAACCGTCTAATTTAGAAATTAGAAAAAAGAACAATAGAATAAGCCTAATGGAGAATGAAGGAAATAATAAGGAAAAGAGCCAAAATTGCTGAAATAGAAAACAATGATACAACTGAGAAAATCAAGAAGGCCAAAATATTGTTCACTAAAAACCATAATGAAAAGCAAGTTGGAGAACTCCACTACCTCATTTCAAGATCTTCAAAGATACTGTAATCAAGTCTGTGTGGTAATGGCAAAAGGACAGGCATATAGATCAATGGAACAGAATTGAGTCCAGAAATTGACTGACACCGTGGTAAACTTATTTTGTAAAGATGCAAATGCAAATTTGGAGAAAGGATAATCTTTTCAATAAACAGTGCTGGAACTATGTTTTTTTTTCTAACATCTTCACTGGAGTATAATTTCTTTACAACGGTGTGTTAGTTTCTGCTACATAACAAAGTGAATCAGCTATACGTACACATATATCCCCATATCCCCTCCCTCTTGTGCCTCCCTCCCACCCCTCTAGGTGGTCACAAAGCACTGAGCTGATCTCCATGTGCTCTGCAGCTATATCCCACTAGCTATCTATTTTATATTTGGTAGTGTATATAAGTCCATGCCACTCTCTCACTTCCTCCCAGCTTACCCTTCCCCTCCCCATGTCCTCAAGTCCATTCTCTATGTCTGCGTCTTTATTCCTGTCCTGCCCCTAGGTTCTTCAGAACCTCTTTTTTTCTTTTTTAGATTCCATATATATGTGTTAGCATACGGTATTTATTTTTCTCTTTACGACTTAGACCACTCTGTATGACAGTCTCTAGGTCTAGCCAACTCACTACAAATAACTCAATTTCGTTTCTTTTTATGGCTGAGTAATATTCCATTGTATATATGTGCCACATCTTCTTTATCCATTCATCTGTCGATGGACACTTAGGTTGCTTCCATGTCCTGGCTATTGTAAATAGAGCTGCAATGAACATTGGGTACATGACTCCTTTTGAATTATGGTTTTCTCAGGGTATATGCCCAGTAGTGGGATTGCTGGGTCGTATGGTAGTTCTATTTTTAGTTTTTAGTTTGTTTGTTTGTGGGTTTTTTGTGGTACTCAGGCCTCTCACTGTTGTGGCCTCTCCCGTTGTGGAGCACAGGCTCCGGAAGCACAGGCTCAGCGGCCATGGCTCATGGGCCCAGCCGCTCTGCGGTATGTGGGATCTTCCCAGACCAGGACACGAACCTGTGTACCCTGCATCGGCAGGCGGACTCTCAACCACTGCGTCACCAGGGAAGCCCGGCTGTATCAATTTACATTCCCACCAACAGTGCAAGGGTGTTCCCTTTTCTCCACACCCTCTTCAGCATTAACTGTTTGTAGATTTTTTGATGATGGCCATTCTGACTGGTGTGAGGTGATAACTCATTGTAGTTTTGATTTGCATTTCTCTAATGATTAGTGATGTTGAGCATCCTTTCATGTGTTTGCTGGCAATCTGTATATCTTCTCTGGAGAAATCTCTATGTAGGCCTTCTGCCCATTTTTTGATTGGGTTGTTTGTTTTTTTTAATACTGAGCTGCATGAGCTGCTTGTATATTTTGGAGATTAATCCTTTGTCACTTGCTTCGTTTGCAAATATTTTGTCCCATTCTGAGGGTTGTATTTTCGTCTTGTTTATGGCTTCCTTTGCTGTGCAAAAAGTTTTAAGCTTCATTAGGTCCCGTTTGTTTATTTTTGTTTTATTTCCGTTTCTCTAGGAGGTGGGTCAAAAAGGATCTTGCTGTGATTTATGTCATAGAGTGTTCTGCCTATGTTTTGCTCGAAGAGTTTATAGTGTCTGGCCTTACATTTAAGTCTTTAATCCATTTTGAGTTTAATTTTGTGTATGGTGTTAGGGAGTGTTCTCATTTCATTCTTTTACACGTAGCTGCCCAGTTCTCCCAGCACCACTTATTGAAGAGGCTGTCTTTTCTCCATTGTATATTCTTGCCTCCTTTATCAAAGATAAGATGACCATATGTGTGTGGGTTTATCTCTGGGCTTTCTATCCTGTTCCATTGATCTATATTTCTGGTTTTGTGCCAGTACCATACCGTCTTGATTAATGTAGCTTTCTAGTATAGTCTTAAGTCAGGGAGCTTGATTCCTCCAGCTCCGTTTTTCTTTCCCAAGATTGCTTTTGCTATTCGGGGTCTTTTGTGTTTCATACAAATTGTGAAATTTTTTGTTCTAGGTCTGTGAAAAATACCATTGGTAGTTTGATAGGGATTGCATTAAATCTGTAGATTGCTTTGGGTAGTATAGTCATTTCACAATGTTGATTCTTCCAATCACGGTATATCTCTCCATCTGTTTGTATCATCTTTAATTTCTTTCATCACTGTCTTACAGTGTTCTGCATACAGGTCTTTTGTCTCCTTAGGTAGGTTTATTCCTAGGTATTTTATTCTTTTTGATGCAATGCTAAATAGGAGTGTTTCCTTAATTTCTCTTTCAGATTTTTCTTCATTAGTATATAGGAATGCAAGAGATTTCTGTTCATTAACGTTGTATCCTGCTACTTTACCAAATTCATTGATTAGCTCTAGTAGTTTTCTGGTAGCATCTTTAGGATTTTCTATGTATAGTATCAGGTCATCTGCAAACAGTGACAGTTTTACTTCCTCTTTTCCAAGCTGTATTCCCTTTATTTTTCTCCTCTGATTGCCATGGCTCAACTTCCAAAACTATTTTGAGTAATAGTGGCAAGAGTGGGCAACCGTGTCTTGTTCCTGATCTTAGTGGAAAATGGTTACAGTTTTTCATTGAGAATGATGCTGGCTGTGGGTTTCTCATATATGGCCTTTATTGTGTTGAGGTAATTTCCCTTTATGCCTACTTTCTGGAGGGTTTTTATCATAAATGGGTGTTGAATTTTGTCAAAAGCTTTTTCTGCATCTATGAGATGATCATATGGTTTTTATCCTTCAATTTGTTAATATGGTTTGCACATTGATTGATTTGCATATATTGAAGAATTCTTGCATCCCTGGGATAAACCCCACTTCATGATGGTGTATGATTCTTTTAATGTGTTATTGGATTCTGTTTGCTAGTATTTTGTGAGGATTTTTGCATGTATGTTCATCAGTGATATGGGCCTGTAGTATTCTTTTTTTGTGACATCTTTGTCTGGTTTTGGTACCAGGGTGATGGTGGTCTCATAGAATGAGTTTGGGAGTGTTCTTCCCTCTGCTACATTTTGGAAGAGTTTGAGAAGGATAGGTGTTAGCTCTTCTCTAAATGTTTGATAGAATTCACCTGTGAAGCCATCTGGTCCTGGGCTTTTGTTTGTTTGAAGATTTTTAGACACAGTTTCAATTTCAATGCTTGTGATTGGTCTGTTAATATTTTCTATTTTTTCCTGGTTCAGTCTTGGAAGGTTATATCTTTCAAAGAATTTGTCCATTTCTTCCAGGTTGTCCATTTTATTGGCATAGAGTTGCTTGTAGTAATATCCCAGGATCTGTCGTATTTCTGCAGTGTCGGTTGTTACTTCTTTTTCATTTCTATTTCTATCTTCTCCCTTTTTTTCTTGATGAGTCTGGATAATGGTTTATCAATTTTGTTTATCTTCTCAAAGAACCAGCTTTTAGTTTTATTGATCTTTGCTATTGTTTCCTTCATTTCTTTTTCATTTATTTTTGATATGATCTTTATTATTTCTTTCCTCCTGCTAACTTTGGAATTTTTTTGTTCCTCTTTCTCTAATTGCTTTAGGTGTAAGGTTAGGTTGTTTATTTCAGATGTTTCTTGATTCTTGAGGTAGGATTGTATTGCTATAAACTTCCCTCTTAGAACTGCTTTTGTTGCATCCCATAAGTTTTGGGTCATCATGTTTTCATTGTCATTTGTTCTAGGTATTTTTGGATTTCCTCTTTCATTTCTTCAGTGATCTCTTGGTTGTTCAGTAGTTTAGCCTCCATGTGTTTGTAGTTTTTCCAGATTTTTTCTGTAATTGATATCTAGTCTTATAGCATTGTGGTCGGAAAAGATACTTTATACGATTTCAATTTTCTTAAATTAACCAAGGCTTGATTTGTGACCCAAGATATGATCTATCCAGGAGAATGTTCCATGAGCACTTGAGAAGAAAGTGTATTCTGTTGTTTGTGGATGGAATGCCCTATAAATATCAATTAAGTCCGTCTTGTTTAATGTGTTATTTAAAGCTTGTGTTTCCTTATTTATTTTCACTTTGGATGATCTGTCCATTGGTGAAAGTGGGATGTTAAAGTCCCCTACTATGACTGTGTTACTGTCGATTTCCCCTTTCATGGCTGTTAGCAATTGCCTTATGTATTGAGGTGCTCCTATGTTGGATGCATAAATATTTACAATTGTAATATCTTCTTCTTGGATTGATCCCTTGATCATTATGTAGTGTTCTTCTTTGTCTCTTGTAATAGTCTTTATTTTAAAGGCTATTTTGTCTGATATGAGAATTGCTACTCCAGCTTTCTTTTGATTTCCATTTGCATGGAGTATCTTTTTCCATCCCCTCACTTTCAGTCTGTATGTGTCCCTAGGTCTGAAGTGGGTCTCTTGTAGACAGCATATTTACAGGTCTTGTTTTTGTATCCATTCAGCCAGCTATGCCTTTTGTTTTGAGCATTTAATCCATTTACATTTAAGGTAATTATCGATATGTATGTTCCTATTACCATTTTCTTAGTTGTTTTGGGTTTGTTATTGCAGGCCTTTTCCTTTTCCTGTGTTTCTTTCCTAGAGAAGTTCCTTTAGCATTTGTTGTTAAGCTGGTTTGGTGGTGTTGAGTTTTCTTAGCTTTTGCTTGTCTGTAAAGGTTTTAATTTCTGCATTGAATCTGAACGAGATTCTTGCTGGGTAGAGTTATCTTGGTTGTAGGTTTTTCCCTTTCATCACTTTAAATATGTCTTGCCACACCCTTCTGGCTTGCAGAATTTCTGCTGATAGATCAACTGTTAACGTTATGGGGATTCCCTTGTATGTTATTTGTTGCTTTTCCCTTGCTGCTTTTAATATTTTTTCTTTGTATTTAATTTTTGATAGTTTGATTAATTTGTGTCTTGGTGTGTTTCTCCTTGGATTTATCCTGTATGGGACCCTCTGCACTTCCTGGACTTGATTAACTATTTCCTTTCCTATATTAGGGAAGTTTTCAACTATAATCTCTTCAAATAGTTTCTCAGTCTCTTTCTTTTACTATTCTTCTTCTGGGACACCTATAATTCAAATGTTGGTGCGTTTAATGTTGTCCCAGAGGCCTCTGAGACTGTCCTCAATTCTTTTCATTCTTTTTACTTTATTCTGCTCTGTGGTAGTTGTTTCCACTATTTTGTCTTCCAGGTCACTTATCCATTCTTTTCCCTCAGTTATTCTGCTACTGATTCCTTCTAGAGAATTTTAAATTTCATTTATTGTGTTGTTCATCATTGTTTGTTTGCTCTTTGGTTCTTCTAGGTCCTTGTTAAACATTTCTTGTATTTTCTCCATTGTATTTCCAAGATTTTGGATCATCTTTACTATCATTACGCTGAATTCCTTTTCAGGTAGACTGCCTGTTTCCTCTTCATTTGTTTGCTCTGGTGGGTTTTTACCTTGATCCTTCATCTGCTGTGTGTTTCTCTGTCTTCTCATTTTGCTTAACTTACTGTGTTTGGGGTCTCCTTTTTGCAGGCTGCAGGTTTGTAGTTCCCATTGCTTTTGGTGTCAGCCCCCAGTGGGTAATGTTGGTTCAGTGGGTTGTGTAGGCTTCCTGGTGGAGGGGACTGGTGCCTGTGTTCTGGTGGATGAGGCTGGATCTTGTCTTTCTGGTGGGCAGGACCGCATCCGGTGGTGTGTTTTGGGGTGTCTGTGAACTTATGATTTTAGGCAGCCTGTCTGCTAATGGGTAAGGTTGTGATCCTGTCTTGCTAGTTGTTTGGCATGAGGTGTCCAGCACTGGAGCTTGCTGGTTGTTGAGTGGAGCTAGGTCTTAGCACTGAGATGGAGATCTCTGCTGGAGCTCTGGTCCATTGATATTATGTGGGGCCGGGAGTTCTCTGGTGGACCAATGTCCTGACCTCGGCTCTCCTACCTCAGAGGGTCAGCCCTGACACCCGGCCAGAGCCCAAATACCCCGTCTGCCACACGGTTCTACAACTCTGTCCCGTGCAGTTTTTGCTTTGATAATTCCTATCCATATGGAACATGAATTATGTCCCACAGTATTCCAGTGGAGCTGCCACTCGCGCAAGTCACAGGTCTCATGTGATGCACTTTGGCAGGAATATCACTCAAGTGATGCTGTGTTCTTCCTACTGCATCCTATCGGGGGGTGCACAATTTCAATTTGTTGCATTCCTTGTGATGTTAACTTTGTTTACTTGATTCATTTGATGAAGATGGTCTCTGCCAGATTCCTTAGCACTCAGAATCTGAGATCCGGTTGCTAAGTGGGCTCCTTGCTTTGGGATGTTGCCATCCCCAGTCCCTCTCAGCGGATAAACCTGAGATGATGGTGGCTTGGATGAGGGTGGCAGAGATGGTAAGAAATGGGGGATTCTGGGGAATTCCCTGACGGTACAGCAGTTAAGACTCTGAGCTTTCAGTCCCGAGGGCGCAGGTTTGATCTCTGGTTGGCGAACTGGAGGCTCTTGGGAAGAACCTCCTTCTAAATTAATTCAGGTTGTTGGCAGAATCCAGTTTCTTGTGGCTATGGCTCCAAGGTCCTGTTTCCTGGCTCAGTGCTGGAACTACTGAACGTTCATGTGCATAAACTGAACCTTGGGGACTTCCTTGGTGGCACAGTGGTTAAGACTCTGTGCTCCCAATGCAGGGGGCCTGAGTTCGATCCCTGGTCAGGGAACTAGATCCCACATGCATGCCACAACTAAGAGTTCACATGCCACAAATAAGGAGCCAGCGAGCCACAACTAAGGAGCTGGCAAGCCACAAATAAGGAGCCCGCCTGCTGCAACTAAGACCCAGTGCAATGAAATAAATTTTTTAAGAAAACAACATAAAAACTGAACCTTGACCCATATTTTTCACTTTATACAAAAATTAACTCAAAATGGATTATAGGCTAAAGGTAAAACCCAAAGTGATAAAATTTCTTGAAGAAAACATAAAAGAAAATCACTGTGTCTTTGGGGGAGGCAAAGATTTTTTATATATGACACCAAAACCTTGATCCATTACAAAAAATATAAATTAGACTTCATTAAAATTAAAATTTTCTGCTCTGTGAAAGACACTGTTGAAAAATGAAAAGATAAGTCACAGACTGTGAGAAAATATTTGCAAAACACATATCTGTCAAAGAATATGTATCCAGAATAAAGTTTTTTAAATTCCCAAAACTCAGTAATAAGAAAATATCTCAATTTAAAAATAGGCAAACATTTTTAATGGACACTTTACCTCAAAAGATATATGGATAGGAAAAAAGCACATGAAAAGATTCTCAACATCATTTGATATTAGGGAAGTGCAAATTAAAATTACAACATGACACTGCTACACGTCTATTAGAATGGCTAAGCATACAAAGAAACAAACAGAAACTGACAAAACCATGCACTGAAGAAGATATGGAGCAACTGAAACTCTCATACATTGCTGGTGGGAATGCAAAAATGATACAGCCACTTTGGGAAACAGTTTGAAAGTTCCTTATAAAGTTAAACATACACTCAACATGTGAGCCAGTAATCACACTCCTAGGTATTTACCCAAGAGAAATGAAAGCTTATGTTTTCACTAAAACCTGTATACAAATGTTTATAGCAGCTTTTCATAACTGCACGAAACTGGAAACTCAAATATCCATCAACTGGTGAATAAGCAAACTTCAATACATCCATACAATGTAATACTACTTAATACAACATAATATAGCAATGAAAATGAGCTAGAAACATACATTAGCAAGAATGAATCTCAAAGATTAATGTTTAGAATAGAAAGCAAATTACAAAAGAATCAAAACAATATGCTTTCACTTATATTGTATTAGAATTACAAGCCAAACTAAACAATATATAGCACATATATATGTGATAAAACTATAAAGAAAAGCAACGAAATGATGAAGACCAATTTGGGATGGTGGTTACCTTTGGGTTCAGGGAGGAGGATGCCTTTGCATTTGAAGAGGGGCATATAAAAAACTTCAAAGGTTCTGTTGTTATTTTATTTCTTAACCTCACTATTGGTTTATGTTTTGTTATTTTAGAAAATTTACATATATGTTATACATACTCTTTTTAATGTATTATATATTTCATAATTTAACAAAGATAAACATCTAACTGTAATAAAAGGCAGTGGAGAGTAGCTTGTGTTGGATTTTTCTGCACCTAATATCTCTTTAGATCTTGGCCAACTCCTAAGATGGACATGCACACAGTAAGGCTCCAAGAAACTTAGAAGAAAAGAATAGCTGATAGAGTAAAAAGTTGAGCAGGGATTTCAGCAAATGCATTATGTTGAGAAGACAGAAGTTGGAGTTCAAGTCCTGCCAGGGTGAAAGGGTCTTAGTAAAAGCCTTAGGCTTTTAGTTGTGACTCCAGAAAAGCCATTCCTGGGGGTAAGGTCCACACATTAAGAGTAAGTTTCTTGACCTGGGAACAGGCCTCTGCTCCAGGGGTAAATCCAACCCTTGACAGGATTGAGGTATTTGGCCAATACTCTACCCTCTAGAAGAAAATTTAATCCTCATTGTAGAAAGACAACATCATCAAAGCCTCAACAATTTTTCATACACAATGACTGGCATTCAATAAAAATTATGAAGCATGACTGAAACAGAACCAAATGCTTACAAATCAAGAGAAAAATAGACCCATACATGATTCAGATATTGGAGTTACTAGACAGGGACCCAAAAATAATTTATTAATATAGTCAACAACATACAGAGTGTATTTCACCAGAAACTTGGAATCTATAAAAAATGGTTAAATTAAATCCCAGAAATTCAATAGGTGGGTTTAACAGGTGACTAGACACACAGATGATTTATAAACTGGAAGACAGTCTAGAAAACAATACATAGATTGAAACACTGAGAGATTCTTAAAAAGATTTTAAAAGAGAGACACAAAGGATCTTAAAGAACCCATAAGAGATAATATGAGATACAATGGAAAAGTCTAATACATGTACAGTAAGGTTTCCAGAAGGAGAAGAGTGAGACAGAAGCAAATGGGACAGGCATAAAACCACAAATTCAAGAGGCTCTGAGGATTCTAAATAAGATAAATACAAATAAAGCCATGCTCAGGCATATTAGAGTCAAACTGATGAAAACCAAAGGCAGAAAATACCTTTAAAATGGCTAGAGAGGGAAAAACACATTACCTTCATAGAAGCAACATTAAGAATGATAGCAGACTCTTCAACAAAACAATGGATGCCATAAGACAATGGAACACCTGCCAATCTAGCATCTATACCCAGTGTAAATATGCTTCAGAAAGGAAAATGAAATAAACTTGTTTTCCAACAAATAAAAGCTGAGAGAATTTGTCACCATCAGACCCACATTAAAAACTATTAAAAGGGTGGGACGAGGAGAGAGACCTTCAAGATGGTGGAAGGGTAAGACGTGGAGATCACCTTCCTCCCCACAAATACATCAGAAACACATTTACATGTGGAACAACTCCTACAGAACACCTACTGAACGCTGGCAGAAGACCTCAGACTTCCCAAAAGGCAAGAAACTCCCCACGTACCTGGGTAGGGCAAAAGAAAAAAGAAAAAACAGACAAAAGAATAGGGATGGGGCTTGCCTGGTGGCACAGTGGTTGAGAGTCTGACTGCCGATGCAGGGGACACAGGATCGTGCCCCAGTCCAGGAAGATCCCACATGCCGCGGAGCGACTGGGCCCGTGAGCCATGGCTGCTGAGCCTGCACGTCCGGAGCCTGTGCTCCGCAACGGGAGAGGCCACAACAGTGAGAGGCCTGCGTACAGCTAAAAAAAAAAAAAAAAAAAAA
>NW_021703774.1:145678556-145932227 GCF_005190385.1 Monodon monoceros
AAAAAAAAAAAAAAAAAAAAAGAATAGGGATGGGACCTGCACCACTGGAGGGAGCTGTGAAGGAGGAAAAGTTTCCACACACTAGTAAGCCCCTTCACTGGCAGAGATGGGGGGTGGCTCGGGGGAAGCTTCGGGGCCTCGGAGGAGAGCGCAGCAATAGGGGTGCAGAGGGCAAAGCGGAGAGATTCCCACACAGAGGATAGGTGCCGACCAGCACTCACCAGCCTGAGAGGCTTGTCTGCTCACCCGCCAGGTTGGGTGGGGCCTGGGGGCTGAGGCTCTGGCTTCGGAGGTCAGATCCCAGGGAGGGGACTGGGGTTGGCTGCGTGAACACAGCCTGAAGGGGGCTACTGCACCACAGCTAGCCGGGAGGGAGTCCTGGAAAAAGTCTGGACCTGCCTAAGAGTCAAGAGACCATTATTTTGGGGTGTGAGAGGAGAGGGGATTCAGAGCACCACCTAAACGAGCTCCAGAGACGGGTGTGAGCTGCGGCTATCAGTGCCGACAGCAGAGATAGGCATGAAACGCTAAGGCTGCTGCTGCAGCCATCAAGAAGCCTGTGTGCGAGCACAGGTCACTATCCGCACCTCCCCTCCCAGGAGCTTGTGCAGCCTGCTACTGCCAGGGTCCCGTGATCCAGGGACAACTTCCCCGGGAGAACACACGGCGCACCTCAGGCTGGTGCAAGGTCATGCTGGCCTCTGCCGCCACAGGCTCGCCCCACACTCCATACTCCTCCCTCCCCCCAGCCTGAGTGAGCCAGAGCCCCCTAATCAGCGGCTCCTTTAACCCCGTCCTCTCTGAGCAAAGAACAGACGCCCTCAGGCGACTTACATGCAGAGGCGGGGCCAAATCCAAAGCTGAACCCCAGGAGCTGTGCGAACAGAGAAGAGAAAGGGAAATCTCTCTCAGCAGCCTCAGGAGCACTGGATTAAAGCTCCACAACCAACTTGCATCTGTGGAATACCTGAACAGACAACGAATCATCCCAAAATTAAGGCAGTGGACTTTGGGAGCAACGATATATATTTATTTTTCCTATTTCTCTTTTTGTGAGTATGATTTTAGTCTGTAAAGCTTTGCTTTTACCATTTGTCCTAGGGTTCTGTCTGTCTGCTTTTTTTTTTTTTGGTACAGTTTTTAGAGCTTGTTATAATTGGTGGATTTGTTTTTTAGTTTGGTTGCTCTCGTCTTTCTTTCTTTCTTTTCTTCTTTTTTTAATTGCTTTTTAATTTTTTTATTTTTAATAATTATTTTTTATTTTAATAACTTTATTTTATTTTATTGTTGTTTTTCTTTTTTTCCTTCCTTTTCTTCTGAGCTGTGTGGCTGACAGGGTCTTGGTGCTCCGGCCGGGTGTCAGGCCTGTGCCTCTGAGGTGGGAGAGCCGAGTTCAGGACATTGGTCCACCAGAGACCTCCTGGCTCCACATAATATCAAATGGTGAAAGCTCTCCCAGAGATCTCCATCTGAATGCTAAGACCCAGCTTCACTCAACGACCAGCAAGCTACAGTGCTGGACACCCTATGCCAAACAACTAGCAAGACAGGAACATAACCCCACTCATTAGCAGAGAGGCTGCCTAAAATCATAATAAGGTCACAGACACCCCAAAAAACACCACCAGACGCAGTCCTGCCCACCAGGAAGACAAGATCCAGTCTCATCCACCAGAACACAGGCACCAGTCCCCTCCACCAGGAAGCCTACACAACCCACTGAACCAACATTACCCACTGGGGGCTGACACCAAAAGCAATGGGAACTACAAACCTGCAGCCTGCAAAAAGGAGACCCCAAACACAGTAAGTTAAGCAAAATGAGAAGACAGAGAAACACACAGCAGATGAAGGATCAAGGTAAAAACCCACCAGAGCAAACAAATGAAGAGGAAACAGGCAGTCTACCTGAAAAGGAATTCAGCGTAATGATAGTAAAGATGATCCAAAATCTTGGAAATACAATGGAGAAAATACAAGAAATGTTTAACAAGGACCTAGAAGAACCAAAGAGCAAACAAACAATGATGAACAACACAATAAATGAAATTTAAAATTCTCTAGAAGGAATCAGTAGCAGAATAACTGAGGGAAAAGAATGGATAAGTGACCTGGAAGACAAAATAGTGGAAACAACTACCACAGAGCAGAATAAAGTAAAAAGAATGAAAAGAATTGAGGACAGTCTCAGAGGCCTCTGGGACAACATTAAACGCACCAACATTTGAATTATAGGTGTCCCAGAAGAAGAATAGTAAAAGAAAGAGACTGAGAAACTATTTGAAGAGATTATAGTTGAAAACTTCCCTAATATAGGAAAGGAAATAGTTAATCAAGTCCAGGAAGTGCAGAGGGTCCCATACAGGATAAATCCAAGGAGAAACACACCAAGACACAAATTAATCAAACTATCAAAAATTAAATACAAAGAAAAAATATTAAAAGCAGCAAGGGAAAAGCAACAAATAACATACAAGGGAATCCCCATAACGTTAACAGTTGATCTATCAGCAGAAATTCTGCAAGCCAGAAGGGTGTGGCAAGACATATTTAAAGTGATGAAAGGGAAAAACCTACAACCAAGATAACTCTACCCAGCAAGAATCTCGTTCAGATTCAATGCAGAAATTAAAACCTTTACAGACAAGCAAAAGCTAAGAAAACTCAACACCACCAAACCAGCTTAACAACAAATGCTAAAGGAACTTCTCTAGGAAAGAAACACAGGAAAAGGAAAAGGCCTGCAATAACAAACCCAAAACAACTAAGAAAATGGTAATAGGAACATACATATCGATAATTACCTTAAATGTAAATGGATTAAATGCTCAAAACAAAAGGCATAGCTGGCTGAATGGATACAAAAACAAGACCTGTAAATATGCTGTCTACAAGAGACCCACTTCAGACCTAGGGACACATACAGACTGAAAGTGAGGGGATGGAAAAAGATATTCCATGCAAATGGAAACCAAAAGAAAGCTGGAGTAGCAATTCTCACATCAGACAAAATAGCCTTTAAAATAAAGACTATTATAAGAGACAAAGAATAACACTGCCTAATGATCAAGGGATCAATCCAGGAAGAAGATATTACAATTGTAAATATTTATGCACCCAATATAGGAGCACCTCAATACATAAGGCAATTGCTAACAGCCATGAAAGGGGAAATCGACAGTAACACATTCATAGTAGGGGACTTTAACATCCCACTTTCACCAATGGACAGATCATCCAAAGTGAAAATAAATAAGGAAACACAAGCTTTAAATAACACATTAAACAAGATGGACTTAATTGATATTTATAGGGCATTCCATCCAGAAACAACAGAATACACTTTCTTCTCAAGTGCTCATTCTCCTGGATAGATCATATCTTGGGTCACAAATCAAGCCTTGGTAAGTTTAGGAAAATTGAAATCGTATAAAGTGTCTATGAGACTAGATATCAGTTACAGGATAAAATCTGTAAAAAATACAAACACATGGAGGCTAAACAATACACTATTCAATAACCAAGAGGTCACTAAGGAAATCAAAGAGGAAATCAAAACATACCTAGAAACAAATGATCATGAAAACATGACAACCCAAAACCTGTGGGATGCAGCAAAAGCAGTTCTAAGGGTGAAGTTTATAGCAGTACAATCCTACCTCAAGAAACAAGAAACATCTCAAATAAACAACCTAACGTTACACCTAAAGCAATTAGAGAAAGAAGAACAAAAAAACCCCAAAGTTAGCAGAAGGAAAGAAATCATAAATATCAGATCAGAAATAGATGAAAAAGAAATGAAAGAAACAATAGCAAAGATCAATAAAACTAAAAGCTTGCTTTTTGAGAAGATAAACAAAATTTACAAACCATTATCCAGACTTATGAAAAAAAGGGAGAAGACTCAAATCAATAGAATTAGAAATGAAAAAGGAGAAGTAACAACTGACACTGCAGAAATATGACGGATCATGAGATATTACTACAAGCAACTATATGCCAATAAAATGGAAAACCTGGAAGAAATGGACAAATTCTTAGAAAAGCACAACCTTCCAAGATTGAACCAGGAAGAAACAGAAGATATAAACAGACCAATCACAAGCACTGAAATTGAAACTCTGATTAAAAGTCTTCCAACAGGGACTTCCCTGGTGGTGCAGTGGTTAAGAATCCGCCTACCAATGCAGGGGACATGGATTCGAGCCCTGGTCCCGGAAGATCCCACATGCCATGGAGCAGCTAAGCCCATGTGGCACAACTACTGATCCTGCACTCTAGAGCCCACAAGCTACAACTACTGAGCATGTGTGCCACAACTACTGAAGCCCGCATGCCTAGAGCCTGTGCTCTGCAACAGGAGAAGCCACCACAATGAGAAGCCCACACACCACAACGAAGAGCAGCCCCCGCTCGCCGCAACTAGAGAAAGCCCACAAGCAGCAACGAAGACTTAACACAGCCAATAAATAAATAATTAAAAAAAAATCTTTCAACAAACAAAAGCCCAGGATCAGATAGCTTCACAGGTGAATTCTATCAAATATTTAGAGAAGAGGTAACACCTATCTTTCTCAAACTCTTCCAAAATATAGCAGAGGGAGGAACACTCCCAAACTCATTCTACGAGGCCACCATCACTCTGATACCAAAACCAGAGAAATATGTCACAGAGAAAGAAAACTACAGGTCAATATCACTGATGAACACAGATGCAAAAATCCTCACAAAATACTAGCAAACAGAATCCAACAACACATTAAAAGGATCATACACCTTGATGAAGTGGGATTTATCCCAGGGTTGCAAGGATTCTTCAATATATGCAAATCAATCAATGTGTAAACCATATTAACAAATTGAAGGAAAAAACCCATATAATCATCCCAATAGCTGCAGAAAAAGCTTTTGACAAAATTCAACACCCATTTATGATAAAACCCACCAGACAGTAGGCATAAAGGGAACTTACCTCAACATAATAAAGGTCATATATGACAAACCCACAGCCAACATCATTCTCAACAGTGAAAAATTGAAACCATTTTCACTAAGACGCGGAACAAGACAAGGTTGTCCACTCTCACCACTATTATTCAACATAGTTTTGGAAGTCCTAGCCATGACAATCAGACAAGAAAAAGAAATAAAGGAATCCAAATCAGAAAAGAAGAAGTAAAGCTGTCACTGTTTGCAGATGACATGATACTATACGTAGAGAATCCTAAAGATGCCACCAGAAAACTACTAGAGCTAATCAATGAATTTGGTAAAGTAGC
Organism: Monodon monoceros; assembly: GCF_005190385.1. Lineage (NCBI taxonomy): Eukaryota > Metazoa > Chordata > Mammalia > Artiodactyla > Monodontidae > Monodon > Monodon monoceros. The sequence goes on from NW_021703774.1 coordinate 145,683,836, forward strand.
AGGATATAAAATTAATGCACAGAAATCTCTTGCATTCCTATAAACTAATGATGAAAAAACTGAAAGAGAAATTAGGGAAACACTCCTATTTACCACTGCAACAAAAAGAATAAAATACCTAGGTATAAACCTACCTAAGGAGACAAAAGACCTGTATGCAGAAAACTATAAGACACTGATGAAAGAAATTAAAGATGAAACAAACAGATGGAGAGATATATCATGTTCTTGGAATGGAAGAATCAACATTGTGAAAATGACTATACTACCCAAAGCAATCTACAGATTTAATGCAATCCCTATCAAACTACCAATGGCATTTTTCACAGAACTAGAACAAAAAATTTCACAATTTGTATGGAAACACAAAAGACCCTGAATAGCCAAAGCAATCTTGAGAAAGAAAAATGGAGCTGGAGGAATCAGGCTCCCTGACTTCAGACTACACTACAAAGCTACATTAATCAAGACAGTATGGTACTGGCACAAAACCAGAAATATAGATCAATGGAACAGGATAGAAAGCCCAGAGATAAACTCACGCTCATATGGTCACCTTATTTTTGATAAAGGAGGCAAGAATATACAATGGAGAAAAGACAGCCTCTTCAATAAGTGGTGCTGGGAAAACTGGATGGCTGCATGTAAAAGAATGAAAGTAGAACACTCCCTAACACCATAAACAAAAATAAAGTCAAAATGGATTAAAGACTTAAATGTAAGGCCAGACACCATAAAACTCTTAGAGGAAAACATAGGCAGAACACTCTGTGACATAAATCACAGCAAGATCCTTTTTGACCCACCTCCTAGAGAAATGGAAATAAAAACAAAAATAAACAAATGGGACCTACTGAAACTTAAAAGCTTTTGCAAAGCAAAGGAAACCATAAACAAGACGAAAAGACAACCCTCTGAATGGGAGAAAATATTTGGAAATGAAGCAATTGACAAAAGATTAATCTCCAAAATTTACAAGCAGTTCATGCAGCTCAATATTAAAAAAAACAAACAACCCAATCTAAAACTCTACATAGAGATTTCTCCAGAGAAGATATACAGATTGCCAGCAAACACATGAAAGGATGCCCAACATCACTAAACATTAGAGAAATGCAAATCAAAACCACAATGAGGTATCACCTCACACCAATCAGAATGGCCATCATCAAAAAATCTACAAACAATAATTGCTGGTGAGGGTGTGGAGAAAAGGGAACCCTCTTGCACTGTCGGTTGGAATGTATATTGATACAGCCACTATGGAGAACAGTATGGAGGTTCCTTAGAAAACTAAAAACAGAACTACCATATGACCCAGCAATCCCACTACTGGGCATAAACCCTGAGAAAACCATAATTCTAAAAGAGTCATGTACCACAATGTTCATTGCACCTCTATTTACAATAGCCAGAACATGGAAGCAACCTAAGTGTCCATCGACAGATGAATGGATAAAGAAGATGTGGCACACATATACAATGGAATATTACTCAGTCATTAAAAGAAACGAAACTGAGTTATTTGTAGCAAGGTGGATGGACCTAGAGTCTGTCATACAGAGTGAAGTAAGTCAGAAAGAGAAAACAAATACCATATGCTAACACATATATATGGAATCTAAAAAAAAAAAAAAAAAGGTTCTGAAGAACCTAAGTGCAGGACAGGAATAAAGATGCAGATGTAGAGAATGGACTTGAGGACACAGGGAGGGGGAAGGGTAAGTTGGGATGAATTGAGAGTGGCATGGACATATATACACTATCAAACGTAAAATAGATAGCTAGTGTGAAGCAGCCACATAGCTCAGGGAGATCAGGTTGGTGCTTTGTGACCACCTAAAGGGGTGGGATGGGGGGGTGGGAGGGAGACAAAAGAGGGAGGAGATATGGGGATACATGTGTATGTATAGCTGATTCACTTTGTTATAAAGCAGAAACTAACACACCATTGTAAAGCAATTATACTCCAATAAAGATGTTAAAAAAAAAAAACTATTAAAGGGAGTTTCAGGCTGAAGGAAAATAATCCTATATGGAAGCACAGTATTGCAGGAAGGAATGTGAAACACTATATACATATACACACACACACACACACACATACACACATAGTATATATATATGTGTGTAAATATATAAACACACAGAGGTTTTGTGTATGCATGTATGCATGTGTGTACATAGATATATAGATATAGATGGTGTGTGTTTAAATATTAATTGTTTAAAACAACAATAATGGGTGCTTCCCTGGTGGCGCAGTGGTTAAGAGTCTGCCTGACTATGCAGGGGACACGGGTTCGTGCCCCGGACCAGGAAAATCCCACATGCCGTGGGGCGGCTGGGCCCGTGAGCCATGGCCACTGAGCCTGCGCGTCCGGAGCCTGTGCTCCGCAACGCGAAAGGCCACGACAGTGAGAGGCCCACGTACCGCAAAAAACAAAAACAGAAACAAAAACAATAATGTCTTGTGGCATTTAAACAGATATAGAAATAAAAAAGGATAACAAAAATTGCACCAAAGGTGGGGAGGGAGAGGTAAATGGAGTTAAACTGTCATAAGTTTCTCTCATTTTTTGGGAAGTAACAAAAGTACTACTTTAAGGTAGACTGTACTGAGTCAAGGAGTCATGTCTTTTAAATACACTTTCAAATTTTAGAATAGATTTACAGAAAAATTGAGACGATAGTACAGAGAGTTCCCATACTCAATTTCCCCTATTATTATTATTTTCTTTTTTTGCGGTAAGCGGGCCTCTCACTGTTGTGGCCTCTCCTGTTGCGGAGCACAGGCTCCAGACGCGCAGCCTCAGTGGCCATGGCTCACGGGCCCAGCCGCTCCGCGGTATGTGGGATCTTCCCGGACCGGGGCATGAACCCGTGTCCCCTGCATTGGCAGGCAGACTCTCAACCACTGTGCCACCAGGGAAGCCCACCTCACCTTTTTTTTTTTTTAAAGCACTTCTTCACTTTCTGGCACTACACGATGATTTAGGCTTATCTTGTATATTTTCTGTTCCAATTTTAGCCAGCCATTTCTCCAAAGAGCCCTGGTTTCTTTGATTTGAGAATGGCATTAGAAACCAAGGTTCAGTACTAGCTGTGCTTGCTGCTAATGGGGTGCCCTCTCAGCTGACAGAGTAACGAAGCATATGTTTGTATACTAGCCTGTGTACACACATATGTATGTATGTGTGTGTATGTATAAATATTTATAAATATATATTTCTATATCTGTATCTATATTAAACTAAACATGAGTTCATATGGATGTAAGGAGATTATTCAGTCTCTATGGTAACTACTAAAAGAATAAGAAAAGAATGTAAAACTGACAAGGTAATGGAGGGAAAAATGGAAAAATAAAAAACAGTTAGTCCCAAAGATGGCAATAAAGGAGAAATAAAGGAACAAAAACTTGGTGAAACAAGTAGAAAACAAAGAACAAAATGGTAGATTTGAATGTAAAGAAAAAATAAATAGTAAGAGTGTCAGAAAAAAATTAGTAGGATATTTGCCTCTCCAGATTCACTGTGTACATTTTTCCACCCTGCTCTTTGCCTTGGGCCTGACCTGCATGGAGTATGTCAGTGGATTCTTCACCTTCTGGCTTCTTGTTGGGTTCAGCCAATGCAGATCCCCAGCAAGACATCTCCCTTAGAAGTCCACTTGGGCTGCTGTGTCCGTCGATCAAAAGTCATTGCTTCTTTCCAACTGACCCACTCTATCGGAATTTCCTTCAGGATTACAGAAACCACTCCCTCTCTTCATCCCTTCAGGCCTACGGGTGTTAAGCGTTTACGGGTGTTAAGCGTTCTGCTGTTCTTAGTTCTGGATTACCACATTATCCCTTGTGGGTCCCCTATACACTTCCACTGCCCAAACCTTAATAAATAGTACCTTTATAAAACCCTCCTTGAATTATACTAATTTCAGTGAGCCATCTGTTTCCTATTTGGATTCAGAATAATACAGTAATTGTGGAATCAGGAAATAGTCCCTCAAAATGGGATCCTGGAATTCAGTTGCTCATATATTTGAGGATCACAGTGATAACCTTGCGGGAAGAATTAGGAAGTAAGCAATCCATGGCATGTGCTAGCATCATCATTACTCAAATTATCAATGGTGGCAGCATGAGATGAAATGCAGATGGAGGGCAAGGCATTAAGAGATCAAGTGGCTCTGACACTTCACTGCTATGGTAAGAACGGTGGTTATAAAATAGTGGAACCAACTGCATTCTTTTTACCACCCTGAAAAGTATACATAGGGAAAAAGAGAAAATAAAAGCTACAGAAATACAATTAAAAATATGCATGGAAAACCAGAATACCTCCATGGAAGCAATGAAGGAGTCCCTTGTTTCCACTAATTGCAGAGGAAATATGGCTAAGAACCAATCCTAGGGTCTGATTGTAAGGGTGGTAGATTTGCAACACCAATTAAATGCTTAACTCTGCCAAGTCTCTTACACCCAGTCAAGGTTATTAATGGGTGGAGTAAAACTCTGAGACATGGGAAAGGGAGTCATGATGCAGACATGACATGGCTGAAAATTCTGACCCTCCATACTCCTTCGAACCTCTTCTTCTGGCTGGAAAAACTAGCTCTCCTTTGTATAAAAGCCTTACAATAATTGCACCCAGGGCAGTTGCCTCATAAGCTGAGGTCAATTCTCCTTAGGTCCCATCTCCTTATCTTATCACGTTCAGGCCCATATCAAGGCCCAGACGGAGAGGTATAAGGCCTGCTCCAGAAGAAGATGGCCTATGCACTTAAAGGCTACAAAACTTTGCCAAGGTGTAGAAACAAGGATCTAGGGAACATGTGTGGTAGTGGATTCTAAGGATGTTAGATAACAGGTTCTCAAGGTGTGGTCCCTGTACCATCGACATCAGCATCATCTGTGAACATGTTAGAAATGCCAATTCTTGGGCCTCACCTCAGATCTATAGAGTCATAAGCTTTGGGGAGGGGTCAGAAATCTACGTTTTAACAAGCTCTCAGGTGATTCTGATACACCCCAAAGTTTGAGGACCACTGAGAGAATAGATCCATTATATTCCCATTTCCTGAGTCATCAGACACTCTCCTCTATAGCATTACTGCTCAAAACGGTGGTATCAGATCAGAAGCACTGGCATCAGCTAGGAGCTTGTTAAAAAATGCAGAAGCTTCGGCTCTACCCCAGACATACTGAATCAGATTCTGCATCTAAAAAGATCTCCAGGTGATTTGCATGCACATTAAAGTTTGAGAAGCCCTGTTCTACAGTAATGGTTTTCAAACTTCAGCATGTTTCAGAATCACCACAGTTTGAGAATGATGGTAGTAGGTAAACCTGCTCGATTCTCCCCAACCAGAGCCCTCAGGAAGGCCTGGAGGACACTCCCCTCATGAAGGCATTAAGAAGTCCTTGAAGAGCTTGCAGTGACTGGACTGTCATCTATAGACTGGAGATGATGGTTGGGGATAATGCAAAGGAATTATATCCCTTGATCTCAGTGGGAATAATGGGATCCCAGAGTAGAAAGGGCAAGATGGCCATGCTTACCTGTCAGAGACCAGGTAAGCCAAGAATGGCAATCCAAGTGCTTTGATCTCTAGGGAACTGTGGCAAAGATTTTTAGAAATGAAACAGTTGGGCAGCCTGTTAAGGTATTGCTTGACAAACACAGATGAAAAATTCTAGATTTCTAGAAACTGGGGGTGGGTGGGTATTCTTGGCCTTTTACCCAATTTCCAGATCTAATTAAGTCAGTTCACAGATTCAGACACCCTCAACTGAGGGAGGAGCCCGCAATGTAGCTGCAGATAGATACCATGTGTTGTCCCCAAATGACTTGCTGCCATTGACCAAGGTAACTGTGCACTACTGAAAGGTACATGATCTTCCTTAGGTTAACAGATATTGGATCTGGGACTTCCCTGGTGGTCCAGCAGTTAAGACTCTGTGCTCTCAATGCAGGGGGCCCGGGTTCGATCCCTGGTCACGGAACTAGATCCTGCATGCCGCAACTAAGACCTGGTACAGCCAAATAAATAAATAAATATTTAAAAGAAAAAGATATTGGATCTGAATTCATGTTGATCCCCAGAGCCCTGAAGTGCCACCAGTGAGACTGGGAACTTATGAGAGTCAGGTTATGTATGGAGTCCTGACCCAAGTCTAATACAGTGTCCATGGGGTCATGGACCCTGTGTTTTTCCCCCAGAATATATGGTGAAAAGAGAGATACTTAATAATGGGTAGAATTCTTATACTGGTCTTTTCACTCATGAAATGAAGGCTATTATGATGAGAGAGGCAAAGTGAAAGCTCCTGAAACGACTCCCCCATTCCCATCCCCGCCACACCAAGAAGGTAAGTCAGAAGCAATACCTCCACCTTGGGGAAATTACAGAGATTGGTACTACCTTTAAAACTTGAGATGTGCAAGGGTAGTGATTCCTAGCACATCCCCATTTGACTCACTTATCTGGCTAGTGGAAGAGCCAGATGGGACATAGAGAAAGAGAGTAAATCTCTGCAAACTTAGGTAGTGATGCCAATCACAACTAGAGTACCAAATGTGGAATCTTCACTGTGGCAAGTCAACACAGCCCAGGCACCTGGCATTCAGCTTTTGACCTGGAAAACATTTTCTTTCCAGGAAAAGCTGAAGCAACTTGAATTTACATAGCAGGGAAAATAGTATACCATTACCATCTTCACTAGGACAATGTCAAGTCTTGTCCTCCCTGTCATATTATGTAAGGGGAACTCAGGTATCTTGATATCAGATAGGACGTCTTGGTTCATCACATTGATGGTATTATGCTAACTGGACCTGTGAGTGGGAATTGCCTAGCACTCTAGATGCCTTTGTAAGATGTATGTGCCTGAGGTGGAGGGGGACCCACCATATAGGGGAAGTTTCTAGGGCCTCTGTGATCTGGGGTAAACTTCTAAAGGGAGAGACAAGTTGCGGCCTCTTGAATTTCACACCACAAAGAAAGAGAGACACTGGGATTGGAGGGAGGCCACCGTGGACCCCTCTATCTTAGAGGGAGCGAAGCTTGGTTCTCATGGGGTAAATACATATTCCGATTGTATTCTCTGCCTGAAGTTCTTCTTCCAGGATCATTTGTAGACTTACAGAATGCCTTATCCTTCACTTTGCTATCAAACGCAACATCACCTCTGACAAGGGCACACATTTTACAGCATAAGAAGTGTGGCGGGAGATTGGTTCAAGATGGCAGAGTAGAAGGACGTGCTGTCACTCCCTCCTGCGAGAACACCAGAATCACAAGTAACTGCTGAACAATTGTCGACAGGAAGACATTGGAACTCACCAAAAAAGATACCCCACATCCAAAGACAAAGGAGAAGCCTCAATGAGACGGTACGAGGGGCGCAATCACAATAAAATCAAATTCCATAACGGCTGGGTGACTTACAAACTGGAGAACACATACCACAGAAGTCCACCCAGTGGAGTGAAGGTTCTGAGCCCCACGTCAGGCTTCCCAACCCGGGGTCCGGCACCGGAAGGAGGAATTCCTAGAGAATCAGACTTTGAAGGCTAGCGGGATCTGATTGCAGGACTTCGACAGCACTGGGGGAAACAGGGACTCCACTCTTGGAGGGCACACACAAAGTAGTGTGCACATTGGGACGCAGGGAAAGGAGCAGTGACCCCATAGGAGACTGAATCAGACCTACCCGCTAGTGTTGGAGAGTCTCCTGCAGAGGCTGGGGGTGGCTCTGTCTCACCGTGAGGACAAGGACACTGGCAGCAGAAGTTCTGGGAAGTACTCCTTGGCCTGAGCCTTTCCAGAGTCAGCCATTAGCCCCACCAAAGAGCCCCGGTAGGCTCCAGTGTTCCGTCCCCTCAAGTCAAACAACCAACAGGGAGGGAACCCAGCCCCACCCATCAGCAGTCAAGTGGATTAAAGTTTTACTGAGCTCTGCCCACCAGAGCAACACCCAGCTCTACCCACCACCACTCCCTCCCATCAGGAAACTTGCACAAGCCTCTTAGATAGCCTCATCCACCAGAGGGCAGATAGTAGAAGCAAGAAGAACTACAATCCTGCAGCTGGTGGAAAAAAAAACGACATTCATAGAAAGATAGAGAAGATGAAAAGGCAGAGGGCTATGTACCAAATGAAGGAACAAGATAAAACCAGAGAAAAACAACTAAATGAAGTGGAGATAGGCAACCTTCCAGAAAAAGAATTCAGAATAATGATAGTGAAGATGACCCAGGACCTCGGAAAAAGAATAGAGGCAAAGATCAAGAAGATGCAAGAAATGTTTAAAAAAGACCCAGAAGAATTAAAGAACAAACAAACAGAGATGAACAATACAATAACTGAAATAAAAAATACACTAAAACGAATCAATAGCAGACTAACTGAGGCAGAAAAATGGATAAGTGACCTGGAAGACAGAACGTTGGAATTCACTGCTATGGAACAGAATAAAGAAAAAAGAATGGAAAGAAATGAAGACAGCCTAAGAGACCTCTGGGACAACATTAAACACACCAACATTCACATTATAGGGGTCCCAGAAGGAGGAGAGAGATAGAAAGGACCCGAGAAAATATCTGAAGAGATTATAGTCAAAAACTTCCCTAACGTGGGAAAGGAAATAGACATCCAAGTCCAGGAAGCGCAGAGAGTCCCATACAGGATAAACCCAAGGAGAATAATGCCAAGACACACAGTAATCAAATTGGCAAAAATTAAAGACAAAGAAAAATTATTGAAAGCAGCATGGGAAAAATGACAAATAACATACAAGGGAACTCCCATAAGGTTAACAGCTGATTTCTCAGCAGAAACTCTACAAGCCAGAAGGGAGTGGCGTGACATACTCAAAGTGATGAAAGGGAAGAACCTACAACCAAGATTACTCTACCCGGCAAGGATCTCATTCAAATTTGATGCAGAAATCAAAAGCTTTACAGACAAGCAAAATCTAAGAGAATTCAGCACCACCAAACCAGCCCTACAACAAATGCTAAAGGAACTTCTCTAAGTGGGAAACACAAGAGAAGTAAAGGACCTACAAAAACAAACCCAAAACAATTAAGAAAATGGTCATAGGAACATACATATCGATAATTACCTTAAACGTGAATGGATTAAATGCTCCAACCAAAAGACACAGGCTTGCTGAATGGATACAAAAACAAGACCCATCTATATGCTGTCTACAAGAAACCCACTTCAGACCTAGGGACACATACAGACTGAAAGTGAAGGGATGGAAAAAGATATTCCATGCAAATGGAAATCAAAAGAAAGCTGGAGTAGCAATACTCATATCAGATAAAATGGACTTTCAAATAAAGAATGTTATAAGAGACAAGGAAGGACACTACATAATGATCAAGGGATCAATCCAAGAAGAAGATATAACAATTATAAATATATATGCACCCAACATAGGAGCACCTCAATACATAAGGCAACTGCTAACAGCTATAAAAGAGGAAATTGATAGTAACATGATAATAGTGGGGTACTTTAACACCTCACTTACATCAATCGACAGATCATCCAAACAGAAAATTAATAAGGAAACAAAAGCATTAAATGACACAACAGACCAGATATATTTAATTGATATTTACAGGACATTCCATCCAAAAACAACAGAATATATTTTCTCCTCAAGTGCGCACGGAACATTCTCCAGGATAGATCACATCTTGGGTCACAAATCAAGTCTCAGTAAATTTAAGAAAATTGAAATCATACCAAGCATCTTTTCTGACCACAACGCTATGAGATTACAAGCGAATTACAGGAAAAAAAAACATAAAAAACACAAATACAGGGAGGGTAAACATTACATTACTAAATAACCAAGAGATCACTGAAGAAATCAAAGAGGAAATAAAAAAATACCTAGAGACAAATGACAATGAAAACACGATGATCCAAAACCTATGGGATGCAGCAAAAGCAGTTCTAAGAGGGAAGTGTATAGCTATACAAGCCTACCGCAAGAAACAAGAAAAATCTCAAATAAGCAATCTAACCTTACACCTAAAGGAACTAGAGAAAGAAGAACAAACAAAACCCAAAGTTAGCAGAAGGAAAGAAATCATAAAGATCAGAGCAGAAATACATGAAATAGAAACAAAGAAAACAATAGCAAAGATCAATACAACTAAAAGCTGGCTCTTTGAGAAGATAAACAAAATTGATAAACCATTAGCCAGACTCATCAAGAAAAAGAGGGAGAGGACTCAAATCAATAAAATTAGAAATGAAAAAGGAGAAGTTACAACAGACACCGCAGAAATACAAAGCATCCTAAGAGACTACTACAAGCAACTCTATGCCAATAAAATGGACAACCTGGAAGAAATGGACAAATTCTTAGAAAGGTATAATTTTCCAAGACTGAACCAGGAAGAAATAGAAAATGTGAATGGACCAATCACAAGTAATGAAACTGAAACCGTGATTAAAAATCTTCCAACAAACAGAAGTCCAGGACCAGATGGCTTCACAGGTGAATTCTATCAAACTAAATTAGAGAAGAGCTACCACCCATCCTTCTCAAACTCTTCCAAAAAATTGCAGAGGAAGGAACACTCCCAGACTCATTCTATGAGGCCACCATCACCCTGATACCAAAACCAGACAAAGATACTACAAAAAAAGAAAATTACAGAACAATATCACTGATGAATATAGACTCAAAAATACTCAACAAAATACTAGCAAACAGAATCCAACAACACATTAAAAGGGTGATACACCATGATCAAGTGGGATTTCTCCCAGGGATGCAAGGATTCTTCAATATACACAAATCAATCAATGTGATACACCATATTAACAAATTGAAGAATAAAAACCATATGATCATCTCAATAGATGCAGAAAAAGGTTTTGACAAAATTCAACACCCATTTATGATAAAAACTCTCCAGAAATTGGGCATAGAGTGGACATACCTCAACATAATAAAGGCCATATACAACAAACCCACAGCAAATATCATTCTCAATTGTAAAAAACTCAAAACATTTCCTCTAAGATCAGGAACAAGACAAGGATGTCCACTCTCACCACTGTTATTCAACATAGTTTTGGAAGTCCTAGCCATGGCAATCAGAGAAGAAAAAGAAATAAAAGGAATACAAATTGGAAAAGAAGAAGTAAAACTGTCGCTGTTTGCAGATGACATGATACTATATATAGAAAATCCTAAAGATGCCACCAGAAAACTACTAGAGCTGATCAATGAATTTGGTAAAGTTGCAGGATACAGAATTAATGCACAGAAGTCTCTTGCATTCCTATACACTAATGATGAAAAATCTGAAAGAGAAATTAAGGAAACACTCCCATTTACCACTGCAACAAAAAGAATAAAATACCTAGGAATAAGCCTACCTAGGGAGACAAAAGAACTGTATGCAGAAAACTATAAGTCACTGATGAATGAAATTAAAGATGATACCAACAGATGGAGAGATATACCACGTTCTTGGATTGGAAGAATCAATATTGTGAAAATGACTACACTACCCAAAGCAATCTACAGGTTCAATGCAATCCCTATCAAATTATCAATGGCATTTTTTACAGAACTAGAGCAAAAATCTTAAAATTTGTATGGAGACACAAAAGACCCCAAATAGCCAAAGCAGTCTTGAGGGAAAAAAGTGAGGATGGAGGAATCAGACTCCCTGACTTCAGACTATACTACAAAGCTATAGTCAACAAGACAATATGGTACTGGCACAAAAACAGAAATATAGATCAATGGAACAAGATAGAAAGCCCAGAGATAACCCACGCACCTACGGTCAACTAGTCTATGACAAAGGAGGCAAGGATACACAATGGAGAAAAGACAATCTCTTCAATAAGTGGTGCTGGGAAAACTGGACAGCTACATGTAAATGAATGAAAGTAGGACACTCCCTAACACCATACAGAAAAATGAACTCAAAATAGATTAGAGACCTAAACGTAAGACTGGACACTATAAAACTCTTAGAGGACAACATAGGAAAAACACTCTTTGACATAAATCACAGCAAGATCTTTTTTGATCCACCTCCTAGAGTAATGGAAATAAAAACAAAAATAAACAAATGGGACCTAATGAAACTTAAGTTTTTGCACAGCAAAGGAAACCATAAGCAAAATGAAAAGACAATCCTCAGAATGGGAGAAAACAGTTGCAAAGGAATCAACGGACAAAGGATTGATCTCCAAAATATATAAACAGCTCATGCAGCTCAATATTACAAAAACAAACAACCCAATCTAAAAATGGGCAGAAGACGTAAATAGACATTTCTCCAAAGAAGACATACAGATGGCCAAGAAGCACATGAAAAGCTGCTCAACATCACTAATTATTAGAGAAATGCAAATCAAAACTACAATGAGGCACCGCCTCACACCAGTTAGAATCGGCATCATCAGAAAATCTACAAACAACAAATGCTGGAGAGGGTGTGGAGAAAAGGGAACCCTCTTGCACTGTTGGTGGGAATGTAAATTGATACAGCCACTATGGAGAACAGTGTGGAGGTTCCTTGAAACCTAAAAATAGAACTACCACACAACCCAGTAATCCCACTACTGGGCATATACCCAGAGAGAACTATAATTCAAAAAGACACATGCACCCCAATGTTCATTGCAGCACTATTTACAATAGCCAGGTCATGGAAGCAACCTAAATGCCCATCGACAGATGAATGGATAAAGAAGATGTGGTACATATATACAATGGAATATTACTCAGCCATAAAATGGAACAAAATTGGGTCATTTTTAGAGATGTGGATGGATCTAGAGACTGTCATACAGAGTGAAGTAAGTCAGAAAGAGAAAAACAAATATCGTATATTAACGCATATATGTGGAACCTAGAAAAATGGTACAGATGAACTGGTTTGCAGGGCAGAAATAGAGACACAGATGTAGAGAACACATGTATGGACACCAAGGGGGGGAAGTGGTGGTGGGGGTGGTGGTGGTGTGATGAATTGGGAGATTGGGATTGACATGTATAAAGTGTATAAAATGGGTGGCTAATCAGAATGCGCTGTATAAAAATAAATTAAATTAAAAAATAAAAACAAAACAAGTGTGGCAACAGTCTCATGCCCATGAAACTCACTGATATTATCACGTGGCTGATCACCTAGTATGAAACAGCCAGAGAGAACGGGAGGTGGATTACTAAGAACACGGTTACAGTGCCAGAGGGAAGAAAACACCCTTCCAGCAGTATATGTTCTAAACCGGAGGTCAGTTTTTGGTGCCATCTCCCCGATGGCAGGATTCGTGGCCAGAGAACAAAGGGCTCTGGGAGTGGTCCCTCTCACTGTTTCACCTAATCATTCACTAGAAGACTTTTTTGTTTTCCATCCTTGCAACCAAAGGCTTGGTGGATCTGAAGCTTCTAGTGTCCACAGCAGTAAATTCTTCTGCCAGGAAACATGGTCATGGTTCCAGTGAACTAGAAGCTGAGATTTCCCCTGTTCATTTTAGGCTCCACATGCCACTAAGCAGTCAGAGGAGAGGTTCTCTAGCTTGGCTGAGGTGGCTGATCCTGATCACCAGGGAAAGTTGTGTTGCTGCTACACAGTGGGGATGAGAAGGACTTGGTTTAGGGCAACTCTAATTCTTCTCTTGCTCTAAAGTTCTGGTCAGTGGAAACTGACAACCCAATACTGTCAAGGCCACCAAAGACCTGGATACTACAGCAATGAAGGCATGTGTCATTCCACCAGGTAAAGAAACTCATCCAGCTGCGGTGCTGGAAAGGGCAAAGGGAACTTGCTTTGAGTGCTGGAAGAAGACAGCTGTGATTACCAATTTAGGCCCTATTACCGGCTCCAAAAATGCAGACCGTAACAGCTGTGTCTATGTTTCTTTACTGTTTGCTCCCATATGGGTTTCTACTGCTATCTGACGAATTATCACAAATTCAGCAGCCTAAAACAACACCCATTTACTAGCTCACAGCTCTGTAGGGCAGAAGTCCAGGAGCAGGGAGTTCCCTGGTGGCCTACTGATTAGGATTCTGGGCTTTCACCACCACGGCCCGGGTTCAATCACTGGTGGGGGAACTGAGACCCTGCAAGCCACGTGACGCGGCCAAAAAAAAAAAAAAAGTCCAGGCGCGGCATGTATGGCTGGGTTCTCTGCTCAAAGTTTCAAAAGGCTGAAATCAAGGTGTTGGGCTGCATTCCCATCTGGGGCTCAGGGTCCTCTTTCAGGCTAACTTCGTTGTGGCAGAATTCAGCTCCCCATGGCCAAAGGATTGAGGCTTCCTTATCCCTGCTGGCTGTCAGCCAGGGGCTACTCTCAGCTCCTAGAGGCCACCCATATTCCTTCTCCATCTCCAAAGCCACCAATGGACAACTTCTCACGCATTAACTTCAAATCTCTTTCACCAGGAAGAGCCCTGGGCCTTTTAAGGGCTCTCCTGACTAGGTCAGGCTCACCCAGCTTAGTCTCCCTTTCATAAATGATTTGGGACCTTAACTGCATCTGCAAAATCCCTTCATAGCAGTATCTAGACTAGTATTTGATTGAAAAACAGAGAAAACACACTCCAGGTGTGTACACCCGGGAGCAGGAATCTGGGGAGACTATCTCCGGATTCTGCCTACCACACCTCTCCTCACTTTAACCCGATTCCTTATTTGAAGAACACTAGTAGTAGTAAAGCTTTAGGTTTCCAGAGAGGTTTTTCTGGATTGAGATCGCCTCTTGATAAAATGGTAGTCAGTGGGATTTTGTGCATCCCGCTGATGGGGATGCGAATTTTTCACCCAGATGAAGAATGAGAGGGCATACTGAGGGAGGAAAGAGGAGAGCCCTGCTAGATATTTCCTGTTTGTCCCTCATTCTGTTTTCCTCCTTGCTTTCTGCCCAAACAGAGGGACTGATGTTGGCTCCATCATTGGGTTCCCTTGTCCTTGGGCTCTGGTTGGTTTATCTAGTGGGGAGGCCCAGCAGGAGATTACAGGGCAGAAGGAGAGTCAGGTAGGGTATTTATTTCTCAGGTTTCCTCCCTATAGGCTGCCTCAGGTTGCCCGTGTCCTGCAACTGAGGGCTTCGGTTCCTCGTAGGACAGTTATCTCTGCACGACTTTCTTCTCCCGGATTTCAGTCCCCATGCCCCCATCCCCTTCACCCTTTCAGGCTTAGGAGGAGTAACAGCTCTGCTGTTCCCAGCCCTAGGTTGCTTCACTATCCCATGTATCTCCCCTACGCCTGCCCACGCCTTCATAAATAGTCCCTTTATTCAATCTTCTGAATTATCCTAATTTGAGTGTGCCATCTGTTTTCTGTTTGGACTCAGTGATACAAGAACCTATTAAGAGATAGGCAGGGGAGTGTGGCAGATGGAGATACAAATATTACCTTTATTACCACTACAACTGACACTGGACAATATGGCTTAGGTCTGCTAGGCAAGCAGGTTGCTAATATTTCACCCCTGAGGTCAGCCCTGTGAGGGTTTATTCCTGTAAAACTTATGGCAGAGGGGGGTAGGGTAGGGAGCGTGCTTTTTCACAGAGAGAAGGGAGGATGGGACTGAGCTGAGCAGTTTGGCGCCTCCTTTCTGACAAAGGAGTCACTCTCCTTCCCCTGGGAAAGACCGAGAAGGCGGGGCAGGCGCCCAGAGACATCTATAGAGGGCAGACCTCCTTCCAAACAGGAACGCGAAGCCTGGTAGAAAGGTGGCACTCCTCCAACACTCTGAACAGCAAATATACTTTAAATAAAGTCAAAGGTAAGCAAAAAACAGCCAAAGACTTAATATCCAGAATTTCTATAAAGAACATCTACAAACTGTTTAATTAAAACATTAAGAGGGCTTCCCTGGTGGCGCAGTGGTTGAGAGTCTGCCTGTTGATGCAGGGGACATGGGTTCGTGCTCCGGTCCGGGAAGATCCCACATGCCGCAGAGCGGCTGGGCCCGTGAGCCATGGCCGCTGAGCCTGTGTGTCCGGAGCCCGTGCTCCGCAACACGAGAGGCCAGAACAGTGAATGGCCCGCGTACCGCAAAAAAAAAAACATTAAGAATCCTACTGAAGAATGGACAAAGTCTTCAGATAAGCAATTCACAGAAGAGGGAATGCTAATGGCAAATAAACATCTGGAAAGATGTTCAACTTCAGTCATAATGAACGATTTGATTTTTTTAAATGTCCCCCCCCCCCCCCCCGCTTCAGATTGGCAAGAATCCAGCCTTGATGAAGATGCAGGGAAACAGGCGCTCATAGGCTGTCAGTACGAATGTAAACTGATAAAGCGTTTTGAAGGGCAATTTGGCAGTGAATTAGAACTTTAAACATGCATATCCTTTGGCCAAGCAAGTCCACTTTCAGAGAGATATACTGGAGAAATATTCATATTTGTATCCACACACAGAAAGGCATGTACAAGGATGTTTATTGTAATACTGATAAATTGGAAGCAATCTTTTTGTCCATCAATAGGGGAAGGATAAAATTTTCATATTCTGGGGCTTCCCTGGTGGCGCAGTGGTTGAGAGTCCGCCTGCTGATTGATGCAGGGGACACGGGTTCGTGCCCCGGTCCGGGAAGATCCCACATGCCGCGGAGCGTCTGGGCCCGTGAGCCATGGCCGCTGAGCCTGCGCGTCCGGAGCCTGTGCTCCGCAACGGGAGAGGCCACAGTGGTGAGAGGCCCGCGTACCGCAAAAAAAAAAAAAATTTCATTTTCTGGAATAAAATGCAGTTAAAAGAATGGCCAAAGAAAGGGAGAACAGTAAGATAGATTGAGTTTATATATATATATATATATATTCCCCCCCACAAAGGAAAGACATCCTATAAGACCTCCTATGTATAATGCTAAGTGGAAAAAAAAAACAAGTTGCAAAAAATATATACCTAATACCATGGGTAGAATTCATGAGTGTAAAAATTAAACAAGGGAAGAATAAGATTCTGTAGTTAGGGTTATTGAGATTTTTCAAAATTCTAAACATGAAAAAAAACCTTTCTGACTATCCACACTTGTACTCTTTGAGTCATACATTCACTGGTTGTATTTAAGTTTAAAGATTGCATGTGGATGGGAATGTAATTAGCTAACACTCTATTAAATAATATGGCCAAGAGCCTTCATGTGTTCCTAGCAACATGCATATGTAGGGGAACGGCACAAGAAGAGTTTCTGGATGCAATCCAGCCACCCAGTAATAGAACAGAAACTAAAGATAAGGGCCAGTTATAGGACCCTCCTTTTAAAGATAAGGATGTATAACATGGAACAGCAAATATTATTATATTCTTCCAAGAATATAATGATCGCTCATGCAAGCACAAATTTTGTAAAGTGATTCAATGCTGTTTTGTATAATGATGTTATTATTCAATGTACTGTGTGTGTGAAATGATTCTGTGTAAATGTGCTGAAATTTTAGTTATCGAGTCCTAATGTATAATAGATGTATCACGAATATTCCCCTATGACATACTTGGATACCCTATGAAAGAAAAACTTTACCAAAGGTTTAGTTTCCTTTTTGACACAGTTACAAGCTATCATGAATCTGTGTGATATGGACTATTACTGGTAAAATTGAGTGAAGTGGGAAAGTTAAATTCCGAAGCCTTAGAAATGCAGACTCAATGGTTCAAACAAATAATAAAGTGACACTAGATTCTGAACACATGGTTGGATGTGAAAATATATAACATGATATATGGAGCCTGATTTGAACATGCTGTATAAAAGTGATAAAAAGACTGGGAGCTCAAATAAGAAAGTTAAAATAGAAATGAAGATGCTCTTGTATTAGAGCAAGGTAGGAAAAAGCTTAATGAAGATCGGGTGAAATAAAAATCATCAGCATAAACTCATGACTTTGAAAGATAAAGATTCCCTCAGAGACACTGAGATCCCTAAGTTGCTATCAGTCATCCAGTTCACCACTACCAGCTATATGAAATGATATAAATTCATGAAATGATATAAATACATAGCCCAAGTGCCCAGGGTCCAGGTCTTCAAATTGCTTCTTACCAAAAGCACCAGGTGTTTTTTGAAATGTGCACAATGCTTGGTCTTGGGATGGGAAAAGCAAGTTAGTTCTGAGACATCTCTTTTTTGGAAAGAATTAAGATGAAGCAGGAAGGCTAGCTTGATTGATTTCCTTACAGATGTTCCAAGCGAATACAACGCCTCTCTCGGTTTTTCTTGCCACATCTCTCTGCACATCATTTCTATTCTCTCTGCCTGAATGTCCCCATGAGGTATGGTTCTATTAAGAAGGAGAAAAGAGGCAACAGATGTGGGGTAGGCAATCTACAATGTCTATAACAGGTACTCTGGTTGGTCCAACTTGGGTCAGGTGCCCACTCACTGACCAATCACTGTGACTGGGAAGAGAGGATCTTATAAGTAGATGACAGCATCTATTCACACTTAAGATGAAGAAGTGGTGAAAGTGATAATTCCCCCAAACAAGGGAACAGTTCCCAGAAGAAGAAAGGGAACCTCTACTAGATATCTATTGCTGCTAACAAATTACCCCACAACTCAGTGGCTTAAAATGACAAATGTTTACTATCAAAGAGTTTCTGTAGGCCAGAAATCTGGGCGTGCCTTAGGTGGATGTCTCTGACTCAAACCTTATCTGTCATGAGGCTGCAGTCAAGGTGCTGGTCAGGATCACAGTCATCTTAAGGCTCAGTGGGAGCAGACCTGCTTCCAAGCTCATTCACAGGCTGCATCAGCCCCTTGACATAGCTCTTTCCATAGGGCAGCTCACAATATGGCAGCTGGTTTTCCTCAGAGCAAGTGAGTGAAAGAGTGAGACAGGGCACCCAAGACACAAGCCAAAGCCTTTTTGTAACCTAATCTCTGAGGTGACATTGGACCAGCTTTGCTGTATTCTATTTGTTTGAAGTGAATCTCGAGGTCCAGCCCATATTCAAGCAGAGGGGGCATGGAGACCAGAATGTGGAGATCACTGGGGACCATTTCACAGGCTGCCTAGCACAGGTTCTGAGCAGGTAATACAATCAAAGACCACTAGCCTGAGCAGTGACACATTGAATCCAAAAAGTAGTAATTCTGGTCTAATACAAACAAGCTGAGTCCGTAGAAAAACCTTGAGATTCTCATGATACTACAATGAGGATGTTAATAGAAAATGTGCTAACAGGTGGTAATAATGCATACAGAAAGTTTAAAAATTTTGTTCTTATTAAATATGAACCAGATACAAAATGATATTTATAAAATATATGTAAGATATAAAGAGTAGTGATAAAACAAAGATGTGTGATCACACCAGAGAAAGGGGACAACCATTACTCTTGAAGTCTCCAATGCCACTCCCTTCCCTCCCACTCCAGAGGTCACTATCATCTTGAATTTTGTGGTCATTATCACTTGCTCTTCTTTATAGTTTTACCACAGATGTTTGTAGCCCTACACAAGATATTGTTTGGTTTTCCCTGCTTTTGACTTCACGTAAATGGAATCATACTGTATATATTTCTCTGTGATTTGCTTCTTTCACTTACGATTATGTTTCTGAGATTTATCCATTCGATGTGTTCATACTGATGCTTTCAATTCGACCTAAACGTCACTAAGCTCTTCATATACTACTCTAATCCAAGAGCAAACTCAATTTTACCATTTGAGTCACCAGCTTTTTCTTCACTTTTATAAACAACACTGTAGGACTATACAACAACACATCTATACATTTATCAATGGACATTTGAGTTAATTCCTTATTTTTGCTACATAAATAGTGGTGCTATGAACATCACTGAATTATTTCCTGGTACACTCGCGCACAAGGTTCTCCAGGAGATAAACCTGGGCAAGGAACCGCTGGATCAAAGGTATATGAATGCTCAGTTTTAAGAAATAATGCCAAATTATTTTCCAAAGTGGTTGTAGTGATTTATACTCCTATCAGCAGTGAATAAATGTTGCAGTTGTTCCAGATCCCTTCCAATACTTGCTATTGTCTGACTTTTAAGGTGTTTTTTTTCCCCTCCAATCTGGAAAGTATAAAATGAAATTTCATTGAGGTTTTGATTTGCATTTCCCATATTAGTTGTAATATTTTTTATGACATTGGCAAGTGCAATCCAGTGGTCAAATGCGAATCTGAACTCTATGTGCAAGTGTCAGCCATTATCCATGTAACTATTTACAAGCTGTTGTTATCTTAACTGATCATCATACCTGTACAAGTTCTTTGATTAAAAGTTAAATGCAAAGAATCAAGATTTGTAATAACTTCGTGTAATGCTTCTGTTGCAAAGTGGGTTAAGATATAGACAAATGGTGACTAAAGAAAATAATTGTCATGGGCATTGTACCTCTCTTGTATATATTTTGATACATTATGTAAAGGTGGTTGTAAGGGAATTAAGGGGAAAAGTGAGTCACGCACATTTAGTTTATACATCATCTCTGCTGCCCTACAGGGAATACAAGCGAAAAAGGAGTGGAACCATTGGAGGCTGGACAAATTTTGTTTCTGGTACAGACCCCAGCAGATGGTGGTGCTTTGAAAGTCTTAAATAGAATTTGCATACTCAGATTTACAGTGAAGTGTTAATAAGGAATTACTTACCTTAGATGTTATTCTGTATTGCCAACAATGGATCATAAACACGCTGAAGTTGGGACTGAAGTTGGGATTGTTAAACTTAGTGAGGTCACATCCTGATTGGACAGTACCCAAGAAACACGTTCCAGGAGGAGTCTGATTTCCAAGTATACTGCCAGCTGCAGGGGGGCAAGAAATCAGGTGATCAGTCATAGCTGGTGGCGATCCGTGCTTGGAGGCAGAGCTGAAGAAACAGTACCTGCCAGGCACTTGCATTCACTCTGAGCTGAGCCTGGACCCCAGGTGCCTGGGTGAGCCCGACTTGGGATGCCAGAGAGCAGTGACAGGAAGACAGTGGACGCTGGGTTCTCCTGATGTTGCACTTCAAGCTGCTTTTTGTCAAAGCTAGTACAGGAAGCAGATCAAGATGACGTCTATGAATGTATTGTCCACGTGTAAACTGACAATATTTTTGAAAAGCCATTTCGAACAGTCGTCAAGAACTTAAGCATGCTCCTATTTTTTCACCCAACTTGGAATCTGCCCATTCAGTTGGTTTAGTGTGGCTGAAATATTGATAAATTCATTTGAATGATCTGAAGAAACGTTAAGAGGCTACAGACACAGAAACCCGGGGAAGTCTAAACATCCTGGCCTTGGGAAGCGTAGACCTGGGAGCTGCCGTGGGTTTGGCCAGTCCTGAGAACTCTGCAGCAGCGGTATCTCAACGTGCTACCCCTATTCATAGTGCTCAGTTTCCCACCCCCTCTGCTCTAGCTTTTCTTTACCACCTGACTCCTGCTTATTTAGTTTCTACAGCCACAGTCATCTTCCGGCAAACCCACCTCCCACTTGGCTCTCAGTATTTCCTTGTTTGAACTCTCCAAGAGGGAGCCTGATTGGCCAGACTATCTTTCCAAATTGGACAAATCAAGGGTCTTGGGCTATTCTATGGATTGGCTGCCCTTGGATCAGATGTCTTTCCGTGATCCAATCAGCCGGGGCTGAGAGGGGACAGCCCGCCCATAGCCGCTCAGTGCGGAGTCCAGGGGTGGGGGCAGTTTTCCTTATAAAGGACTTCGTACTTTGTTCCTACAAAAGAAACCTAAGAAAACGATTCAGAGTTGGGACTAAGAAGTGCATTAAAGTGCTTTTGTAGCGCACGCGCACACACACGTTGAAATCCCTAATGACCATCAACAGAGTAGCATGATCAATTCTGGGATGTCCAGGTGCGGAACAGTGAGCAGCTAGTTCAAGGTTTTCACGGGAAATGCTCACGAAATAACATGCCATAAAATCGCATATACACTATGATCAGGGTTTTCTAAGAAAAGACTGCACGTGTTTAGTTTTTGCTCTGTACGGGAAAGTTAACGGGTGAGTGGTGCGGCACACACTTTCAAATGTTCCATAATGAACAGGTACTGGGGTTATAATGAAGGAAAAACACGAAGCGTTTGTTAGCGTCCACGCTCCCTCACGTTAATTGGGCCCGCACCTCCTCCGCGCGCCGCCCTCTCCCGTCAGGGAAAGTGCACTTTTCTGGCCAGTCCGCGGTTTTTACGACGCACGGCTTTCCCAGCCGGAGAGAGCCGGCACCCAGTTCGCGGCGACAGCGCGCCCCCGCCCAGCGGGGCCGGGCTCCTCCGCCGCCTCGGCGCCCGCCCCGCCCCGCCCCCCGCTCGGGCCCTCAGTCCCCTCCCCTCCCCGGCCCCGCCCGCGGCTGCTGCCTTCCGGCTGCGCGGATACTGCTCCACGCGCGCTCCCGGCCGGGCATGGCTCCGCTGCGCTTCTCGGCCAACGTGTCGTGGCTGTTCCCCGAGCTCCCCAGCCTCCCCGCGCGGCTCCGGGCCGCGGGAAGTTCAGGTTTCGAGGCGGCCGAGGTCGGCTGGCCGTACGGGGAGCCGCCGGAGGCGCTGGCGCGCACGGCGCAGGAAGTGGGGCTACAGCTCGTGCTGATCAACACGCCCCCGGGTGCGCAGTGGGGGCCCGGGCCTGGGCGGGGCGAGCCGGGAGAGCGAGCCGGGAACTGAGGTCCATTCTCTCCGCAGGAGACCGAGAGAAAGGGGAGATGGGGCTGGGGGCCGTTCCCGGGAGGCAGGCGGCCTTCCGAGATGGGCTGGAGCAGGCTGTGGTGTACGCCAAGGCTCTGGGCTGTCCCAGGTATCCTCCTCTCTCCAATCCCCGCCGCCATGACCCGCGAGAGAACAGGCCGCCGGGGCTTGAGAGGCTCAGAGGTCCGAGCGCACTGGCCTTTCTTCGCCCCTTCCGTCCGGGTCCCTTGTAAATTGCCTCCTGTATTTCATCTGTTGTGTGTCACTCTCAGTTTGCAACTCTTTCTTGCTCAACTCATGCAGGGATCCCATGCTGGGAGCTTAGTCTGACCTGGGAGATAGATAGCACAGTAAACAAACGGAGTGATCCATTTGAGGACAGGTCAGTTCAAGGAGGCTGTGGGAGCAGGTAGGCAGTAACTCTGTCTGGGATCAGAGAAAGCTTCTTACAGGTAGTAAGTAGTGGGTCTCTAGTGGGCACTTGCTTGAGGTAAGGAGCATTCCCGTCAAGGATGCAGGGGCCAAAGGCAAGAGGGGCTTGGTGTGTTCTGCAGAGTTTACGAGGCTGGAAATGTAACCTGTCTGCTTTGGAGGTGGCTGAAAAGGATCAGGTGGTGAAGTGAGGGGGACTCAAAGTGGGACTGATCTCATAAATGTCAAATCCTGCACAGAGCAACCAGGCTGAGAAGGAACTGGCAACAAGGGGTTATTAAGGGGGTGGAGGAGTGTGTGTGCAGAAAACAGATGGGAAGCTAAGAAACGGATGCAAGGAGGAGTGACAAGCAGCGTGGAATTCCTGAGAAGGGTAAGGGTCAAAGTAATTTTTTAAAGGTGAGAATCATGTTTGTAGGCATGAGGAGAAGGGGCACGGAAAAGGAGAATTTGGAAGTACAGGAGGGGCTAAGTGAGAGACCTGGGGAGATGGGAAGCCGGCATGATCGGAGAGCAGCTGGAAGAGGTGCACCCAGGGAGCGACGGAGTGAAGGCTCACGCTTCGAGGATGGACTCCACAGCCCCCTCCAGGCCCATTTTCCCCACAGGATTCACCTGATGGCTGGCCGAGTGCCCCAGGGGGCTGATCGAGCAGCAGTCAGGGATGAAATGGAGACAGTTTTTCTGGAGAACCTGAGGCACGCAGCTGGGGTTCTGGCTCAGGTGAGACGGTGAAAACACATACAGACACATGCTTCATGAATGTGTGTGTGTGTGTGTGGAGGGGATGCACAGTGGGGAGAGCAGTGAGGCACAGAGACTGGGCCCCGGTCCAGGCCGGAGGGATTGGTGATGGGCTTGATCGGTGATTGAGGGGGTACAAACCTCAGGGAGAGCTCTACTCACGGATCCTGCCTGGTGCTAGGAGAACCTTGTGGGGCTGCTGGAGCCCATCAACACCCGCATCACGGACCCCCGGTACTTCCTGGATACGCCCCAGCAGGGTAGGACCCCAGCCCTGTGTCTCCTCCTGTCCCTTGATTCTTGGCGCCCTCCTTGAGTCTCATGGCCCCCTCCCTGGTTTCTCTCCCAGCGGCAGCCATCTTAGAGAAAGTTGGAAGACCCAACCTCCAGTTACAGATGGTAAGTGGGAGAGGGAGTGCTTCTCAGAGGGCCCGTGCGCCTGTGTTCTCCAAATCCAGGCAGAATGGTGTGGCCTGCAGGGTCTGTGACTCGGAATCTCTGCCCCAGGACATATTCCACTGGCAGATCATGGACGGGAACCTGACAGGGAACATCCGGGAGTTCCTGCCCCTCGTTGGTGAGGGCCCCTTTCTTGGCTCCTTCCTAGTCTGCCATGCTGCTTCCTCTGTGCTCCCACTCTTTCTACCCCCCCCCACATCTGCCCACATCTGCTCCCAGGGCACGTGCAGGTGGCACAGGTCCCAGGCCGAGGGGAACCCGGCAGCCCTGGAGAGCTGAACTTCCCCTATCTGTTCCAACTGCTGGAAGATGAAGGCTACAAAGGCTTTGTGGGCTGCGAGTACCAACCTCGAGGTGAGGGTGGGCTGAGCTCCAGGCCTGGCCCTGGGGAGGGGGCTCTGGAGGGACAGGTGTCGGGCAGGGGCTGTTTTCCTCCTCGTGGGTTGAGATGCCTCGGGTTCCTCTCCCCTCAGGAGACACGGTAGAGGGCTTGAGTTGGCTACGTTCGTACTGGGATAAGCAGGGCCGCCCACAGTCTGGCCAGTGAGGTCCTGCACTCTAGCCACACACCTCTGGGATGGTGAGCTGCACATCCCGAGTCTCCTCTGAATTAAAGACAATCTGCTGAAGGTTTCCATGTGTGTGTTATTGGAGGGGGAGGGGGAGGGACACACAGTGCCTAACTTTTCAGTTTCTTTGGGTCACTTCCTTCCTGCAGAGAAGGGACATACAGCTCACGTTCAAGTCCTCCAGTCTGTGCCAGTGTTGCTGTGGAGATGGGAGAGCTTTCGAGCTCACCACCTCACGTACAGATGAGAAACCAAGGGTCCGAGAGCAAAGGGACTCACCCGTGGTCACAGATGCTTCAAAGGCAGAGCTGGGATTGGAACCCAGGTGTCTTAGTGGCAATTGTCCAGCAATGATGTCCCCGTGGGAAGTGAAGACCACAGGGCTCAAGATGGGGGTGGGGAAGGCGGGTGGCTGACCGCAAGCCAAGACTCGGAGGCAGGATTCAGGCAGAGGAACTCTAAGGGGTCTATGTGCCACCTGATGTGAAGAATTCCCAGACTCCACCAAGTGAGCAGGGAGGAGGAGTCTCCTTCTGGAAGGGCCCAGGGACCTGAGATGGCATGGGCACCTCAGGGAGGTGACCGGACCTTCTGGATCCCTGGGCTGGTCAGTGGCAGTGAGTGTTTAGGGAGGGCAGCTCCTGCTACCAGGTCCCCAAGACACATTCACACAACGACTGGCATCCCTCAGTGTCCAGTCTTGCCCGGGTGCCCAGAGGGCTGGTCAGTCCTGCTGCAAGTGGGCAATCCTACAGAGCCATAATTCGAGGACATTCAGTGGTCCATCCCTCAGAGGAGGCGGGTCCAGAGGGTGAAGCAGGCTGTGTTGATGACGGACTCCAGGTGGTGGTAAGTAGAGACCAGCTGGGCAGGGGGGCTCTCGCTGTCCTGGGGCTGTACCGGGAAGGGCTCTCGGAAAACCACCGTCAGAGACTGTGGGGAACACGGGGCGGGGGTGGTGAGAGGAGGGCAGGGTGAGCCCAGGGAGCAGGGCTCCCCAACCTCAGCAGGCTCTGGGATGGAGCATTAGGTTGACACAAAGCCCCTCACCGCCCCCTCCCATTCTCACCGTCTTTCCCAAGTGGGAATCCAGAAACACGAGCACGAAACAGTCAGTGAACTTCTGATTCAGCACAACCTGCAGCAAAAGACAGAATGAGATGCGGAGTGAGGCACACACCCTCCCGGAGGGCATCCTGAAAGTGGGGCCAGCCTGAGCGGGGCCCGCTGCCATCACCACACCTGACCCCACCTACACTGCACGGTCACCCAGGACCTCCTCCAAGCCCAACCTCGGTCCTCGTCCTCACTGGCCCCCGGTTAGCCTGTCCAGCCTCACCAGGATGAGCGAGTGGTACTTGACTGGAAGGCCCTGCATAAGCTCACAAACCGAAGCCCATAAGCAAAGGAGGGTTCTCTCCCCTTGACGCGAGCCCTCCTTTCCTCCTGGGTTTCGTGTCTCTGGCCTCCCTGATGCCTGTCCCTGGTGCTCAGCTTTGTGATCTCTCCCTGGGCAGTTTCTTCTATGCCCAGCTTCAGTCACCACCTGTTTGTATTTAAGTGCTGCCTACATCTCTCTCCTGAGCTCCAATCCCCGATGCCAATATACCTTCTAGACTGTGGTCCTCGAAGGTCCTCCTGGGCCTCAGATTCAATTCTTCACCCTTCCCCCAAACCCACTCCTGCTTCGGCGTTCCCGCCACCCACAGAAGCATCCCCATCTGCTCACACCCACCTGCACCACCGCAGCCTTACCCTAACTAACCTCGGCTTCTCTGGGTGTTGCTTTGTCACACCTTGAAACTTGCCTTCCTCACAAGCACTATGTCGCAGGACCCCTTACCACAGACCAAGCACCTTTTCTTTTGAAATCTTCTCTTGAATGTCTCCTCTCCTGATCGCTGCTCTCGTTGGGGCCATCCTTTAGGCTCTCAATCCCCAGGCTTGTGCCCACTGCCATAGCTCTCCTCTCTACCTGTCCTTCCCAGCAACCTGTCAACCTCTACTGTGCGTACCAATCACCTGCGGATCTGGCTGAAAGGCAGGTTCTGAGCCAGCAGGTCTGGGGTGGGGTCTGAGAGTCTGCACTTCGGTCAGCTCCCAGGTGGTGCTGACGCTGCTGGTGTGAGGACCACACTTTGGTAAAAAGGCCTGAAAGCCCAGGAGGTCCTTTCTGGGACTGGAACCTCCAAGAGCAACCACTCACAAGGTTGGCTTGGCCCTCAGGATCGCTAGCCAAGGTTTGTGCTTTTTGTGAGCCCTGAGGGCACAGCTCTAGGTTATTCTCAGTGAATCACATGCTGTGGCTTGGTGCTTGAAAGGTTTTACATCCATCTACCGGTGTGGTCACTCCATCTCAGCCTCCCTGTTTAGTCAGACTGGGGTTCTTTGAGGGGGACCCTGTCATCTCTCTGATGAGGATTTCTGCTGTGTCTCCCCTTTCAGAGGAAGGTCAAAGAGACTTACCAGGTACTGAGTTCCCAAGTCTGGGCTCTGGAAATGGCGACAGCTCTGGGGAAAGCGGCTTAGGAGAACCTTGATCAGGCTCTGGTACCAGGAGACCGTCATAGACAGGAAGCAGTCCTAGGGGAAGGTCCACAGGCATGGATCTGCTGTTCCAGAACCACCTCTGAGACCCTTGCAACCTCTACCCCGGCTGCCAGTGGAATTCCTAGCATCCATCCCAGCCCCTTCTGGAACCCACAGCTGCTTACCAGCTGGGGGTCAATGTCCCCAATGGATTTGGCATGGACTGCTTCTAGGAGCTCCTCCAGCTCGGCCAGGGCCAGGCGCCCCCCTAGTCGCAGCCGATCAGGTCCTGGTGGTTCCAGCAAGAAGAGGCGCTTCCAAAGGGTGTCCCGACGGCAGTGCCCTCCAGCCAGCCGTACCAGCTGAGCCAGCCGTGCCCGTGCCACACCCACCTCTGCAGCCAGTGGGGGGAAGAGGGGAGCCGGTCCAGGGGCCAGACCATCCCCTGAGGCCTCCCCAGGGCTACCGGCTGAGCTCCCAGGAGCCTCTGGCTCAGGGGGCAGTCTGGGCGGCTTCCGGAACCGGCGCAGGTCAGCAGTGAGTCTGGGGAAGAGCTCTCGTTGGCTGGTGAGCACCACGAAGAACTGTAGCCTAGGGTGGGGAGGGGCAGGAGTGTGACGGTCACAGCAGGAGAGACACAGGGCAACAGCAGGGAGCGGCTGGGCAACGGGCAAGTTCAAGGCAGGGGATCTGCTGACCGCAGAACGTGCCGCTCGGCCTCTCCTTGCTCCTCAAAGGGTGCGGCACAGTGACAAACAAGCAGAGACACGTCGAAGTCGTCCTGGTGACGAAGTCCCTCAGAGTCCAGGTAGGAGCCAGAGCTGTGTGGTGGGGGTTGGGGAGACGTCAAGCCTGAGGTTCGGATGAAGCCAACCCCACCCCTTCTGTCCAAGAAAACGCGGGTCCCCCACTGCAAGGATGGCCCCGACTCTGGCTCCAGGCATCCCCTCTCGCCTTACCTGTGCCACGCCGACACCAGGGCGTACTCGTTATGTTCCGGGCCTCCTGGCCGGGCCATCCGCAGTGGCTTCATGTGGTAGGAGCTGGCATGGTCGGCCACGTAATTGTACAGCTGGTGGGCAGCAATGAGCGGAGTTGGGAGCTCCAGGGTCCCTGAGGGGTGAGTTACAGGAGACACTGAGCCTGGGACAGACACAGTGATCTGGTGGGGCCGGAGGATGGGAATCCCTGAGGCTCTGATGGGCAAGCAGGCCGATTCTTTCTGGGGAGCTCCTGAGGGACATGGAGATGGGACAGAAGTGGCTCAGGACACACGGGGCAGGGTACACACGACACAGGATCTAAACTTTGCTTGCTATGAAAATTAAACCAAACTTGCTATGAAAACAGACTGGGAAGAACTTAAGACAGAGACATGGGGACAGGGTCCAGGTGACATGAGGCGACTTGACCATATAGGACAGGAGAGGCAGAGACAAGGTCTGGTCCCCGGAAGTGGTCCCCCCGGCCCTGGCTTGAGACACCTGGCGGCCTGTTCTTTTTCGGGTTCACTGGCTTGCCCCTGGGCACCGACCTTGGTAAATGTGATTGCGGCCAAAGTGGGGCCCATCAGGGTGGTGGGCCAGGAAGTGTCGCAGGAAGGTGGTGAGGTGGTAGCCATGCCGCAGCACCAGGTGGGCGCCCAGCACGTGCTGGTGCACGAGGCGCAGGTGGAAGTCGTAGCTAAACGAGTGCACGTGCATCAGGTCCCGCACCTTGTCACACTCCTCCGTGAACAGCATGGACAGCTGGGGAGCGGGGAGGGAGGACCTGGTCAGGAAACGGTGGCAGGCTGCCCACCCATCTCACTTCCCTCCTTGCCTGGGAAACGGCAGCTCAAGATTCACCCCGTCGCCGTGGGCCCCTCTGCCAGAAACGCTTCTGTGAGAAGCCCTCCTCATTACATTATACAGTGTTGTAACTCTGTTTACATGAACTGACCATTTTGAGACGTGAACCTTTTTTACTCTGTATCCCAGTCTCCACTCAAGTCTGGCACAGATTCACTCATGTAACAAATACTTGTCGAGTGCCTCCCACGTGCCTACCTGGTACTGTTCTAGTTGCTGGGGATACAAACCCCTACCCTCAAGGAGCTTACAGTCTTGTAGTGGGGAGATAAGACAATAAACATTAGGCAGAGTAAATGAGTAAATAGCACGTTAGTAGATGGTTATGGAAAATCAAGCAGTAAATAAAGCAGGTGTGGTTTTAAACAGGGTGGTCAGGGTAGGCCAGGTGTGTAATTACTCACTATTAGAAAGGCTTTCCCGGTCGCTTCCCATCCCTCCGGCTTTATCTTCTCATCAAATTACTTGCTCTTGCGACGTATACTACATATTTTCTCTACACTCTTGTACCTGCTGTTCTCTTTGCCTGAATGCTGCTCCCCCTGGTCCCCAAAGCTGGCTAACTCCCACTCATTTGTAAAGCTTCATCTGGGACATCCTGCCAAGGCTAGTCCAGGGCTGGCCTCCTCTAATTCATCTGTGAATGAATGAATGAACGAACGAACCACTGATGGAGGAAGAAAGGAGGGCAGAGACACAGAGCTGGTGCTTCTCTTGGTGTACATCAGCGTTACTGAGAGTGTGTTAACAGTTGGATAGGTGATGCCAGAATGGCAGAATCTACCTGACCGTGCCCTTGGGGGCACAGGGCATAAAAATTAACAGGAAAGGAAATCAGTGACTGTAGAAGCAGCAGTTGCCTAGAAGTCAGAGTAGCTGCGTGACCTTGGGTAAGTCACAACCTCTCTGCTTCAGTTTCCTCATCTACCATGGAGATAAAGGAAAGGTCCTCATAAATTTAGAGCTGCGTGATAAACTGCGGTAACCAAGGATAAGCCTCAGAGTCAGAGACCCAGCTTGCAACCCTAGTACTGCCAGCAACTAGCTGTGTGCCCTGGGGCACATCACTTAACCTCCGTGAACCTCAGTTTCCTTATCTGTACAGTAGGAGTAAAATTCTCCTCTTCCCTTAGCATGTATACTAAGCAGTTAATAAATAAGTAATAGCTATAATAAAGCAACTTAGAAATCTAAGTGAGGTTAGAGATTAGATATGTAGGTGCAGAGAGAGCCAAACTGGATGGAGATCAGGGGGCAGGGCAGCCAGGACTTCAGGAAGCTCAAGAGAATAATGGGGTGGGTCCTTCCCGCCAATACTACAGCAAAGTGTGAAAGGGTACCTGCCTGTCCAATCTCCCTTCTGTGCCCTGGGCCAGGTAGGTTCCTGCACTAAAGTCACCAAGCTTTCCTGGATCTCACTATCCTGTGATGACTAGACCAGGCATCCACACCTGTGGGCTGGATCTGAGCTGTCCAGATACGGGAAGAGTGTGTGCCATCTGTACTGGAGGGCGACGGACTGCACCCAGTCAGACCCTGATCTCTCCGAATCTCAACTCGAGGCACAAGGAAGGCAGAAGCCAAACAACGAAGGGGCTGAACTCACTCAAGGCTGGAGGGCTTTGGGTCTCTGACCACACTCAGTCGCGACTCATTCTTTCTGAGCCCTCTTGAGTGCTCAGAACCTCATGGGGTGCAGAAGCCCTGCCTTCAGGCAGTCAGACAGGGACAGAAATAACAACTGAGTGTGGGGGGCTGTGCTGTGTGGGTGGGGACTCTAGTCCACATTCTGAGTGTTAGTGACTATATGGACAGTGCCAGGTTGTCCCCAGCCCTAGACGAGGCCGGGACTGCCCATGGCACCGACCCACACATGTGTCAGATTACCCGCTCTGCTCAAATGTCCTCACTGTCTACCCATGTATGGTCAGTGCCAGAATGACCACAGGGCCAGACCAGCCACTGTGCTGCACTGCCTTCTGCCCCCAGTGCCATGGCTGAATACAGGTCTAGACTACCACAGAGTAAGACTGGTGCCTGAGGAAGGCAGAGCACTGGAATGGCCCAGACGCCTGCAGCACCAGGTGGTCATTGGGGCTGCACTGACTACGCCTGAGACCTCACGGCCCTCCGTCCCCACCACATACCTGGGAGTTGACAGCTTGCCCCATGGGGATTCGGGAACATTCCAGGGCAAACTGTTTGACACAGAAGTAACAGCCCTGGAGAGAGGACGAAGATGAGGTCAGGAGGGCGAGAGACAGGTGGGCCTGGCTCTCCCCATGTAGAGCTCCTTCTGCTCACCTGGAAGGCCAGCTCCATGAGGATGATGCCCCCAGGCAGTGCCCGCTGCAGGTGGTACGTGGTGACGGGAGAGCCAGTGCTCTGCAGAAAGGAAAAAGACGGGTTCAGGGGCAAAGGCAGGGGGCTCACCAGCGTCGGACCATCGGGGAAAAAGTCCCCTGGGTCAGTGACTTTAATGGTGTCAGGCTGGGATCAATGACCTCAGTCATCACCCAGAGCCCCCCGCTTTAGGCCTTGGGCAAATAATTCAGGATCAGTGATGCTGGTGTCTGAGGCATCACTGATTTCACTCTTGGGGAAGGAACACGACGACGTGTTACCTTGGGGCTCCCTTCAGTTTTGGCTTTCGGGCAGGAGAAGGAGCCCCGACCTTCTGTTCCAAGGATAGCCATGGCCCGCAGCCGGCTGGTGCTGCAGAAAAGGAAGAGAGGGACAAGGGGGTGAGGCAGGCCAGTGGGGTGAAGGGTCACGGCTATCAGACCCAGAACCCATTTCACGTGGAATCGTTCTGCAGGAGAGGAGACAGGCCCAGAGAAGGGAAGAACCTGCCTGGGGTTCCACGGTGGGTAAGTGGCAAGGCTAGGCCAGGAGTCCAGGGCTCGAATGTGGGGGGGCTCTCCACAGCGGCTGCTGCTCTAAGGGGGGCGGAGACCAGGCCCCTCTCCTCCAGTGAGAGGGTGAGGGCAGAGCCGCAGAGGCTGCTGTGACTGGGGGCCACTTATGAGCGGATGGAGACACCTGCTTACCGTGGACAGCAAGGGAGGGGAGCGTGGCGTCTGCCTAAGGCTCATGGGGAAAGTGCAAGCAGATATGCTTGATGCCCTGGTTAGGGACGTTCCCCTGGGAGGGAAAGGGGTTCTCTTTTGACCCGGGAAGGGCATTTTCAGTGTTCCACAGGCCTGCTGTTCTTCATTTCTCAACTCAGAGGCAAAGGGAAAAGAGAAATACTGTGAATGAGGACAAGGTAGAAAGGGCCAGTGGGACGCACTCATACTCAGGAGCTATAAACCACTGGAACTCCTGCTGGGGGTTCAAAGCCTCTGGCAAGAAATGTCCCACTTAATCCTCAAGGAAATAGGGACCAGACCTAACTAGTGATTGGTGATGGTTAGAGACTGGAGAGGAAGGAAGGCCTGACTTTAGATTCTCCTCTAGAAACATATTTTTAATCCTAGTATCTTTGGTTTTAAAAGGGAATTCTGATTTCTGGGAAGAACATAACTGAATGGGAAGGATGCGAACTCCAGAGAAATCCCTACAGCTGGGAACTGGCTGTGGAGGGCAATGAGCAGAGAGCTCCTCCTGGGGTCTGTCACTGAGAAATGAGAGGGGTGCTGAATGAAATGTCCCAGAGGCGCAGGCCTGTCCT
Organism: Monodon monoceros; assembly: GCF_005190385.1. Classification (NCBI taxonomy): domain Eukaryota; kingdom Metazoa; phylum Chordata; class Mammalia; order Artiodactyla; family Monodontidae; genus Monodon; species Monodon monoceros. The sequence goes on from NW_021703774.1 coordinate 145,716,761, forward strand.
CTCTTCCTAAGGCCTGGAAATGAGAGGGAGGCCTGGGAGGTAGAGAGCTGGTTACAAAAATGCTTAGGAGTTGGAATTGGCTTTCTGGGCCAAGAGGGCGTCTTGAGTAAGGAAGTACAACTTATATTTACTAGTCTGAAAAAGTATCAAACTGAAAGCAGAGAGGAGGGAGAAAACAAACTCACACATCTGGATACACGAAAGCAACAGCATAACACGAACAGACATTTTCCCATGCAGCCACTGGGAAGGAGCTGGGAACATAGAATCTGGAGGCTCAGACGTTGAGAGGGGCATAGGGCACGGGCCATAGAAATGGGAATTTGAGACTTGACACAGGATGGGAAAGGTGGTTGCAGAGTTTTCACTGCGTTCTGGGGAGATGGAAGGTGTTGCCAGAGGAGCTGTCTACTACCTCCCATGACTCAGACCTCTCACTACTGGCCAGTGAGTGAACATGACCAAGAACAGGCCAGAGGACAGTGATGCGAGTAGGCCCATTGCAGGGGTCCTTGGTGAGAAAAAAACAAAACACAAAACAAACAAAAAAACATGGTGAGAAAAGAACTTCCTGGGCCAGGAACTATGTAAATCTCTGGAGAGGTCAGGAGGTGATCAGGACAACAATCATTAAGACCCACGTCCAAGAGCTTGTACAGGACTGGTGTGTGTGGATGGACACCAGCGTGAAAGCACAGAAGACACACATGGGCAAGCAGCTCTGTGAAAATGTACCCAGTTTGTGTATGAACGTGGCCATGAGTTCCACGAGATGTGTGAGGCTTACGGAATGTGCTTGAGGGCTGCAGGTAGGTGTCCCAGATCCTCACGTGTGTGTGCGGGCCTGATGAGATGGATGTACGCAAGGCCCAAATTACCCAAATAGGACCCAAGAGGAAGGGTGTGTGGGGCCTCACCTGCTGAGGAGGAAGAGAGGAGGGTGGGGAGACGAGACGCGCTCACCTGCGGGCGGGCGAGGGGGGCCGCAGCGGCACCAGCACAAAGCCCATGCTCTGCAGATACTGCACGTACTGCTGCAGGAAAGCCAAGCTCAGCTCCTTCAGCCAAGGCTCCTCCCGGGCGCCCGGTGGAGGCCCATCCGAGGAGTCGCAGCTGGCGGAGGCCTCTCGGCTCCCAGACCCTGACTCAGGGCGGTGGCGCCGCTGTGGGAGTGGAGGTTAAGAAAGGCTCTACCCACCGTCAACCACCCTAGCAGGGGTGGAGGAATGGAGGTCCCCGCTGGGTAAAGGGAGGTCCCACAGGAGAAATCCAGAGTCTGGAGCCTCACCTGCCCCTCCGGGGGCCCAGAGGTCTCTGGGGGCCCATGCAGCCAGGCTGCGGGGTCGAAGAGCAGGGCCGTCGCACAGTAATGCACCAGGCGGGATGACTGTTTCAGGGTCTCCAGCTCCCCGGCCTGGGGAAATGGGCAGTGAGCACTGGGGCGGTGGCCAGGGCAGGGTCATGGGACGCTCCCAGAGGACGCGGGTTGGCCACTCACACTGATGGGCATGCTGGCTGGGGCGGAGCGCTGCTGCCACGTTACAAACAGGTTCTCCATCTTCATCTGGCGCTCCAGTTCTGGGGGTTGGAGGCATTAGTAGCGGCCCCCAGGAATGGCCACCCCTGGCCCTGCCAGACTCCACAGATTGCCCTGCCCGCTTCCCGGCTCAGCGCCCTCACCTCTGCGCTCTGCCATCTTGATCTCCAGGAACTGTTGTCCATGGTAGGTGACAGGATCGGGCGGTCTGGGCACAGGGCCGAGGGAGGAGCTGGGGCGGGCGGCCGTGATATCCCTTAGGGCCTCATCGAAGGGGAATGTGTCCAGGGAAAGGGGGCCCCCACCCCGAGAGGACCCACTCAGCCGTCCCTGCTCGCGGCTCAGAGGGGGGCTTGCACTCCGGATGAGGGTCTCTGCTTCCATGGTCGGCAGCAGGAATGGGTTTGGCTCCTAAGAGAGACGGAGCCTCACAATGGGTCCATGGCCTTTGCCCTCAGACCTCCTCGCCCACCGCCCCCGTGGCCTCCTCTCTCAGACTCTCCCTCCCCACTGCCCCTGCCCTCAGCCTGTCCCCTCCCTCTCCTGTTCCCGAACTGCTACTTCCTTTAGCTGACCACTCAGGAGAGGAGGGAACCTGAGCAGCAGGCACCTTTTCGTCACGCACTGGGAAGTCCAATTGGCCGTAGTGGTGGAAGAGCCCAAGCTTCTGGCTGAGGAGGCAGAAGATGAGATGGGCACGTGCGTTCTGCCACTGCACGAGGCGAACCAGTGCTCGGCCCAGGGCCGCCCCCAGGTCTGGGGCCCAGTTGTAGGTCAGCAGCTGCAGCTGGAAGTCAGGGCTCAGCGTCAGTGGGATCATGGAGCCCCTCCTCCCAGCCAGCCCCTGGCCCCACGTCTACCTTCTTGTCCATGACCTCCAGCAGCAAGAACCTCTGCCGGGGAGCATTTCGCCCCAAGTTCCCGTCGCCTCCTGGCTCGAAGCGCTGTACGGCTTTGGCAGCTACGGGGTCAGGGAGGGGCAAAATGAGGGTCTGGGGGCCGATCCCCCTCGATCCCACCCTGCGTCCCACGGGGTCAGCGGCTCCAGGGTCAGTCACTCTGAGCCCACCCTCCTCCGGGCCGTGGCCTCACCCTGCTGGGTGGGTCTCCTCCACTGCGAGAAGTTCCTTCCCAGAAGCAGCAGATGCCGCTCAGCTGCCGGGCGGGGAGTTGGGCCCAGCTGTCCAAGGGAACAAGGACTGAAGAGCTCTGGCTCAGAAGCCCTAGTGGGAGGGACGGACAGAAAGCAGACCATCCATGGCCCCATTCCCTGGTTATCTCCTCCTGGGCCAGGCCCCCACCTCTCCTACCTCAGCTTCCGTGAGACCCCAAACTCACAAATGCTGCTCAAAGATGCGGACACTGGTGTCTCCAGCCATCGAGGTGGCCAGAGTGGTGAACTCAGACAGGACAGATGGGAGCAGGAACCGGGACACCACGTGAGTGGAGCTCCTGGACACTGAGGCACATCCTGGATCCAGGACACAGAAGTCACGGTGGGGCTATGGCATGGGGACCAGGGCAGGAGCTTAAGGGTGGGAGGGGGGCTGGGGTCTCACCCATCTGAACCATGAACTCCATCCAGCGCTGAGCGACAAGAGCAAACACAGGCTGCAGGGTGCCTGCCTCACCCTCCTCCAGCTGTGTGGTCCTGCGTCTGAAGACACAGCAGGAGTAACAGCCTTGCACCCACATACAAGACGGCTGTGTTTACATGCACCCAACATCCCCTGTGACCACACACACACACCTTTGTCTCTGGGCTCCAGACTCTGGGCCTGCTGCCCGCTCAGTCCCACCGGGAGTCCGAACACTCTCTGTTTTGTGACGCCTCCGGCCCCGAGTGTCTTCTGGCCGATCCAGGACAATGTCATCAGTCGTTTTCGGGGAACCCAAGTCCCCACATTCTGTTTTACTCTGGCAACAATGCAGTAAATGAGGAGGGGCTAAAGGGAAGGGGAACGGGGCGGAGGACGGAGGCATCATGGACGGTAACAAGAGCCTGGAGGATTTGGAGGCCCGGGTTTAGGCCCTGGAGGCTGGCCAAGCAGCCTTGGACAGGCTGCTCAACTTTCTGGAGCCTCAGCTACCTCACTGGTGAAAGGCCTGCTGCAATCGTGCAGGCTGTGAGGATCTGACAGGAAAAGTGGAAGTGAAAGCACTTAACAAGCTGAGGCACTCTCTGTATCGGTGAGAACTTGCCACGCTCTGCACACTCCTATACAAGGCACAGAGCAGTTTTACACAACAGGAGATCTGGGGCGGGGCGTGTAGGGGAGACAGGAGGCAGACAAGAAGGCAGATGTCAACTTCACCACCTCCCTTTCTCCCATTACCAGCATATCCCAGAAGCTACGTCGGCCAGCTTTGCTTGGGGGTGTCACAGGCTCGCCAGGGCGAGGGCCAGGGCCAGGGCCAGGGCCAGGGCCAGGGCCAGGGGGAAAGATGCTAGCTCGGCCTGCAGGGCTCTTGGTTTCCAATGACCCGCTCTTGAGACTTCCTGTGGGCACCAGACATTACAGACTCCTGTCACTGACTATCAATCCCCATTTCAGACAATCTAGCCCCAAGACTGGTAAGAGAGTGATGTGCCACTTACTCTACCTGTTCCTGAATGGCAGTATATGCAATTGAAGGTGCATGGCTGTGTGTGTGTGAAGGGAGTTCCTGACCATATATTCCGCCTCTGAGTGAGTGACCAGCATGCATACATTTCTACCAAGGCGTATCACCTTGCTGATGCAGGGAAGGTGATGGACAACTGTGAATGTGTATTTCAGATGGGGCCTCTGCGACGTCTCCCCAGACTCTCACGTTTGCACCTAGACCTGTGAGGTTCTCCAGACTCTGCATACCTGGGGACGTGTCCTCTGTACATAGTGAAGCTGGCAGCAGCCGGAGCTCCATGATGGCATCAGCCAGGGCCTGGCGAGCTGCTGCTCGGAGCTTCTCCTCCAGCTGCACGATACTGATGTTCCCCTTTTCCCACACATCCAGTCGAAGCCGTGGGGCCCCGTTCGGAGCTGGAGGAGAGAATGGGGGCCACTTGAGTGTGGCCCTGGTTTCCATAGCATTAAATAAACACCCCCTCCTCTGACCAAGCTTCCCTACCTGAAGAGTTATCCGGCACGACTGGGCAGCGAGTGACTTGAGTCAGCTGCTCAAATTCCTCCTCCTGCAGTGGGTCTGGGGGCCCCGGAGAAGAGGGGGGGCATGATGCCAGTGAGATGGGGGCTCCCTCCTTATCCACAAAAGCTAGAGTGATGCAGGCGACCCCTGGGTAGAAATCCACAGGAAAGCTCAGGTCTGGGACTTCCAGGCCCTGCCCCACCCCACCCAATCCCCCTCAGGTGCAAGGCTGGGAAAGGCCCTCAGCCGCGAGACAGGAACAGGCTTTCCCATGCCTGGTGGTGCCACGGGCCCAGGCCCTGCACTGTACCTTTGCCCCCAGTGCCTTGTCCTCCAGGCTTGTTGTACAAGTAGATGTCCAAGTCGGGGAGGCCACCCTGTGGTGGGAGTGGATGCTGGGGAGAGAACGGCCACCGAGCACTAAGACCAGGCAAATGGACAAATGCCATCAGGGAATGGGTACCCACAAGGGGAAGTGGCGGACAGCTACACGTAAAAGCACAGGAAGACACAGGTAGATAATAAAGGCCAGGGAAGGGGGGCCTGGGTGTACACAGGTCCATGGGCAAAGGTACATTGGCAGGGGGCATCTGTAGCAAACAGTTACACAGCAAGGGTGTGTGGTGGGTGGAGGGCCTGGTGCAAGCGGGTGGGGAGAGGTGCGTGCAGTCTCACCTGGAAGTGGTTCCGGCTGTTGCTGTCTGTGTACTTGGGCGAGTGCAGGAAGATGAGCAGATTCTGCCGCAGGTACCAGGCCAGGGCAGGAAGCCAGGGCCTGCAGGAGGGCGGCAGCGCCAGATGCAGCACCTCCGAGGGCAGACTTCCTGGGGGCTGGATGAACTGCAGAGAGAGGGAAGGAAGGGGAGTCAGAGATGAAGGAAGAGGTTCCCGCGGAGACCGTCCCTGCGGCTGGCTGCGTGGGAGGAGCCATGCAGGGAGCCTGGGAGGGAGCTGACCTCCACATCAGCCGGCGTCAACTTGCAGTTCCGAACGAGCATGACTGTGATGACGTCCAGGGTGGCCTCATCCAGGCGCCGACGCAGAACCCGCACCAGCTCATCTGTGATCTCGGGACCTGGACACAGCCACAGTGGCAAGGTGGTGACACGGGCGGAGGATCCAGCTACCCCCATCCCAGCCCTTAACCCCAGACTCAAACAGACTCCCGTGCACCAGAGGCGGCCAACACCAGGTTCTGGTTCTGCCAAGCTACTCGTACATGACCGTGGACAAGTGAGTCTAACCTCTCAAAGCCTCGGTGTCCCCCTCAATACAATGGGGATAATAATAGCAACTACCTCATATGTCGCAGTCTTAGCCCAAGACTAGTGCACACTTTTGAGCCATAAATAAATTAAATGAGCCAGTTGCCTACTGGATGCCTCAGGCTCAACGTATCCCAAACCGAACCCATCATCTTCACCCCAAACCTGCCCCAGTACCTGGCCAGTGGTACCACCATCTATCCACACAGTCATCCAGGACAGACACCTGGGTGTCAACTTTTACAGCTCCTCTCCCCTAAGCTGCATTTCAGTTAGCGACAGGTCCTACCCCTAAACACCCCAGGAGCCTGTCCTTTCCCACCCAGCTCCTGCTCGAGAGAAGCCCAGAGCATAGCATGAGCTGGCATAAGAAGAAGAGAAGTCCCAGAGGACTTTGGAACCTCATCTGCTCACTCCCTTACCCCTCCTCATGGCCCTCACCTGCCTGCCCTACGCCATGCACCAGCAGCTGGATATGTCTGTCCACTTGGCCCACAGGACGAGCAGCATCTGAACCTCGGCTGGAGGCCATGTCCAGGGGGGAACGAGGACCCTGCAGGGAAACTCTGGTCAGGGCCCGGCTCCAGGGAGCAAAGTATGAGGGAGCACGGGGGCATCAGGGAGTGGGGGGATACATGCCGAGGCTTCCTCAGAGTAGATGGGCTCCTGGCTTCGGGACAGAGCTAGGGACGGGGGCAGGGCATCGCCGTCCCATGGCCGCTCACTGCAGGACGTCTCCAGGAGCCTGGGAAAGAGTGGCAAGGGCTTTGGACATACCTCCTCCTGCGCCAACCTTAACCCATGCTGTAGCCCATCTTCTCAGGGCCCACATACCGCAGATAGTATACAGCCTTCGTTGCTCGCTCCTGATAAACAAACATATTCTTCCGGTTCACCACGGAGAAGGCATTGAGCACAGAGCGCAGGGCCTGGATGGCTGTGAGAGGAACATGGGTTTAGGAAACTCCCTTCTCCAGATCCCCCCCCACACACACAACCTCGACTCCCCTGAACTCTACCTGCCCTCTCATGTCAATCACATACCCCGAGAGACCCCCATGCTGGGCCCCATTTTGAGGCGTGAGTGGACTCGAATCACGGTTCCCCACACAACGTCACAGGAGAAATGGCCAGGGACAAACTGCATGGTGGCTGCTAGGTACCCTCGGGGTCCACAGCTCTCATCAGCAGTGTAATCTGGGGGAAGGGAGACAGTGGATCAGAAATGGGACACGGCCCTCTGCCCTCAGAGACTTCTCACCTGTGAACCGGCCTACCTGTCCTACTCCTCGGGCCTATGACTCTGCAGGGGGGATAGATGGTCATTCTGGGTAATAAGATAGGACCATGCTTTTAGGAAGATAAGTCACAGCACAAAGGTTTTCAGAACTATGTCAGGGAGATGTGGAGAAGGAGCTAAGAAAAGGTGTCAGGCAAGGCAAAGCATGAGAAAATCCTGAAGATAATGCCAAGACACTCTGAGCCTGTCACAACATATACATATACATATACACACACATATACATATACACACATATACATGTACACATACGGGGTACACAACATACACCCCCCTTGTGTGCTCATTGGGAGTTGCAACAATAACCCCATTAGAACAAAAAGGGCGTGACTGCTTACACACACGTGCAGCAAAGTGGGGGAAACTACGTCCTGTGCTTTGGAGGACAGCTATCCCAGAGAACCCAAAGGGTAGTGTGGCTCTACGCAAGAGCCCATGGCCATAGCCCATGGCCTCAATCCACCCTTTTTAGGTTTCCAGGTCGATGAGGAACCTTCCGGTAGGTCAAGGTGGCAATTTGGTTTCCCAGAGAAGCTGCTGTCAGATGTGAGCAGCATGCAGGATACCTGGGAGGCTGCAGAGTCTGGAATGGAATGCTGGTTGCTAAGGGTTTCAGCAAAACCGTATGGAGAGACTAAAATGAGGAAGGGCTGGGTCTGGGTTCCGACTGACCTAACGTCCTGGGCTGCTGGGAGCCATTGTGAAGTAAAAGTGCTTGGCTGTCACAGCTCATACTCAATTTGCAGAAGATGCTTCAAAACCCTGGGCAGTCCATCAATTATGGGGATTCTGCTTTGATATGGAATACATCCCAGGATGAGCTGAGAGATGTACTCTCCCGGAGCTGTTAGGAACGTTCGTCCACAGACTTGCTGAGAATGTTAAAGATAAGGAGTGACCTGACTTTTATAACAGAGAGACAATGGCAAAGGAATGGCATGATCCGGCTTTCCTCTGTGAGTTGGGGTGAGAGGTCATGAGGAGTAAGAGAAGGGAGCAGAAATGCGGAGACTTCAATTACCATCTCGAGTAGATTATCACGTTTCCTAACCACGACCAGAAATCTCAGATTATCACGTTTCCTAACCACGACCAGAAATCTCAGAAACCCCGAAGGGTTCTGTGCCTGCCTGCCCGCCTGGAGGGACAGCCAATCAGAAGGCAAACCCTTCTACCGGCCCTCAGGCTCCACCCCTCTGTTTTTCTCCCCCGTGACCTGGCCCGCTTGTCCACGATGCCCCTGCCCCCTTCTTCGGCCCTGTCTATTACCCTGCAGGGGAAAGACGGTCATTTTGGAAAACAAGGTAGGGCCAGGCAGAGGCGTGCATTTAGGAAGACAGGTCACAGCAGGGGCTTCTTCCGTGTACCTTCTCTCCTGTATTTCTCCCCCTCTGCTGGCTCTTTCCCGTGGAACATAAGGTTGCTCAAGTCTCTACCTTATTTTAAATTCCTGCCTTGCCTCCCACCTTCCTTTAGTTTCTGCCGGATCTACTTTGTCTCCTCCTTCACTGCCAGGCTACTTGAAAGACCAATTAGTCCCAGCTCCTCTTCCCGAACATCCTTTCATGTTTCCATTTCCTCTGGTTTCTACTCCCGTCTCTCCACTGAAAGCATTTTCACTAAAGTCACTGATGAACTCGCAACAGCCAAACCTGGTGATCCTTTTCTGTCCTCTCCTCCTTGCCCTCCCTGTATTACCTGGCACTGATGGCCAGGTAATGGTGACTCTACCCGCAGCTTCTCAACAGAGTCTTCGATAAAGGCAAGGGCAGCAGCATCCCCTGGGGAGGGAGGCTCCTGGGTGGGACCCACCATCACTGGGCAGTGGTACCCGCTGACGGGAGTGGAAGGGCGTCTCGCTGCGCCATAGATCTTCTTCACTCTCAGCCACCAGAAGAGAGTTACACACGTGACTGTCATGAAGGTCCTGAAGCAGCAGCCGCTGGGAGAAGAAGGAGCAAGGTCTCAGGGAGCTGAAGTATTCCCCCATACAATGGTGGGGGTGGTGAGGGGGGATCCAAGGCTGGAGAGAACGCCCATTATCACTGGGGGTAAGAAGTCGAAAAGAGCGCCTGTAACCACTGGGAGCTCAGAGATGACGTCTGACAGCCACTGGGCTCCAGGCTCTGAGCACTGAAGCCCAGTTAGGAACACCTGTCCCTCCTCTTTGCCAGAATCTGCTCACCATCTTAAAAAAATCTCTTCTTCCCAGCTTTCCCTGACACTGCAGGTGGTCAGATCCCTGTTATACGCTCTCACACCAGTCTCTGCTTTTCCTCTGTAGAAGCCTTCACAATTGTAGCGGAAGTAGTTAGTGTGTTTTAGTTGTTCCATGTCTATCTCCTCCACTTGACATAAGCTCCAGAGAGTCAGGGTTTCCCTCTGTCTTGTTCACTATCATGTCCCAAATGGTAGCACAGTGCAATGAGAGGGAGCATCTCACAGACACTGGGAGGGGACGAGAGAGTAACCCACTCTGGGGGTGGGTTAGGGAGAGCTCCCCAGTTTGTAGGGAGCCTGGGGAGTAATAGCATCCCAGTAACTAAGGGTCAAAGAAAACATCCAAGATGGATCAACAGCCTCTGAAGGTCAAGTTCCTAGAAACCCCTTCCTCATCTGGGCTGTGTCCCATGCCTGGAAAGCCCTGACCCCGGCTGCCTCTTACCTGGTTGACCTCCCTGCAGATCTCCCCAACTCGCCTCACCAGGAGCTGCTGCAGGTGGCGACACTCAGTGCCTGGCCCCCCATCCTCCCGAATCAGGCTCCTGGGAAGGATGGATCAGACACAGAATTGCATGGGGAGGGAATGGGGGGAGTGTGTCATGGGAGTTGGCGCCAAGAGGAACCATGAAAAGGAAGGAGGACTGGACAAGGGGAAGTAAACAAGATGGGAACTGGGAAAGATGGAATTCTCGATAGCAATTCTGGAAGCCTGGGTTCCATGCTTGCCTCACCAGCTGCCATACTGAGGCTTCCATCATGCAGCTCACCTTCTCTACCCTCAGATCTTCTTCCTCAGAATGGTGGGTCCTCCCTTCTCTCAGTACCCCCACCCCTCTCAACACTGTGACTACAGCAGTACTGAACCAGATACCTAGGTATGGTTCCTGGCGCTGCCGCTTACTAACTGAGACCTTGGGCAGGTGTTTAACTTATCTGTGCTGGAGTTTCTTCATTCAGACCACGAGGATAGTAATACCTCATAGGGCTGTTACAGACTAAATGAGTTGATCCGTGTAAAAAAATTAGAACGGTGCCTGCCGCATAGCAAGTACTTGTTAAATATTATCTATCATCCCTTATTTTTATGTATCTACAGCTCCTGAAGCTGCTGTGAACTACAGATGCTCTTAATGCTCGGCTAGGAACCAAAATCCTCATTAACTTTTCAACTCCATTAGGAAAGCAGAGTGATGTGTTTCGCTACAGTCTGTGGGAAGTGGTCAGGAGCCCCCAACCTTAGAATACAAGTCAGACCCCTACCCAAACTCTCAGCCCCAAGTCTAGCCTTCTAACGACACTGAAGAGGGGTGACGTGGGACCAGGGAGAAGCTAACATCAGAGTCGGGTGTAGGGCCCCGCTGCTCCTTACCGCGCGTGTGCATACACTTCCACACGGTCCTGCAGCACCCGAATGATGAGCCAGAAGTCAGGCAGGCAGGGCCCAGGGAGGCCCGCGAGCGAAGGCTGTGGAGGCGCCGGGCCGGGCGGGGTCCGCAGCGTGAAGGGGGCCTTCTCACCTGGGGTCTCACTGGGACCCTCACTGTCTGAGCCACTGCTGCCACCGTCGTAACCTGTGTCAAACGTGCTGAAGTTCAACCCCATCCTTAGGCTCATCTGAGCCCCAAGTGTATCAGCTCGGTGGGCCCCTCCAGGTTAGTCCCTACTGATGGCCCTGCCCAGACCTTTCACTGTGCAGCTCTGAGTCCACTTCCCATCAGCTTAGTCTTCCATGCCCCACCCCAGCTTACCTAGGTGGTCTGAGTCCACACTGCCCTGACTGGACATGAGTCTGAGTCCCCGGCTGGGCCCAGGCTGGCTCCCTGGGAAGAGAAGGGAAATGCCTGGAGCCTCTCTCAATCCTGCCGAGGATGCCCTCTGAACGTGGAAGCAGGGCCAGGGAGGTGCAAGTCCTCTCTTACCTCGCTGGGGCAGGCCGGGCAGACTGATGAGCAGGGGGCCCTCAGAATCCTCTGGAGAGCCAGGGGCTTGGGGGCTGGCTGTCAGGGCCTGAGAGGCAGGAGGTCAGGATGGAGTACAGGCCCCACACTTCCACCACCACCTGCTCCGTTCCCAGGTCAGCCCAGGAAAGACTCACCTCCCCTTCGACGCCTTCCGCCCTGTCCTCCTGGCTGTGCCAAGCCCAGGCCGCCGAAGGGGGCTCCCCATGGGACCCACCTGGCTCTTGGCCAACTGCCACAAAGAAGAAGCCGCTGTCGGCGTCCTCAAGAAGAACATGCCCAGGGAGGTGGAGGCGGCGGAACTCCTGGGGAGCAGAAACCAAGGGCAGAGGTTAGGCAGGACAGCCCTTCCTGGTCACGGCGCCCCACACTTCCTCATCAGACCCTCACAACCACCTGGTGAAGCAGACACTAGCATCCCTACTGCTGAGTTACGAAAAGCCTCAGTGACTTGCCTAAGGTTCAACAGGCCCAGTGGCAAGGTGGAGCTGGGTCTCTTCCCACTGAGCTGGGCTGCCAGGCATGAGGTAGAGGTCAAACAATAGGGTGAGGAGGTGAACTCAAACCAAGAGAGGGCCTTCCGGTTGTGCATGTGGAGTCCAGGGACGGACGGGCGCCCAGGTGACCAGGGAGCATTCTGAGGGCAGCATACCTCCTTGAACTGTGTGAGGGAACGCTCTGGCCCGAACACAAAGCTCAGTGGCAGAGTCTGGCGAAGGCAGGTGGAGCGTCCAAGAGAGCTATGGATGTGGGCAGCTGCACGGTGCAGGGCGGGGCTCTGGGGGAGGCCCCCTCTTCGGAGTGCCCCCACCATCTCGTCCTCCAGCAACCAGCGGATCTACAGGCGGAGAGCAACCCAGGAAGTGGTGAAGGGCACTTCCCATGCTGATTGGGACATCACTGCACTCTTAGATTAGAAGATACTGGAAGATACTCCACCTCACAGACTGAGAGAGGCACCACTTGGACCCCAGCATAAACAGGGTGCCTCACCTCACCATCTGATGGAAAGGGTGTCAGTTACAGTGTTGAGGGGCTGCCACTTAGGTTGGGGGAGGGAAGGCCCTCACCTCACTCATGGTGGTCTCCATAGCCAGTCTGTGGGGTGTGGCCAAATTAGATAGTCCTGGGTGCCTAATTGGAAGAAAGGTTTAGATGTTGGTTTCCAGAAAACAAAACCAACAGGGAACAAGGAACTCAGAGAGGGAGCATAAGGAAGTACCTGTCTTCTCCTGGAGGTGGCAGTGGGGGCCCCAGGCCATCATCGGACGGTTGCCCTGGGGATCGTGGGAAGGAAGTACTGCTCTCAGATGTAGACCTGAAACAGGGTAGGAGCAAAGGTCAAAGGTCAGCAGCTATTATCCTCCTAGGGCCTCCTCAGCATTCCTTTCTTGGAATCCTTAAGGTACCCTTAGTCCCCAGGTGCCCACAGATTCCTTAATGGTCCCGCTACTCCAACAAGACCCCAGATACCCCCCACCAAACTTGCTGTCCCACCGGTGGTGCTGAGGGTCTGAGGTTGGGGGGAGCTCCACTTCCAGGGGCAAGGTCAGCACAAAGACGTCCAGAGTGACACTGAGGTCCCGCAGAGTAACTCGGCCTCCAATGGGGGGGCCTTCCAGACTAGAAAGCACCTGGCCTGGGAGAGGGGGAAAGTCAGGGGTTACTGCAGCCCTGGGATGAACACAGCTTCCAAGTCTCCAGGGCTAAAGAGTTACACCCGTAGGCTCTCTCCCCAGGCAGGCAGACAGGCTGCATCGGACCAGTGGCCCTCCCCTAGGCACCCCAAACTCACCCAGGCAGGTGGGCAGGCTGCACACGGGTACTGAGCTGTGCTGGCCGCGTAGCCGCACAGAGCATGTGAGGTGCAGGAAGAGTGGTGGCAGGTCATGTGCCAGGCTCTCGGGCCCCGTGGGTGAGTCGCCCCCCAGGATGCTGAAGGAGTCTTCATCGGGGTTCACGGTATCTGCGTCTGACAATGAGGCGGAGTCCAGCCCAGCAGGCCCCAGGTCTGGTTCACGGCTCTCGAGGTATTCCACCTCCAGCTCTGGGTCACTCTCAGTGACCACACAGCAGGCAGATGTGTCTCCTAGAGATACACGTCATGTGGTCAACAGGATAGGTTGGCAGCAAAGGCCCCCGAATCCTGGCTTGAAGCAGCCTTTCCACCTCTACCTGCTTGCCTATATACCTTCTTCTCCCACGAGCTCAGCCTCTGAAAACTCCAAGTCACTGACTTTTCTGTCTCCTGCGTCCCGGGGGCCCTCATCCTGGGCAAAAGAAAGAGACAGTATGATCCAAGGCAGGGCCTCAGGGAACCGAGAGTTAAGAGGATCCGGGTGGGTCAAGCGGGGCCTCTGGGGCTACAGGTTGGGGGTAGGAGGGAGGTAAGGGAGAAAGCCACTCACCTCACGCCTGCTCGATGGAGGGCAATAGAAGAAGTAGTGGGGATTGGAGGGCACTGTGCGGAAGTAGAGACCGCTGATCTCCAGGAACTTCTCCTGTTTGGGGGTTAGAAGGAGGCTACGATGTCAGTCACTGCTCGGCAGGACACTGCTCCCACCCTAGAACAGACACCTATACACCCCCAACCCAGGAGGGACCACTGCCCCCCTGTGCAGGCAGGACTCTGCTCTCTCTACCCTCACCTGGATGAGGCTATGAAGGGCATCATGTGCCTCTCCTCTGAGCTGGCAGACGTCTGTCAGAGATATCTCCAGGCCAGGGTCTGGATGGCCAGGGACACGGGTGCTCTGAAACTCAGGCTCGCTTAGGTCCTCGGTCTCTATGCTGAGTGGTCAGGGTGGGGTGAGGGACAGTGAAGTGTTAGGAACCATCAAGGCCTAAATGAGCCTGCTTCCCGAGTGGGAGCAGCACACACCTGTCTGTCTTTGCCTCTAGGAAGGGTGCTTATTAGCAGACGACACGGGCGGGAAGAGGCCGGGAGAGCCAACCCACCCGTCTTGGCTCTAACCTCCACATTTCTTAGTGGCTGGACATTGCTGTGAAACAGAGGAATGAGTAAGGCTGACTCCCAGTTTTCTGACTTGGACCAGTGGGTGGAGGGAGAGATCTTTCACCGTGGAGGAGGGACACAGGCGGAGAAGCAAGGGTTGGTGGGAAGAAAGTGCACTCGTTTAGGAGGCATGAAAGGTGTGGGATCTAGACCTCCGGAGAGAGAACTGGGCTGGACTTCGATCTGGGCATCACCAGTGTCCTCATCCTTCCGCCCCTTCTGTGTCCCCAGTGCTGATCCACTGCAGACACCAGGCACGTAGCCGTACGTCTGCATGCCTCTCTCCCTCCCTTCAACAGTTTTTGCCTCTATGAAACTCACAGTTTGGGGGATTATTACTATTATGTGAATGTCCTCAGAACAGACTTCTACTTTCACTGATGGCCACTGACAACTCGCCACCCCTAACGTAGCTCAACACTCCACACCAGAACAGGAGAGCCAGGAGAACAAGGAGAGTAGGAGAGGAAGACCGCCGTGGGTGCCAAATGGGAGAAAGAAGCCTGGGCAGGAGGGGTGGGAAGCCAGGACAAAGCACGGCTGGGGACTACCATGCACAGCCACTCCCCCAGGTCAGAAGGCCCCTGCTTATAGGGGCTTTGTCTGTGTGCCCCCTTATATGTCATTCAAGGACCATCCCAACCTGGACTCAGAAGCCAAGACAGCTCGTTCTCGAGGCTCGGGGCCCTCCTCCACACTGCTGCTGAAGGGCCCAGGGCTGAGAGGACCAGGGCTTGGGGGTGCATGAGGCAAACCCCGAGTGTGGCCACACAGTGCGAGCAGAAAAGGGGTGATGTCTACTTCCTGTAGTAGCTCCTCACAGGCGTCCACTGCTATCAGCATGTCCTGCGAGGTCACGCTCTGTGCTTGCTGCAAGCTCCGGAACAGCCCTAGTGGAAGTGGAAGGGGCCACGAGGGTCAAGCTCTGCAAGGGCCTCTCCAGTCCCCATGCCTGTAATCCTGCAAAGTGGGCTCCTCCCTGCCACGGCGTCACACTCACCACGGACGTAGCATCGCTGTGCATGCTCCTGCAGCAAGGCACAGTGGGTAGCTGCCTCCTTGTGCCTGGGCTCCATCCAGGCTGAGGAGAGGGAAGGCTGGTCGAGGAGCTGAGTCCTAGCAACAGGAGGAAAGAGACCGCTTGGCCAGCTCCCCTGGTGACACCTCAGACTCACCATCCTCAACCTTCCAGTGGATCATCCCGAGGTCCCTACCAAATGTATCCACGGCCCAGCAAGCTCAACTGATGTGCTGAGGAAGTCCAGCACGAAACGGGCAGGACATGGCTCAGAAGCTGAGCTCCTGCCACTGACCATCAACCTGTCTGCCCGTACCACTGAGTATGTATCTGAGCCACAGCTGGGGGCTACGGTTGGCTGGGGGTTGGGAGAGGACCTAGGTCAACACTGAGGGCACTCACCGGAAGACGAGGTCTCGGGGTGCCTGAGGGGGCTGCACACCCACCATCTGCTCCCTCAGCGCTTCCAGGGAACAGCTATAGATGTAGACAGGACACCGCGTCCGGGGCCCATCTGCACCCTCTGTCTGTGAAGCCTGGCGCCCAGTGTAAGCTGGTAAGTCCCGATGGAAGGGTGGGCTCAGCTCTCCTGGATTCTGGACACTGTCTGTGGGCAAGAGGTGGCACATGGCTTTGAGCCCTCTTATCTGTTCCCATTTCCGCTGCTGCTTAACTGACTTCAGAGTCAGCAGCCTTACCGCTGGCTGGGGTGACACTGAGGATGGGGACCTGGGACTTTGTTGCCCTGACCCCGGTTCCTCCCAGATCTTTCAGGCTGGGTGTCCCACTCCAGTCCTCGAACTTAGACTTTGTCTCCTCTTGAGAGGGTCCCTCCAGGCCATAGGGAGCCAGATGCTGGACATCTGAAGAGGAAAAGCAGGACATAACTCAGAGCCGCCTGCTGGGCTGGGGAGGGAGCTCCGGGGCTTGTATCTGAGGGGGTCAGTGAGAGAGGTCTGCGGCTGGTACCTGAGAAGGTCGCAGGGAGGAAAGTCAGAAACACATGCTGGGGGGTCACAAGCCTTGCATAGCAGCGCCACTGAGGGGGCTGGGCAGAGTTGACAGGCCCGAGAGTTTCAGAAGGGCCTAGACTCTGTAAGAGAGAAACAAACTTAGAGCCATCTATAAGGGACCATCCAATGCCCGCTCTCTTCCTCCGCCCGAGAGTCCATCCTCAGGGATAGCTTGCAAGATCGGGGACCAAGGGGAATGATGGCATCCTGTCAGTGGAGGGGGGCACTTAGTATCCCCAGTGATGGAAAGCTGGGGTGTGAATATGTGGGGATGGCAGGAGGTCACTATGACAAAGGGCTCAAGGAGATGCACCAGTGCTGACCCGGGTGGGAAGAACTGAGTCTCCGCTGGCCTGGGCGCTGCCGCCTGCTTCATCCTTCAGGATCCCACAGTCCCCTACCGGTGGCCCCTCTGGACCTACAATGCGGGTAGAGAGGGGTGGGAGAGAGCAGGGCCAGCAAGAGAGGCAGGGCTCTGAGGTGAAGGGTAGGGGAGGCCAAGACCCAGACAGAAGGCACCCTGTGGGGTGGGGGAAAGCGGCTGGGCCGAAGTCCGGTGCCAGAAATGAGGCGGGGGCTCACGTGGACTGTGGCAGCTCCTCCGCAGCACCTCACGCGGGAAGGCGGCCTGGTCGGCGGCGGGCAGCGGGATCTCCCGGTCACTCAGCTCCTGCCCCAGGCAGCTGTGCAGCAGGCACAGCACCATGTCGTTGGCGGGACAGGGCCCCTCGGCGAGAGGGACGCCCTCTGGCTCTGCCCGACACACACTCTGCTCAGCACCAAGGGTCTCCTGCTGCCCGGCGCCCCCGGCTCAGCCCCAACCAGCCCGGCCCCTCCTGCAGCCTCCCAGCCCCCTCCTGCCCCTCACTCTCCCGCTCATTCGCAGGCTCATCTGCCCTCTGTATTCTAACACTCCCTGGCTGGCTGGCCCTCTAGGTACAAGGTTCACCCACCTCTGGAAAGCAGAAGGAAGAACATCTGGATCTGCTGGCACTGTGGCAATAGTCCCATTAGGTCAAAACGGAAAGGGATTTCATGGACACAGGTGTCTCCTCCCTGGTCCAAGCCTGGGAGGGAGGAAAGGAAGACAAGAGCGCAGTGAGGCCCACAGTCCCTGCCTGTGGCTGCCTTCTCCCCACCCGCTCCCCTGCTCCTCCCCAGGGGCCCCCTCCCCACTGACCATCAGAGACCCTCGGCTCCGGGGGCAGGGGACTCCACTCCTTGCTCTGGCACAGCTGTATCAAGTACTCAAAGCTCAGCATGGAGCCTATGCAGGCAGCATCCCGAGGGTGGAGCTAGAGGAGGAACAGCAGAGGGCAGGGGTCAGCCCCTCCTGCCCAAGAGGACCCCAGCCTCCAGCTCTCAAGGAAGCCCTCACAGTCACGGACATTCAGAACACGGAGACTCAGGGGGACCAGGAAGCCGCCAAGCTGTGCTGCTCCCAAGGGGATGCACCCAACCTGGCAAGTGGTGGGGTACTCCTGAAGCCACTCACAGCTCGAGGGATCTCAGAGTATGCCAAGTCCTGGAGGTGCCTCCAGCTCTCAGGGCCAGGTCCCACTCGTCCATACTGCGGCTCCACCCACACCTCAGTGACCAGGTTGAGCTCCGAGTCTCCCTCCAGGGCCTCCACCTCCACATCGTTGTCGTCATCTGTTGAGAAGCTAAAGGAGGAAGGGCTCTGAGCCTGGAAGAAAGGAGAGTCCAACCCACCACCACCTGGTTGGGAGCTGGCCCATGGAGGGCGGGAAGGCCAGGGCACACGGGACAGCCACAATTCACACGTGGTCTTTCCAGACCTGCGTCTGCCCAGTAAAGCATCTGGAGACAGTATCTCCCACCCCAACTCTCAGCATTGGGAGACAGGACTTCAGGGGACAGTAGGAAGAAGGCGGAATGTGGAGCAAGGCGGCTCAGAGAGGGGCTGGGCCTCACCTGTCCTTGGTGGAGGTAGAGTGCGGGGGGAAGAGGATGTACTGGACGACGCACGTGTGCCTCTCTTCGACTGCAGCCTGCCCCGGGGGCTCATTCTGGGACAGGATGGGAGAGCTTGGCCCTGCCCCAGCCCAGGCAGAGATCTGGCCTGGCCCAGCTCTGACCCTCAGCACTTTAGTCCCCTCGCCACACTGTCCTGGGACTGGCCTCAGGCCTTGGGTCCTCTGGCCACAGGGTCCCTGTGAGGCAGTGTTTCCAGCGGTCCCAACCCAGCTCAGAGGCGAGTATCCCTGGGATGATGATGGACCTTGGTGGGAGGGGTCGTGAGGGACAGCACATACCTGAATTGGAAGCTCCAGGACCATGTTGATGATTCCTTCCCCGCTGCAGGCAAAGTGGAACCCTTCCGAGAGTCGGACCCTGAAGGCCCACAAGAGTGGGGGCGGGGACAGGATGAGGTGGGGAGAGACACTCAGTGTACAGCCCCTGCTTCCCATGCCACTTACATACCCACTTTCCAGCAGCCATCCAGGCAGACTTGTCTGCTGGTGGCCCTGCCCAAACGACTGGTCCCTCAGGGGGGCAGGTCCAGTTAGGGCCAGAGACCAAAATAAACTGAGTCGGGGGAGTCATGGTGGGGAGGGCAGCAGCCCACACTGCTCTGTGCTGGATCCTCTGCATAGCAGCGGCCACAGCAGAAACTGGGGCTGAGACGGGGCAGTATCTGGCTTAGGCTTTCTGCCAGCTTCCAAACCCAGAGTCTACACTAGACTCTGCCCCAAGTTGCCCAGCAGGCTTGGTGACGTACTCAGTGAGGATGGAGAGGAGCTGGGCAATGGCGCTGAGCGGCAGTGCGGGGGCCAGTCCTGATGGGATGCTCCAGAGCCAGCGCTGATGGTAGAGGTAGCGGGATAGCGACGCTAGGCTAGAAGAGGCCGAGCGGCCCGACACCAAGGGCAGTGGCCCTGGTGGCTCCAGTGTCAACAAGAAGGGTGCCCGGTAGTCCAGTGGTAGCTTCTCATACCTGAGCAACGGGGGCAATTCCCAGTTGATCTCTACTCATACCCAGCTTAGCTGCAGCCCCCCACGTGCTCCTGGCCCTGTCCCCACTCTCTTTACCAACCTGATGAGCAGCTTGTCCAGTGGCTTATGCAGGACCACAAGGCAGGGCCGATCAGACAGGGCCTGCTGTGGCCCTAGCAGCGGGGGTGATTTGGAGGGAGAGTTGCCCCCACCGGCGCCCCCCAGCCCTTTTCGTTTCACCTTGGGTGTTGGCTCCTTGCTTTGCACCCGGTGGGGGAAACGTAGGCGCAGGATTTCTTCCCGCAAATCCGACACGATCTGAGGGAAAAATGTGATCGGACCCTCCTACTCCCGTCTCCTACAGATGTGGAGAAGGGGCCCACAGACAAGGTGAGAAAGCCTTGTACCCCAAGCCTTACTTGGTCTGGGGGCTCCTCCCTCTACTGGCCCTGGCCCTGGGGAGTCTGGGGAGAAAGAGCTAGTCAACATTCCAGGGCTCCTTGGTCTGGGAGTGAGTCGGGGCCCAGCTCACCTTGTGCCGAGCCTGTGCTGGCGTGCCAATGGGGAAACCCAGGCGGAGCACCATGCACGGGGCCTTGGAAATGATGCGGACCATGTAGAAGGAGGAGGGGGGCTGGTCTGGGGCACTGGGGAGAAACGGGAGGGAGTCCGTGAGCAGCCCTTGGCTGGGAGAAGATGGGTTTAGGAGGTAGGAGGGAGAGGGTTTGGGGTGAGAGGAAGAGACGTGGGAAGAGGGGGAGGGGGAGGAGTGAGGGGACATCACTTTGCCCACCTGGAGAGCAGCTTCACATAGGAATAGCCCTCGACTAGCACGAAGCTGCTCCAGTCACGGAGCAGGGAGGTCAGCGAGGAGTGTGAGATCCTGCACTGGACGGTGCTGTAGCGGCCATTGCTGCCCGGGGTGTGCAGGTGCTTGGGGATTGGCCTGGGAAGAGGGTGTGGAGAGAGGGCAGCCCTCCCAGCCCCAGTCATGGGGCAGAAGAACAGACTGCTACCTCCCTCTCTGCTAGGACCTGTCTGAGGATCTGAAGGCTCATGAGCAGGAAGGCTAGGACGGCTCGGAGTTTTCTTGGCTGAGGTCGGTATGGGCTCATCTGCTGCTTCCCTTCTCCATCACTCCCTGTCCCCTCCCCCCAGCCCCTCCCCCACAACGATGGCCCAGCTATGGCGGGTACCCACGTGTCATGCTCCAGGATTAGCACCAGGCGATGCATGTGCAGCCAGCGCTGCCATGAGTTAGCATCCATGGACAGCACTGGCTTCCAGTAGGCAGCGAACTGGGCGTGGGAGGAGTCGGAACCACTGTGCTGAAGGGAGAGCACCTGGGGACAGGAAGGACAGCCCTATAGGAGCATTCATGAATAACCTCCACGCAGCAAACAGAGCCGTGGGGCTCAGGGGGCCAGAGGTGGCACTGGTGTAAGGCTAAAGGAACCCATGGCCCAGCCTGGGACAGAGGCAAAAACGGCCTCCAATATGAAGGCTGGATTAGGATGAACGAACCCAGGGACAGGCTGTGTAGCCCTTTAAAGCTGAATCCAGGCAAAGGATGGAACTTCCACCACTGACTTTGGAGGAAAGCCGCTGAGTGATGGCAGGACCCCAGGATGAGGCCATTATTTGCTAGCATAAGCCCCCTGCTTGTCAGTGCTAGGCTGACAGCCGGGGCTGAGTGTGGAGAAAGCACAGGACAAAGGGAGCCATGGTCTTCAGGAAGTGCATAGTTCACGGTGGTTGGCTGAAGGTGCTGGGGGAGGCCAGAGTATGCCACATGGAGACGGGCAAGGGGGCTCGCAGTCGGCTGGGAGACAACCACCTAGACATTCTGCAAGTCTTTACCTCTGACGCCCGTGGTCTGCTGAGGACAGCCTCTCTCTAGAGACCCTTCCTTCCCCCGGGGGCATGGAAGGAGGGAGGGGGCTCTCAAGGCGAAAGCTCAGGGTCCTGGTTTGGGGGCCTTAGATTTGAGAGGAGAGGAAAACGAACGTGGTTCTGGGCTCTAGATGCAGTGCCAATCCAAGTCTGGGTGGGCACAAGATGGGGAGAGTGAGCGTTGGGGCCCCTCACCGGGGTGGTGGAGCCGGGCGGGATGTAGAAGAGAGGCACTCCGCTCTTGGTGCTGTCGGGAAGCGTGAAATGTTCCGGGACTGAGGAGAAGGACTGAAGGTGGGCTAGCATCTGGTCCGTCTGATTAATGCTGCAGAACAAGTGCCAACCCTGAGCCTCACCGGACTCCAGTGAGTCAGAGGAGGGGAGCCCCAGGGGCACAGGGGGCCCTGGACACAAGCCTAGTGCTCGGGGTGACCCTCTCTAGCCCCCAGTTTCACACATCTGTCCCTCCACACAACAAATGGGGCACCCCTCACTGAGCGGTGACCTCACTCACCTCTGCAGCGTGTTCCAGAACCGCCGGATAACGTGGGTCCGATACAGCGAGCGAATGGGTTGCCTTAGTGCGCAGGACACATCGTGCAGGATGTCATAGCCACCTTCCATTGTCACTTCCACCCGGGTGCCTCGAGGGCCCTCAGGCTCCAGGGGCCAGGGTGCCACAGCCACGTACTCAATGCGCATGTTGTGTTTCCACAGCAACACCAGCTTCACCTCCAGCTGGGACCCTCCTTCAGGGGAAGAAGGAGAGCTGGTTAGGGCAGGAGGGCATGCGACTCCAGGCCTGGTACTGAGTCCTATCTGAAACCCCACCTACCACATGGAACTCTAGCCTGGCCAAAGGTTCCAAGCGTGGTTCCACAGAATGCAGGCCCAGAGCCTGCCAACTGACACAAACTGAAGTTTGTAGGAGTAATCTGAAAACAAAGCTAAGTTCAGGACACCACACCATCGTCAGCTGACTCACCTGGGTCAAAAGGAGATGGAATTGGGAAGCTAAACGCTATGAGAACTAAGCCCTGAAGGCAACTCAGAACCCACTTGTCTCAAATGACAGGCAGAATCTGTCACTGAGACACCCTCTCATGCACGGTACATGTGTGTCTTCTGCTTTGTTCAGACTTGTGGGATACAGCAGGACCTAAACCCTTACCTTTGGCCAGTGTGACCTCTCGGACACTGTAGCCCTCTCGAAGCCGCACAGACACAGTGCTGACCAAGTCAGCCAGCACCTCCTTCTCAGTGTGCTTCTTCCGGCGCAGGGCCAAGGCAGGATTGCTACTTGCGGAGACCAGGTGCTCATTAAACAGGCGGTGCTGAGAGCCTAGAAGACCAGTGAGGATGGGAAAGGGGAAAGTGTTTTATCTGTTAGCTGACAGAGGCACAGGAGCAGAGGCTACACTGAGTCGCGAGAGAACAGGGCCAAAGCCATCAGCCCCAGTTATACTGCTAGTGCCCCGGGGACCCAAGCCCTAGATGGATTCCTGCATCATCTCTAGGTCCACATTATATTCCCCCGTTCCCATACCTGCCCCAGTCTGCCACTCACCGCAGTAATATTCAGGGTTCAGGGCTTCCCCACTGCGCAGGAAGGAGTAGAGGAGAAACGCCCGGTGGTAGACAGTCAGACCCAGGTTGCCTGGCTCGGGCTCAGGACAAGTGGACAGGTAGGAGCCAAATGTTGCCATCGCGATGAACTTCATCAGTTCCACATTGGGCACATGGCCAAAACTACAGTCATAAGAATAAACTCCTCCTACCTGAAGAAGTGAGCAATTAGAGACCTAGCTCCAAAAGAGCCACCGGGCTGGGTGGCTGCTCCCATCCCTGACCCACACGGTGGGAAGTGGGCCAGTGTTCTCCCAAGACAGACCACTGCTCTGCAGCTTTCCTTCCCTGAGCCCTTCTGTCTGAAGCCCATGCCATCTAGCCACACCCCTCTTGCTCCACATCAAATACCAGCCGGCCCCCATTCACTGAAGATTTTGGCCACTGGTTCATTGGATTCCTGTCATCATCTCAAGACTACAGTGTCTAACAAAGTGCTTCTCAAACTTTAGGGTGCACACAAAACACCTGGGGATTTTGTTAAAATGCAGCAGGTCTGGGGTGGGGCCTGAGATTTTGCATTTCTAACAAGCTCCCTAGTGATGCCAAGGCTGCTGGACTGTGGACAATATTTTGAGCACAAAGCCTAAAGATTGGAGATTGGCAAACAACATATAATCTGTGGTCAAATCTAGCCTATCATCTATTTTTGTAAATAAAGTTTTATTGGGACTTCCCTGGTGGTGCAGTGGTTAAGGATCCGCCTGCCAATGCAGGGGACATGGGTTCGAGCCCTGGTCCTGGAAGATCCCACATGCCACAGAGCAACTAAGCCCGTGCGCCACAACTACTGAGCCTGCACTCTAGAGCCCGCAAGCCACAACTGCTGAGCCTGCATGCCACAACTATGGAAGTCCACACGCCTAGAGCCTGTGCTCTGCAGCAAGAGAAGTCACCTCAATGAGAAGCCCGCGCACTGCAACGAAGAGTAGCCCCTGCTCGCCACAACTAGAGAAAGCCCGCATGCAGCAGCAAAGACCCAACGCAGCCAAAAAGATAAATAAATAAAATAAGTAAAATAAATAAAGTTTTATTGGAACACAGCCATGCCCATTCATTTTCTTATCGCCTGTGCCTCCTTTCAGGCTATAAGAGCACAGCTGAGTAGTTGTGACAACCACATGGCCCACAAAGCTTAAAATGTTTACTAGTCAGGGGACTTCCCTGGTGGCGCAGTGGTTGAGAATCTGCCTGCCAATGCAAGGGATATGGGTTCGATTCCTGGTCCGGGAAGATCTCACATGCCGTGGAGCAGCTAAGCCCTGCGCCACAACTACTGAGCTTGCACTCTAGAGCCCGTGAGCCACAACTACTGAGCCCGCGCGCCACAACTACTGAAGCCCACAGGCCTAGAGTCCATGCTCCGCAACAAGAGAAGCCACCACAATGCAAAGTCCGCGCACCGCAACGAAGAGCAGCCCTCGCTAGTCGCAACTAGAGAACGCCCGTGTCCCGCTGACTACACATTAGCCCTGGGCTTCACCTGGAACTACTTCCTCTTTGCAAATTCACTTGCCACATCCAACTGATTACACACAACTTTGTCCCATTTTTAGGTTCCTTCCATCCTCCTCTTGCTGCTCTTTGACTTCCTTAAGGCTCCCAGGCCTTGAACCTCTACTCTTTTCAAATCTATCCATGTCCTCCTGGCCCTCCTTTCTCAACCCAGCCTGGACCCCATGGTCAAGCAACTTCTTATGCATCATTCTCAACTCCCTGGCTGCCTTCACCTTTTCTCTGCTTCCACCTGAAAACCCCTACTAGGATCACAAGTTCTATACCCAGGTCCCAAATGAGATCTCAGTGAATCCCAAATGGAAAAAAACCCTGCATAGCTGTGTAGGTTGGCACCACATCAAAACATATGACACCCAACCCAGCTAGTCCTTCAGGGCCGTCCTCAGTGCCGCTCGTCCTTCCTGGCTCTGCCTCCCTCCCTCCCTCCCTCCAGTACACACCCTCACCTTCTACTTTGGAGAGAAATCAGAGGACCCCTTGGCAGAATTTATCTACATCTTCACTTCTATCCTTCTAGTCTCAAAGAAGAAGTGACACTCTCCTGCTCCTAAAGAGTCCCTCCATCTGTTTCTTGAGCCAATGCCCTCCTGTCAATTTAGGGACTTTACTCCATCCGGCTTCCTTTCCTTTCCCTTATTTTCAAACTCTGCTTCACCACAGCTCCTTGGAAACACGCTGAAGTCTCTAGCTTAAAAAACAAAACAAAGCAGAACACCCCTCTCCTTCCACCCTGTACTCCCCTCTGGCTGCCATTCTCTCTCTCGCTCCCAACTTGATCTGAACAACCAAATTCTGGGTGTCAACACTTTTCTCTACTTCCTTCTCTTCTATCCACTCTTCAATCCACTGCAATCATTTCCCTCGCCGCCTCTTCACTGAAATGACCTGGAAAAAAATCCCCATAACCACCTCCTAATCGCCAAACCCAAAGGGCACTTTTCTTTCTTTTTTTATTTAACATTTTTATTGGAGTATAATTGCTTTACAATGGTGTGTTAGTTTCTGCTTTATAACACAGTGAATCAGCTATACATTTACATATATCCCCATATCCCCTCCCTCTTGAGTCTCCCTCCCACCCTCCCTATCCCGCTTCTCTAGGTGGTCACAAAGCACCAAGCTGATCTCCCAAAGGGCACTTTTCATTCCTCATTTTACATGATCTCTCTGCTGCATCTCATGCTGTTAAGTTCTGCTTTTTTCCCCCAAACTCTGAAATTTTTGACACCAGAGCTCCTGGCTCTTGTCTGATGATTTTCCTTCATTCTTTGCTGGGCCCTCTTCCTATGAAAGATCTTTGAACACTGGCGGCCCCCAGGTTCTTTGGGGACCCTCCTCCCTTCTCAAACACCATGTGTCGGCTGCCAAATCCTAACTTGCTATCTCTCAGCTAGTGCTGTCTCTTGAGTATCCGATCTGCATATCCAACTGCTAGCTGCTATGAACAGCAGTCATTTATTACGTAATTATGCTAAGCCCTTTAAATGCATCATCTCACCCATTTACAAATGAATCCAACCAAGAAGCGACAGTGATGTGCCCCATGTCACACAGCCAGTAACTGAAGCCAGGATGCCGGCCAGGCATGCCTAACTCCAGAGGTGATGCTTTACAGCTACCCTGTTGACCCACAGGCACCTCAAACACAACATGCACAACACCTGGATTCACCGTCCTGTCCTCACTCCACCCCAACTGCTGCTCTCTGTTTGCTCTGCCAGATACACAGTCATCAGTGAAGTCAGAAACCTGGAGACATCCTTAGCCCCTCTCTCTTGCTCACCCCTTACATTCTGCTGATCACAAGTTATGTTGACTCTACCGCTTCATTTCCTCAATCCTACCCCCTTCTCTCTTACCCTGAATTCCCCCAGTTTAAACCCTGATCCTCTCTTACCTGACCACTGCAATTAACAGCCTCCCTGCCTTCTCTCCTGCCCTTCCCCCAGCAACACGAGTGACCTTTATAAAACATAAACCCAGCTAGTGGTTTTCCTTCCATATATCTGTATCACCCGCAGAATTATGCTGGAACGCCTAACACAGAAGAAGCAGCTTTCCATGCGTGGCCTATGCCTACCCTCCAGCCTTGTTTCCCACAGCTCTCTGCCTCCTATCCTATAGTCTGTCAATCCAAACTGGCTGCAGGTCCCTGAATATACCTACTCCCTCCTCTGCTTAAGCCAGTTTGAGCTGGGTTTTCTGACCCTTGCAACCAAAACAGTAATAATTAATCTAATAAGAGGTGGGACTGGAACTGACTGCCAGACTGCAAATTCTGCATTCTTCTTCCTATAACATGCTGTCTCTCACATCCTAAGGAAAGAGGACAAAGATGAGAGTCCTCTCCCACCACAGTACCTACCCTGTTCTAGACATGATGTCCCCCACACCCTCCAGAACTATGTCATTGGCTTTACCTGGGAAATCATTGCCTGCAAGAAAGTAACCAGCCACAGCCCACCTTGTGATATACGACACTTCCCTCTCCTCCTTCCCAGAAAGTCCTCACCTGCACAAAGGAACAAGCCACAGTGCCACTGCGAAGCTGGTTCAGCAACGTCTCACAGACAGCAACATCAGGGACACTGGTCACCCCATCTGTGATCACAATGATACCTGGAGCAGGAAGCATCAGACTCAGACCTGGGGACCCTGGCCTGATCAAAGTCACGGGGAGCCATCTGATGGACGGGGCGTCAGTGTCCACCAACCAATGTGTTTTATAATCCTCCAGCACCTTTCCTTCTCTCCTTCCCTCCCGTTCCTTCCTCTGGAGGGCTGGATCCCAACTTCCTCCTAAGTGACGACCTTGGTGCTCTACTCCTTCCCACTAGGGTCCATGACGGTTGTCAGAGCAGGGGGTACTTGAGATATACACTAATAAACACTTACCTTTTACAAACAAGGAAATAGACACTCTTCCCTGGGGCCCACTGATCCCCTGGAACCTCTATCTTTGCTGATAATGCCCCCTTCCCTTCCTGTATTCCCCCTTTTCCCCAATCCCACCGACATTCCTTCTACTGACCTGCACTAGAGTTTGATGGCAGCAACTGCAGTGCCAAGATGCCCTGACGGATCATACTGACCAGTCCAAGATCAGCTGTCACCATGGAGACTCCCACTTTCCGGCCCGGGGGCTCCCCTGAGTCTGGGGACTGGTCCTCTGCCTGGTTCAAGTTACAGAAAAGATAGAATGGGACAGATGGCACTGCTGCCCCCTCCACAGCAAAACCAGAATTTATAGCCCAGCATTGCCCAGGCCAGACGGGCCTAATCCTGTGAGGGCCCCAATTCCCCTACTGTGTGGCCAAGTCCTGACTATGCTCCCTCCCCTAGTGTGTGCTTGGATACTGACCCTCAGATGGGCAGGGGGTCCAGCACCAGATGAAGCACCACACTGCACTGCAGCAGGGCTTCCCCACCTTTTGCCAAGAAGGCCCCTTTTCCATATTTTTCCCATCACCATTATGAAATGTCTTACACATCCATCAGATTAAGTCTTCAGACATACAGACCTGCTATCTGCCTGGCTACTTCTAGGATATCTAAAGGAATGAGAAAGTGCACTGTAGTGAGCCCAAGCAGCTTTATCACTGATTGTACAAAATACTAGAGATCAAAGTCACCCATGATCACCTTCTCAGAGCCACTGGGGGAGAAGATGCAGGACTGAAAAAACACAAGCAAATTGTCTTCACATTTTCTCCCAGCAAGAACGTGTGTCTTGGGGAGTGTATCCGAGCGCTCTTCAACAGGAACCGAGCGCTCTTCAACAGGAAACCTGTTGTGTGCACTCGCTAGCACTTCTTTCCTTGGCTCCCTCTGTCCCCGGCTTTTAGCCCTTTTTTTCTGCTGTCTTTTCCCTCTATAATATTTGGCTTGTCCTTCCTCTCTCCTCTCTGTCCCTTAACAGCTCCTCTTTCTAAGTGGCCTCCACCCACTTTCTCTCCCACATACCTGGCTCTGGGGATCATACTGCTGCTGCAGCATGGTGGCCACCTTATCCTCAAAGAGACAGAGCTGCTCATACACCTGTTGCAGGAACACCTCCCGCTGGGAAGGGTCCAAAAGGCAGCCCTGGACCAGCACCTGAGAAGCACGATGGAAAGAGCAAGCCATGAAGGTCAGGGGGACATTGGGCAGTACCCCTCTGGTCTCCCTGTTTATTCTCCACACTGGGCTTCCCCAAGCATGGAGGCACCAGAAGATCTTCCAGTTTCCTCCACCTCGGCCTCCAGAACATTGTCTATAAGCTGCCCTATCTGGCCAGGCAAAGCCTTTCTCATTGACTCATACTTTCTTATTCTTGCTGATTCCTAAGCACTGCACACAGAAGCTGTTCTGGACCTTTTCTCTTTTTTAAGCTCAAAATCTTATTCCCCCAGTGAATGCTCCTTCCTTCCTTTTACCCTCAGCAGATAATCCCCACCCCCCTCTTCACAGAGAAAGGAAACAAGTCAACAGGAACTACCCACTCACCCTAACCCTGAGGGTGTACTGCTCTCCAACCCATCGAAAATGTCCTCAGTGTTTGCTAGATGTTTATATCTATGTGTTCTAGTTCTTCCTTTCAGGCTCAGAAGAAAAGATTCCTCTTCCTCCTTTTTCTCCCTAAAGCTAATCGCTCCATCTACTCTTGGATCTTTTATCTAATACCTTCATTCTCTCTCCATGGGGTTTCCTTCCTTCTACTCTAGATATAAATAAGTGCCCCCATCCTAAAAATTTTATAAAGGCCTGGTGGTCCCTGTGGTGGCCCTCGGGATCTCTCCTCTCTCCCTGCCCCCATCAGACTCCTACAGCCTGCCCACTTCTCCCCAACCCCTGCCCCCCCGTGCAACAGCTACTTCTTCTCTCTATTCAGAACTGGGTGAGTGGGTGGGGACAGCCAGAAGAGGGCAGAGCGGGACTCTGGACCACTAAAGGCCTGACTGTGAGAAGAGAAACAGAATCAGAGGAATAGTGGGAACTGGGGCTGTGAAAAGGTGAGAAAGATGCTCAGAGCTGTATTGTTTAGAAGAGTGAAAACTGGGTCAACCTAAGGGTCCAACAGTAAAGGTTTGGCTAAATATATAATGACAAAATATGATAAAATATGAAGACAAGTGGTCATTAAAAATTGTGTTTTCAAAAATATTTAGTGACATGGAAAAATGCCCGTATCACACGTTAAAAAAGCAGGATGTAGAACTGTGTGTTTAGAATGAGCCTGATGTTTCTCCTCTCTCTGGATGGAGGGGTGGTGGCGAGGGAAGTAAACACAAACTCAAAGAGAAGAAACACAGTCCACAACATGTCAATAGTAGTTATAGTTATTTCTGGGTGGTTATTATGAGTGAGTTTTGTGAGTTTTTTATATTTTACGTATTTTTCAAATCATCTTCACTGGGCATGTATTATAAACGTGACTTTTTGTTTGTTTGTTTGTTTTGAAAAACAGCAGGATGCATCTTGAGGGAGCTACAGAGACAAGTGAGGAAGCTGTCTGACTTCTTAGCTGACTTAGTGGCAAGTGGCCCTGGAGGCTTACCTAAGTTCTCACTCCTTGTCTTCTCCACAGCTGCTGTCCTTGTTCAGGACTTATCTCCTCTCCCATGCTGCAATACTCTTCTGCCTGTTCTCCCCAATCCAGAATTTGTCCCCCCTCCATCTTTCTCACCAGCCACAAACAAGTGTGATCTTCCTAGTGTTCGCATCTGATCCTGTCACTGACATTCCAAACCTCCAGTGGTTCTCTACCCATGGCTAATAGTTTTAAAAGCTAACATTTGCATGTTTTCTATGTGGCAGGCACCGTTTTAAATGCTTGACATGTATTAATTCAATCACCATGCAACACTGGTACTGTTGACATCCCCATTTTGGAGAAAAGACCCAGATGCACAGAGAGGTTAAGTAACTTGCCTAAGAGCACACAGCCAGTAAGTGGTATAGCCAGGAAGCACATAAGGCACTGTTATTCCAGATCCAGTGCTCTTCACCACCACACTAAACTCCCCTACAGAATAAAGTACAAGTTCTTAGCCATGACATTCAAGGCCTTTCATAATTCTGCCCCCACTTATCTCTCCAGTCTCCTCTTTACCACCCCCCTAACCCTCCCCCCATCATTCAAACTTCACTGTGTCCAACTGAGTAACATGTAGTTCCCTAGAACCCCTGTGATTGAGAGCACAGTTTCATAGCTCTGTGCCTTTGCTTTTGCTGGCCCCTCTGCCTGGAAAGCCCATTTCCTCTTCTTTGAATAGTTAACATCAATTCATCCTTCAAGATTCAGTTCAAATGCCTCTTTGTCCAAAAGTCTCTCCTGTTGCTGCCCCAGGCTTGGCTGGGTGCTCCCATATCACGAGTCAAAACTTATCAGTGCCCTTATCACATTCAACTGAAATTACCCCCTTTAATATCTGTCTCCGCAACTAACTCTCAACCCCTCCCATCAGGATAGGGACAGGGTCTGATTCATGTGTCTCCAGGACCTAGCCCAGGCCTGGCATAGATCAGGCTTTAGTAAGTGTTTGTCAAAGTGAACCAAGTGTTGAGTGATTACCTAATATCCAAGCTTTTCCCGCCTTGACTGTGAGCACCTGCAAAATCTGGGGATGTAGCCCACAACCAACAGTCCTAACACCTGCACTAGGAGAACACTTTAAACCAGGGCAGAGGGCTGGGATCCAGGCATGTACCAATTGCCTTGTGTATATTTCAGCCCCTCAGATACTGTTCCTTGCATCCCCCTCTCTCAAAGCCAGTTTGATAGCTAAGGTGACAATGAAGCCATCAGGGACAATTTCAGGGTAAGCCTCTACCAGTGAGTTGAGGGTGGTTAAGAGTAGATGAAGGGAAACTGGACCAATGCTTATCTAAGCCCAATACAGATATTCCAGTAACAGACTTGGCCGTTCTCCAAAAAGGAGTGCCTTCTGATGGCCTGCTTGGGTGCTGGATAAGCCCTATAATTATCTGTGTGGTCAGCGTTACACCCACCAGTTCACAGGGCTCTAGGAGAAAAATGACCCTCCTCTGTCCTTGGAAGAAATTATGTTTCTGGGTCTTTGTTTCTCCTGCTGGTAGTGCAAGGAGTTAGGACATTAGCTAACCTTCTGATGGAACTAAAGGGAGCGGGGGAGAGAAAACAGTCATTCAGTGGCCAGGACCAGAGACTTAGAGGAGGAATGAGAGGGGCATTTGTCCAGTCAATGCCAACTCACCTAATGCTATGGGAAGGCCCTTTAAGACCAGAGCAATGGATGCTTCTTAAGAGGACAGAGACTCACAGAGATGACTAGGAACAGGTTCGAGGAGAGCTGGGGACTTTGGGCACGGACAGTGGAGACAGGATAAGGACTTGGTCAGTGGACTATCCGAAATTAGGTCTGAGGATACAAACTTGAAGAAAGGATGCAATACCTGGTGGGACTGCAAGCCAATGATTGAGGAGTAGGCCTGGATAGTGACGTAGATCTCAGGTTGGAAGTCGATGCAAGATCCAGGCACTCGGAAGGGCTGGAGCAGCCCGCCTAGGCAGCGGGAGAGGGCATGGAAAACTTCATCAAACAAGATCTCGCCTGTGGAATCATCCTGAGGGCAATGCAGAGAAAGGTCTCTCAAGGGTAACCAAAGGCAGCCCTGAGCGGAGGGCAGAAACAAGCAGCTTCCATGGGTCAGTGGGACTCTTAAGGTTGATCACACATCCAAATACGGTGCCACAGATGAATGGGATCTGTCTTCAAACACCCCCCACTCCTTCCGTTGTGTAAAGGAAACCTGTCTCCTTTCCAAAACGGCATCATTGTGGGATCATTCTTCACTTATCCCAGGCCCCTCCTCTTCTCCTCACTTCCCACCCAATCCTTTCTTCCCACTGCCTCCCCTCAACCAACCCCTTACCACAATGCCAGTAGATGGGCTGAGGTCCAGCTCAATGACAAACCGATACTGCCAGGCCAGGAAGGTGACCCGGGTGGATGGTACAAGGAGGAATGGCCTGGGGACCACCGGTTCCTCTGGCTGCCATCCAGGAGGCAGGACACTGAGGACTTCCAACTCCTGCTCAGACTGAAGCTGACATTTAGGATGGGGAGGAAAGGGAAGAGTCAGGAAGTCACCCCTTTCTTTCCAGGACCTGACTTCCATATCCAAAATGACACACCATTGGTTCTACCTTCTGCAACCCAACCAAGCACTCTTCCGAGCTGGAAAAACAATTAAACAAGATTTCCCCTGGGGAATCATCTTGTGGGCAAAGTCACTTGCCCCTCCTAGAATCAGACCCCTCAGAGTTAGTCTCCCCTCCTGTGTGTTTCCAGCACCCTCCTAAAAAAACAGATCCTCGGGGCTAGCCCTTCACATCCTGTGTGTCTCTGGGCCTCACCAGCATCTCCTGGGGCGTGGCCTGCACAGTCTGATGCAGGTGATTGAGGAACCAAGCCAGGCGAACATTTCGGGATATTCGATAATCCTTTTTCATCAACAGGAACACCTGCCCAGCTTCTTCCACCTGGGGACAAAGAGACATTTAATAAATCCATAAAAATTCACTAGTTCCTAGTACATATAGATCATGGTGCAAGTAACTTGTCCAAAGAGCTCAGAATCCATTAGTGAGCGGTAAGGCAGCAGAAGTGACATGTTTACCCCCACCTCAGTGCAAGGGCTTCCCAAGGATTCAATTCTCAACTCTTGGCTCCCATTCCCCCTATAAAGACCTCTATGTAGACCAAGTGACTTTTGCACATTTCAACGGGTATGTGAGTTTCTCCTATAAACTCTAAGTTCTTTGAGGGTGGGGATTGTGCCTTGCTCTACTTTTGTGTCCCTGTGCTTAGCAAATTGCTTAAAACAGAGCAGACAATAATGCCTGGCAGTTTCTCCTAATAAGCCTTGACATCAGCACGCACTAAAGGATCTTCACTGGGTGAATGGCAAGCCTACTAAAGACCTCAAAGCCCAACTTCTGTGGGTCACAGTCTCCCACCCACACCCTTCTCAGCTGTCAACGCTCTAGTTCCTTCCTTCCGCTGCCTCATGGGCAGTCGGTTCAACTGTGTCCTAACAAGTGTCAGTTCCCTTGCCCGTGTCCTCACCTGTCACTACACAAGCCCAGCTAAATCTTGACTCAGGATGAATTTGACTTTCTTCCTTATCCACACAAATACCACACCAGCTGTACTTTGACAGAAAGAAACTTGTCAACTCGCCAGTGGTGCCATTTCTAGTGGCCTTTACCAATCCTTTTATTTCTCCCTGGTCAGTAACCTTTCCTTATTCCACTCAGGTTTTCCAATCTCTCAACCCCCGCCATCCCAGCAGATAAATGTGCCTACTGTTTCGCAGAGAAAATAAGGGTCAACTGGTGTGAACTCCCCCAATGTTTCCTCCAGATTAACCCTTATCTGTAACATTCCTTTACCCCCTTACTCTTGCCTCAGATGAAAAGATTACTCTCCTCCTGTTTAGACAAACTGCAAATTTCTCCTCCAGTGTTCCTAGTGAGGCGGAAATGACAGGCTGTGAGGAAGTGAGCAGAAGTCAGTGACTACCTGTTGGGAAACGGGATGTTGAAAGGAAGTGAAGCTTTTTTTTTTTCAATAATGGGGAAATATGCATGGAGAAGAGATGGAAAAAGTCCTGGAAAAGCAATAATGAAGGGTGCCTGATGTCGGAGAAGAGCGTGGAGAGCAGAGATGCAATGACTAAAGATGAAGGAAGTCTTTCTTCCTCAGAAGGCAAGCATAAAGAGGTACAGAAACAGATATTAGGAAATGGCATGGATGAGAGGAGAAGGAAGAAGAGGGAAGGAACTCATATTTATTAAGCACCTAAAATACATTCAATTGTACACTGTAAAAGTTCAGTACAAGAATTTCAGACTCAAACAGCCTGGGTTTGAATCCCAATTCAGCCTCTTATTAGCTGTGAGATTGTGGAAAAGGTACTTAAACTATTTAAGCCTCAGTGTCCTCATTTGTAAAATGGAGATAAATCCTAATACCAATCTAATTGTGCTGTCCTGCAGATGAAGGGAAACCGTGCATATGAAGCACTCAGCATGGTGCATGGCACTTATAAGAATATAATAGAAGTCAACTATTACAGGTTATTACCAGGCCCAGTACTAGGCTCTTTACCTAAGTAACTGCATTCAGTCTTCACACAAAACATTTAATAGAAGAAAGCTGAGGTCCAAAAAAGTTAATTTCTCAGCAGAATTCTTAGCAGAATTCGTAGGCATAGGGTCAGAAGTCAAACCCAGGCTTGATGAGCTGCAAAACCCATCTACTGAGTGTGACAACTGGATCAAACTGGGGACTTAAGAGCAGAAAAGATTTAAAGTGGTTACAAGAAGGAACACGATGGGGGTTTATAAATAGAAAGGATGCTTTGACATAATCAAAAAGACAATTTAAACATCAATATGATGTGATTTAGTATTATTTTGTGTTTTGTCTCTGCACCATCTAAAATCACATTTTGGGAAATACTACTCTCTGTTGTACTGTTTTCCTGCACTGGCCTGAAGCAGGCTCTGGCTAGGATTTTGGATTTTATCCAAGAGTTAGGTCAAGCTACCAAACTCTTTTTTCAGCAGGGCAGTACTATTATATCTGCATTCAAAAAAAATTCCATCTGGCTACCACATGACTTAGAAAGATCCCCTAACAACCAGGGGAGATGACAATGGCCGAGACCAGAGCTACTCAAAGTAGCCATTCTGTGAACTGCTTGAGACTGTTCCTGAAGAGACAAGTAGTTGTGCTAGAATGTAAAACCAGCACTGCCTTTCACTGAGAGAGTCTTGGAAAAGTCAGTTGAACTAACCTTCAAGACAAGTGATCAAGTGAAGTGAGCTCAATTGTACTTTAAGGAATCTTTAAAATAAGATGGACAAGGGGCTTCCCTGGTGGCGCAGTGGTTGAGAGTCCGCCTGCCGATGCAGGGGACACGGGTTCGTGTCCCGGTCCGGGAAGATCCCACATGCCGAGGAGTGGCTGGGCCCGTGAGCCATGGCCAATGGGCCTGTGCGTCCGGAGCCTGTGCTCCGCAACGGGAGAGGCCACAACAGTGAGAGGCCCGCGTACCGCAAAAAAAAAAAAAAAGTGGACAAGAACTGGTGATTAACTGAAGTAGGGAGGAAAGTAACCAAAAAAAAGCCAAAAAAACAAGGTGTCAAGGATGACTAAGGCAACATCAGAAACCAGTAAGTTGCAGGATGATTTCCGTTAGCTAGAGAAATCAGATATAGCTATTTCCCATCATTTCTAACCACCATCCCCCTCAAAAGGTCCCATCAAACTGAACGCTCTTATTGCCAAACTCCTAAAAAGACAAAAGGGGTCTACTGGCAAAGAAGGAAACTGCAGCAATTACCTGCCCTCTCTTTCTCTGATCCTTGGTCTCAAGAGGAGATACTCTCATAAATAAATAAATAGAAAAGACGGCCTTCTCCCTGATTAACATCTCGAAAATTCTGCCAGATTGCCTAATTTCTTTCCCACAGTGTTAGTCTATTAACTTGGGTATACTTACATATTGTACTGTAAAACATTTAATATTAACTTTTCATTGGTATTTTGTCAACACCCTTATAAGAAATTCAAGGCCTGATGGCTTCCATACGTATGATTAGAGCACCAATAAACACCATAACATATATTCATTTGTATTGGGCTTTGGCTTTCTCAGAGAAAGAGCAACTGTGCTCAATGCCAGTAGGCAACCTCTCCCTCAGGATTGGCTGAACTGGTGTGGGTATGATATTAGTGACCTCTCTCGTCTACAAGTTGACTATGCTGGATCCTTGCCAAGGTTCTTATCTAAAAAAGGACGGGCTGGGCTCAGTATTATCAGAATAGGAAGGATATCCCAGTTCAGCAGCCCTCTCTGTTTATCACTCTATCCCCAGAGCCTGGTGCATTGCTTGGCAATAGGATGCTCAATAAACTTTTGCTGAATAAGTGAATTCACTATATGTTCTAAGCTAAGCAAAGCAAACGCGGCATTTAAAATGAATCACACGCAGTACAACTTTTCTTAAGGTAAGGTAATCTTAACACTAGTCTCCATATTTTTCCTTTTGTTCTTCTTTGGTGCTTAGTGAAGACTTTTTTTCAAATGCCAGCCTGTTTCAGTTATGCAAGGAAATATCCAGGAAAGGAGTTTTGGCCCATATTGAGCCAGGGTTAAAGGAGGGAGCACCATAAGGACAGTTGGGGACACTTGCTCACTTCATCTTCTAGGACTAAAATCCTGGCCACTCTGGGTTTAATAAATGAACCTTTCCGTGATTCCCTACACTGTTTGTTATCTCTGCTAGGCATTCACAAAGCAGTCTGGACTACTTAATAGCATCCACCACAGTTCATAATGAAGAATTTGTGTATTTTTTAATGTTGGTTTCCCCTACAAGTGTAGAAGCTCCAGGGAGGTAGGGGCTGTCTGTATCGTTCTTTGTTGTATCTCTAGTAACTAGCGCAGTGCCAAGACACACTAAGGGTTTGAATATTTGTTGAATGAATGTATGAATGAGGGAAATTGCTCTCGCAAGCTATATTTATTTTCTTCTCTATTTCAAGCTATGTTCTTAGTATCTTACCAGAGATTCCTAATTTTTCATTTTTATCAACATCTGGCTTTTGTTGTTCAAGAGTTCTCATCCTTCCTCATCTGCTTTATGGAAAAACTAACCCAGTCTGTTGTTTGGACTTTGCCTCCCTGAAAGTTGTTTTTACCAAGTTTTTTTTCACTAGTATGTTCTTTACTGGTATCATCTTCTTTTCTACAATTCTGGAATCGGGGGAAGGGGAGTTGTGTAAACTTGAATAGATTTGTTTTAGACAGAATTACAGTATTATGGAAAGAAAATGTGATATGATAGCTGAGACTCCGGGCTTGAATTTTAGTTTCCTCCTCTATAAAATACTACCACCTACCCCAATGATGGGTGAAACCACACTGTAAAGTTAAAAGTGTCACATAAATGCACATAGTAGTGGTAACAAGGTGTTGCTTCTTTGAGTCTGGAGGAAGTCCTGCACAGCCATTCCCCTCAGCCTTTTTGGCTCACCCCCACTTAGCTGGCAGAGTTGGAAATTTCTTCACACTGAGCCAGAGTCTGTCTTGTTGATATTACCTTGGCCTGCTCTTGAAATCTGTTCTCTTGAACATATCTAACTCACTTTGGGTTTTACCTCCTGAGGCCACACAGGGAAAAATCTGAACCTCTGCCAAAGGGGAAGCTATCAAACATCTGATGATGGTT
Source organism: Monodon monoceros (assembly GCF_005190385.1). Taxonomy (NCBI): domain Eukaryota; kingdom Metazoa; phylum Chordata; class Mammalia; order Artiodactyla; family Monodontidae; genus Monodon; species Monodon monoceros. The sequence goes on from NW_021703774.1 coordinate 145,754,479, forward strand.
CTGAGTCTTTGATTCTCCATAATAAACATCTCCAGGTTCCTTAAATGTAGCTCAAACGGCATGGTTTCGGGCTTCCCTGGTGGCGCAGTGGTTAAGAATCCGCCTGCCAATGCAGGGGACACGGGTTCGAGCCCTGGTCCGGGAAGATCCCACATGCCGCGGAGCAACTAAGCCCGTGCACCACAGCTACTGAGCCTGCGCTCTAGAGCCCGCGAGCCACAACTGCTGAAGCCCGCGTCCCTAGAGCCCGTGCTCTGCAACAAGAGAAGCCACCGCAATGAGAAGCCCGCACAACGAAGAGTAGCCCCCGCTTGCTGCAACTAGAGAAAGCAAAGACCCAACGCAGCCAAAAATAAATAAAAATAAAATAAAAAGAAAACGGCATGGTTTCAAGTTCCCTCACTATTTTAAATCTTAGATCACGTGCCTACGAATGAACTCTGGTTGGTCTACTTTTCAACTTAAAATATGGGGGCCAGAATAGAGCACAATACCCAGGTGAGGTCACAGATTCAGAATCTCCTAGATTCTATTTACTTCAGGCGAAGCTTTACCATGCTACTGACCCAAGAAACCTCTCTGACTTTCTCCCTTCTGCTGCTGCTTAGACACATCCCCCATTCTCTCCTCATGCAGCTGGCTTTTTTGGGACACACACAATTATTCAATTCGTCCTATTACATTGGATAAATCCAGCCTATTTTCTATTGTGAAGCTTGACTGCTGTTTTGTCTGCTAGTAAATCCCTTTCCAGCTTAATTTCCCTGCTAATTTGATCAGGATGCCATCAAGTCCTCATCCAAGTCCCAAGAGGACAAAGGCAAGGTGAGCATGCATTCATTTATCAGTCAACAAATTTATGGAGAGCCTGATACATGCTAGCACTGGGCTGGTCCTAAGGATACAATGGAAAGCAAAAATTGGCATTCTCTGCCCTCGCAAGATTTACCCTGTAATGGAGGAAAAAACTAATCAAATAATCACTCTAAATACTACATTAATACAAACTAAGTGTGCCAAGGATAAGAATGTGGTTTTATGACAGCATGTAACAAAGTAACCTGACTCAGGCAAGAGTCTTAAGAGAAGGTGACCCTGAAGACTGAGCAGGGTTGGCCTAGTGAGGAGGGAAAGGGGAATACACCAGATGGAGGATAAACAAGCACTGACCTATTAGATTTTCTTCACACTATTTGTTCGTAGGCTGCTGAATTCCACTGCTGTGCAGCTTCCATTTCTCCACCTTGTTTCGAAGGTTATTTTGAATGACAGACTGACTCTTCAAGGCCAAACTGAAGTCTAGTTCACCAATCAGTTCTTATAGAATCCACTCTCTTGAAACCAGGAACATTTCCTAACTCGAGTTTTCTCGCAACATTCCCCCCATACATGATCCTTCCAAGTCAACGACTACATTTTCACAAACATCATCTCTAAGTTTTCTTCACATTCAAGAGGTGATTTAACAGAACTAAAGACTCAAGAATTAATTAAAGCAGCTAGAATGGTATTTTTCCAAGTGTGATCCAAGGACCAGCAGCATCAGAACCACCTGAGGTGCTTGTTAAAATGCAGATTCCTGGGCACCATCTGAGACCAATTGAATTAAGAGCTGAGAGAGCTTGGGAAGCTATACGTAACAAGCTCCCCCAAGTGATTCTTCCGCTTTACTGTTTGAGAATCCCTGAATTGGTTGTGTTCTCCCAGCACCCATACTCATATGGAGGTTTAATCCCTGATACTTAATCCTTCTGAGTCTGAAGTTCACTGGAGCAGTCTGGCAAAGGGAAAGCAGGGTTTCTAAGTCAGAGATCTGGATTTAAATCTGGCTCTACTACTTGCTATCTAGGTGAGCTTGGACAAGTTAGTTTTCCCAGGCCTCAGTTTCTTCATCTATAACATGTGGATAAGAATGTCTACTTCAGGGACTTCCTTGGTGGTGCAGTGGTTAAGAATCCGCCTGCCAATGCAGGGGACACGGGTTCGAGCCCTGGTCCAGGAAGATCCCACATGCCACGGAGCAACTAAGCCCATGCGCCACAACTACTGAGCCTGCACTCTAGAGCCCGCGAACTACAATTACTGAGCCCAAGTGCCACAACTACTGAAGCCCGTGTGCCTAGAGCCCGTGCTCCACAACAAGAGAAGCCACGGCAATGAGAAGCCCGCGCACTGCCACGAAGAGTAGGTCCCACTCGCTGCAACTAGAGAAAAGCCCACGTGCAGCAACAAAGACCCAATGCAGCCAAAAATAAATAAATAAATTTAAAAAAAGGAAAAGAATGTCTACTTCAGAAGGATGTTGTGGCAATTAATCAGGAGTCAGAACAATGATAGAGGAAGCCTATCATTCTTTGGAAAATTTATTTAGGCTTATATACCATTTATAGCAAGACGAATAAAACATTATCAGGCACTGTGCTGCATACCATGTATACCAGGATGAAGCAAACATTGTCCATCTCGTTAATTTGTTGTTTGTTCATTGCCCCTGTCCCTTGGTGGTTAAGGTATAAATTATTCCTGGACTTTTCCAACCCCTGTGCTGTTTTCTGTTAACAGAATCCCACAAAATAATGTAGTCTCCACCTGCCCTTGAACCACTGTACTTATGCCAAAGTCCTGAACCTCTAGCACAGCTTCAACCTGAATCTTCTTCACCAGCCTTCTCTCTCAACCGCCTCCACCTGAGTTCGAGCACCTCGGATCAAACGCTGGTTCTGCTGCTTATTAGTATAAGGCCTTGGTGAAGTTACTTACACGCTCTGTGCCTTAATTTCCTCATCTGAGAAACAGGGATAGTAAGAGTGCTTATTTTTCTTTTTTTTAAGATTTTTTTGATGTGGACCATTTTTAAAGTCTTTATTGAATTTGTTACAATATTACTTCTGTTTTATGTTTTGGTTTTTTGGCCGCGAGGCATGTGGGATCTTAGCTCCTCGACCAGGGATCGAACTCGCACCCGCACCCCCTACACTGGAAGGCTTAGTCTTAACCACTGGACTGCCAGGGAAGTCCCAACGGTGCCTATTTCACAGGGGTTTTCCCAGTATTAGATGATACTCAGTAAGCACTAGTGTTAGCTATTCTCACTGCCACTGCGCCCACACTGGCAGCTGCTTCGTCTTAGTTCTCTGAAGGTCCTCAGCTCCTCCTTACCTCAGGATTTTCACTGTTCCCTTTGCCTGTAATGCATGCGCTCTGCCTCTTCTCACAGCCACCTTCCACTCCTTCTTCCGGCTTAAATGTCATTCCTCTGAGGCTTTCTGATCCACCCCCTCCACTAAACAATTAGGTTAAGAACCCCTGTTAAACACTCATTCAATCTGTACTTTTCCTTTGAAGCACTTATTATCATAATTCAACATGTGCACTCCATTAGAATAGGGAATGTGTCTTACACTGCTCCATATCCACCCTGATAATTAGCACAATTCTGAGTCCATAGCAGCAGCATAAAATAATTTAAGTATCTGAGGAATGAATGACTTCTGAAATCTGACTATGCCCAATATTTCTCTCTTAGAATTGTAATAACATCTAACGATCAGTCACTTTTCTGCTCAGGGGCAGGACTCTTCACTCCCTTTACCTTCTGAGATAAAATTTTCAGAAATGTAAATCAAGAATTCAACAAATGAACTTTTGGCTGAGTGAGACTTCCAGGAGCGTATGTCTTGACTCCAGGTTCCCTTAGATTTGCACTGCTCAATATGGTAGCCACTACCATATGGTGAGCACTTGAGATGTTGCTAGTCCAAGGTGAGATATGCTGTAAAATACACTCTGGATTTTAAAGACTTGGTACAATAAAAGAACGTTAAATATCTCATAATTTTTAATATTTATTACATATTGAAATGATGTTTTGGAAATAACGGGGTTAAAGAAAAATATATTATTAAAGTTAATTTTACCTGTTTTTTTTTACCTTTTTAAATGTGGCTACTAGAAAACTGACATATATGCCTTGCACTGGATGCAATGCTGTTTTAGACTACCTGCCTAAAAGGTACGTTGTATTTCACCACAACATCCCTCCATTTCTTCTCATTTTAATCCATAACAAAACATACTCCAAATTCCTTCATCGGTTTTTCTCAATGATATTTCTGATGCATACGCTACTCCATCACCCCTGTCAACACATCTGATCCTTTTTAACAGGGTAGTTTCCTACAACCATATTTAATCTTGGGGCTCGTGACATCGAATTGGAGATTTACCATCCTGTGGCTACTTTATTATTTATACTGTAAACATTATGACTAAGAACACAAGATCTACAGCAGACCACCAGTTTTGGAGTCCTGGCTCTGGTACTTACTAGCTGTGCAACTTTATTACTCTTAATATCTATCTCTGTGCCTCAGTTTTCTCAACTGAAAAATGGGGATGATAATATTGTCTACTGCGTAGGGTTCAGAGTATTAATTGATGTTGGTAAAGTGCTGAGATGGTCCCTGACACACAGTAAGCATTCAATAAGTAATGACAACTATTGGCATCATTATACACATCTCTCACCCTTCCCATCTACTCATATATTCTCTTGTAACACTGCGCCCCTCTCCTAGTGACGTTGTTCTTTCCAAATCTGAGATTTTACGCTCAGATCATCTAACTCCAAAACTCTGCTACACCCCAGCTGAGAGTAGCAGTTGGGTAAGGTACTTCTCTCGATTTTCAGATTCTTACCTGTAAATGACAGCGGGTATTGCCACCTTCCTTTGCACAAGTCTGAATGACACAATGTATATAAAGTTCCTTGCATGGTCCTTAGCACCTTATGGATACTTTATTTGTATTTTCTGATTTAAAACATGTGACCCTAACAATACACCAATGATAAGTACTTTATGAAGAAGGAAACAGGCCGGGAAGTCAAGACTTGCCCGAAGTTGCACAGATAGTTTACACGGCAGCGCCAATACCGGAACGAGGCTTCTCTCTGAGTCAAATGTTTTTTCATGAAACCAAAGCTGCTCTCCAAAAGCATGAGCGCTAGAACTAAATTCATGCTGTTTATGGCATTCCAATATTTGAAGAAATGCAGCAACTGGCAAAGCTGCCCACTGAAACTGCAACGGAAAATCAAAATACAGGTTTTCTTAATACCATTGCGAGGTCAAAGAACCCGAGAGCCCTAGGGTTGGCGTCGTGGATGAAATTTCGGCAAACAAAACAGCGACAAGCTCCTCTAGGCCCCCCAGGAAAGTGCGGGGGAGGAGATAACGAATGTTTGGGCCTCGGGCTGACCCGGCGGCTCCGGACCCGGAGGAGGCCACGGCCGCGCCCGGCCGCCGGACCCTCCCCCTCGGATCTCGGGACCCAGCGCTGCGCCCGCCCGCCCCTCACCTCCGGCTCCGGGCGCTCCGAGGCCATCACACAGCCCTCCCGCGCCGGCCCGGGCCAAAGAAGCTGCTCCGCTCGTGACCCCTGACCCGGCGGCCTGGCGACCAGCGGGACAGGAAGTGAGGGGGAGGGCCGAGTCCTGAGCTTTCTGATTGGCTGACTTGGGAAACGGAAGAGGAAGTCTTTGACACTGACCCTGTTGCCGCAATGCAGGTGAGGGCCAGGTTGGCGCTAGTGACCGCTAGCTAGCTTCGGGTATCGGTACAGAGAGTGGGCTGGCGGAGGAGTGAGTGAGGAGTTGGGGCTGAGAGGAGGGGGTAGAGCCCTCGACCGTCGAATAAGGGGACGCACGATGGGGCAGAGGCCCACTGGCGAGGGAGCGGCGCAGATGAGAGATGGGGGTGGAGCCCGGCTGACGGGAGACAGACTGCGGTTAAGTCGGGAGGGAGAAGGCAGCACTGACTTGCTAGGGTGTGGGAAAGGATCAGGTTGTAATTTGGGAAGGTTGAGGTGCAGTCCAAGGAAGACGGCTCAAGAAAGTGGTGGATCGGCTCAGGCCCCGGCCTAGGCTGTTGGATGGCCGTTGTCGGATGCCGACAGAACAGGTAATCTGTAATTGGAGAGAAGCCCGAGGGTGGAAGGAATTATGGGACCGCGGTGGCCAAAAGCCAGACTAATATAATCTGAGGCCGTGGGTGGAACCCAGGATCAAGGCTCCTGTCCTAAACGTTGGCAATTTGCTAAGACAGTTTTGCTTCATTCTTCCTAGTCTGTGCCCGTTTTTCATTTGTCACTTAGTTTCTTGCAGCTGGTAGCCTCTCCGTAAGTTTTTATAGGTTGACTAAGCTTGTGAAAGGGGCACAGGAATACTGGCACAGAGATAAAATGAGTGCAGATTAATTTAGCAAGGAGGAGGTTGAAGGAGCAAAGACTGAGGGCAAATGAAGGTGGGGATGGCAGCGGTGGTGGCGGTGGCAGTGGCAGGTATTCAGAAGAGCCTTCATGTGTAGGTAGATTTTCCAGAGATTGTATCATGGGCAAGAACGGCTACACTCACCGGCAGGTTTTAGGACAGAGGAAGTCAGAGCATGTATGCTGCAGAGGTGCCCAAAAGATAATAAACCCCAGGCATTTAGGTCTGGTGAAAATTACTCAGTGGGAGAGAATAGAGTGTACCTAATACAGAGAAAAACCAGGCCTGGATTAGGAGCAATGAGAGAAAGGAATCAGTAGGTAGGAGGAATTGAGGTCAGATGAATGGGTGTAAAGGTCTAAGGGTTGACGCTGTCTGTAACCCTAATACCAAAGAAAGTAAACAACCTGGCTCTCACTACGCCAATGAGATCCTATGTCACTGGACTGGTATCGCACACTGTCATCCTGGCTTTTCAGCCTTCCTCTGTATGTGTCATCCTCACACTCATCTGAGTAACCAACCTATTCCTATTGGTGCAGAGGGAGGAGAAGCAGCTTGAGGCATCATTAGATGCACTGCTGAGTCAAGTGGCTGATCTGAAGAATTCGCTGGGGAGTTTCATTTACAAGTTGGAGAATGAATATGACCGGCTGACCTGGTAAGGGTTGCCAGGGCAAGCTGGGGAGGGCTCCATGGATGGGGGGCCAGGCCACCTGCTGGATAGGACATCTCCAGTAACGTAACCATTTATCAGTTTGCAAACATCTCTTGATTTAGAAAGAGTTGGGTTTCCCAACATTTAACACTGAAGTTGGCTTTGGGCCCCCATGGTAAGGAAGTAGAGAAATGCCCAGTTTCCCAGCCCAGGTTCTCACTAGCTTTTTTTTTTTTTTTTTTTTTGGCTGTACACGGGCCTCTCACTGTTGTGGCCTCTCCCGTTGTGGAGCACAGGCTCCGGACGCGCAGGCTCAGCGGCCATGGCTCATGGGCCCAGCCTCTCTGCGGCATGTGGGATCTTCCCGGACCGGGGCACAAACCCGCGTCCCCTGCATCCGCAGGCGGACTCTCAACCACTGCGCCACCAGGGAAGCCCCTCTCACTAGCTTTTGATTCTCATCATTTGACTTCTCTGGGAGGAGTTCCTCCCGCAGTGGGTCCTCCCACTACAGTATTCATACTGGATCTCTTGCCATGGCTGTTGCTGAGTCTTTTAGGTCCAATCTACTCTGGAAGTGTGGATACTATTTTTAGGCCAGAAAGGAGACTTTTACCCAGTTTCTGAAGTTTTAGTGATAATAGTGTAGCCATGGTTCCTACTTTGCCATTGTCCTCACCCCCATTCAAATATAGTAGTCCCCCTAATCTGTGGGGGATAAGTTCTAAGACCCTCTGTGGATGCCTGAAACTGTGATAGTACTGAAACCTATACTGTAGATACTGTGTTTTTTTTCTATACTAATGGGGTGGGTAGTGTATACAGCATGGATATGCTGGACAAAGTGGTGATTAACGTCCTGGGTGGGACAGAGCAGGATGAAGCAAGATTTCGTCACACTGCTCAGAACAGCACCCAGTTTAAAACTTATGGATTGTTTTTTTCTGGAATTTGCCATTTAATATTTTTGGACTGTGGTTGACCACGGGTAGATGAAACCTCGGAAAGTGAAACTGCAGATAAGGGGGGCCTGCTATAATGACCTGCTTTTCCTCTCCATCTGTATCAGAAACTGAAAGTGTGTCCCTCTTTCTTAACCCCATAATCCCTGTGAGCCAGGCTAGTTCCTGCCCAGGCCAGCCATAGTGCTATGAGTGTTTTGGGGGTGAGTCTGGGTATTCCTAGTCTGAAGGACCCCTTTGAGGCTCATTTACTGGGAACATTCTGACACCTTCTTTCCACCACCAGGCCATCTGTCCTGGACAGCTTTGCCTTGCTCTCTGGACAGTTGAACACTCTGAACAAGGTCTTGAAGCATGAAAAGACACCACTGTTCCGTAACCAGGTCATCATCCCTCTGGTGTTGTCCCCAGACCGAGATGAAGATCTCATGGTAAGAGGAGGAGAGGGGTGCAACTTGGGAAATTAAGTTCTTAGATGAGGACTGAGGGCACAGCGGTTGGTTGGCTATTCTAGAAGTTCTGAATCTGCAGTAGTGTGTGGCAGTAAGAAGCGAGGGCTGCATTTTGGAGGCTTTGCTTTTTGTCCTTCTGGAGTTGTGAGAGCCATTCCCAAACTGAATTAATCTGAGGCATATGTCACTAAGACAAAGACCTTTTTCCTTCAACACCTGTCTTGAGCAGAAAGTATGTTCTTTTGTGACTTTTTCTTTTTCTTTTTGGTTTTGTTGTCGTTGTTGTTTTTTGGCTGAGCTGCGCGGCATGTGGGATCTTAGTTCCCTGACCAGGGATCCAACCCGTGCTCCCTGCAGTGAAAGCACGGAGTCTTAACCTTTGGACCACCAGGGAAGTCCCTGACTTTTTCTCTTTCAATCTTTGATTTAAGTGTGGCAGAAAGAGGTTTATCCTTAGGTCTGGTAGAGATAGGGGAGTGAGTAGACAGAACTGGAGGATGGAGTGAGGGGGATAGTGTCTTAGGAAGCCAGATATTGTTAGTCTCAGGTTGTGTTTTCCCTGAAAATGCACTCTTTGCCTGTGGAAGGAACTATGTATATATCAGGCCAGATTGAATCTTCTTGGAGTGCACAGTAGGATCAATAAAATCTGTGTGTTACAGAGGCAGACTGAAGGACGGGTACCTGTTTTTAGCCATGAGGTGGTCCCTGACCATCTGAGAACCAAGCCTGACCCTGAGGTAGAAGAGCAAGAGAAGCAGCTGACAACGGATGCTGCCCGCATTGGTGCTGATGCAGCTCAGGTTGGACTGAGTCACTGCCCTGCTCCCCCAACCCCGAATTTTATCATGAGAAGCTGGGCATTACCACCTCTGTATGGTAGGGATGCACAGCTGGTTACCCCTCAGTTGCCCCTGGAATAGCCCAAGGAAGAAACGTCCCCGTAATCATTTCTTGCTTGCCCTAATCTCTGCACAAATTTATGTGTGTTGCAGAAGCAGATCCAGAGCTTGAATAAAATGTGCTCAAACCTTCTGGAGAAAATCAGCAAAGAGGAACGAGAAGCGGAGAGTGGAGGTATGGAGGGATTGGTGGCAAAACGGAGGAGGAAAGAGGGATAAGATCAATAGGAAGGGTGGTGTTGGTAGTGGTGAAGTGAGGACGAAAGGATGTGCTGCTTAGGAAAAGGTATGCGTCCATTCTGTTAGCCTTTTGTATTTCTGGCCAGCCCCGGAGCAGGTGGAGGAAATGGGCAAAGGGAGAAGGGAGTATTCTGAGTAGTCATGGGGGTCCTCTGGCTCTTCCTCTGGGCTGCCAGGGAGCCTAGATTCTGCTGAAGTCAGAACTCCAAGCCCTGGTACCCATACTGGTCTTCCTGCTGCTAGGTTCGGTCCAGGGCCAGAGGCATACCTCGGGGTCCCCACTTACTTTTTCTTCAGGTCTCCGGCCGAACAAGCAGACCTTTAACCCAGCAGACACCAATGCGTTAGTGGCAGCTGTTGCCTTTGGGAAGGGGCTGTCTAATTGGAGGCCTTCAGGCAGCAGTGGTCCTGGCCAGCCGGGCCAGCCAGGAGCTGGGACAATCCTCGCAGGAGCCTCAGGATTACAGCAGGTGCAGATGGCAGGAGCTCCGAGTCAGCAGCAGCCAATGCTCAGTGGGGTGCAGATGGCCCAAGCAGGTCAACCAGGTAAGGTGACAGGGATTGGCATGGTGGCAGACCTTGAGCAGGGAAGTGGGAATAAGCTGGGTTATCTGGGGCCCCAGCGTCCCCAGAGCTGGAGATATTCTCCTTTTCTCCCTTGGACTGTGACCCAGAAAAAAAACTTTTGGAGTAAAAGTCTCATTTGAGACCCTTAATAGGTACCAGACAATGAGGAAGAACTTTGACAAGCAGAAACTGCTCTCGCCTCCCACCCCATCTCAGATCTCGGTCTCAACTACCCTTCTGTCCCCTTTAACTCCGGGTATTAGGTGTGTTCTCACTGTCTTGTCTTAGGTAGAAAAATGAATGGTCAGACCTTCATTAGGACCATTGGGTAGGTGTGTTGGGAATGGACAAGCAGGCAAGTTTCCCGGTGCTGTGTGTAGTCCTTTCTCCGTATCCTGTCTCTCCTGCTCGCTTTTAGTAATTATAAGAACAGCCTGGCAGAGTTCAGATGCAAGCAGCTAGAAGAGGTATTTTCTTCCAAGCTGTCTAGACAAAGGGACAATTAAAATAAGAGAGAACGTAGCACTCTTTTACCTGTGATATTAAATGGGGGGTCCCACAGATTTAGTTCTCTTTTTCTAGGAGGGGGTGAGCAGGAGCCAGGTGTGTTCCAACCCCTCCCACTATTCCTCCTCCTAGACACCTTCAGGGAGAGGGCTGGACGAAAAGCCATACCTCTGAGCCTTGCCGTCCAGGGTCAGATGCCACAGAGATTCTGAGATGATAGCGGAGGTGCAGAAGGGAACCTGAGGGACCACATTTCTGATTTACCATGAACGTCTTACTGTGCTTCAGGTGTCTTTCTTCATGTTCCTTTTAGGGAAAATGCCAAGTGGAATAAAAACCAACATCAAGTCGGCTTCCATGCATCCCTACCAGCGGTGAGTGTGGCCGACAACCTCCACTCCCAGGTGCTCTTTGCAGAGTTCGGCAGTGAAGCTGCCTTTTGCCCAAAGCTGACCTAGATGGGTATAATAAAAAGAATACGGGCTTTCAGCCACAGACAGATCCCATCTCCACTGCCGACTAGCTGCGTGACTTTGGGCAAGTGACCTAATTTTTCTGAGCCGGTTTTCTTGTTTGTAAATGGTGATAATACCTACCTCAAAGGGTTGTTGTGAGGATTAAAATGGGAAAATGCATGTAAAACACTTGGCACAGTCTATGAAATAATGGGTATTCAATAAATGAGAGTTTCTACAGCCACTTCTCCCCACTGCCCCCTCTTCAGTCCTCGATCCAGAACTTATCCTGGTCTGATACTGCTTCATGTCTGTGGTGAGCTGATGGACACAAGATCATGGACCGCTCAGCTCTATTTGAAAGCCTGTGCTTATTTCGTGCTGCCAGAAACGGTGACAGCCTCTGTGTCCTTAGTGGCCTACTGTCTCCGCAGGCCTTCCTACCCAGATTCCATCCTGGCCATCTCTCCAAGCTGCAGGTGACGAGGCTTCTGGTCTGAGACAGACCGTCCACTTGTGGCTCTGGAGAAGCTCAGGCCTGCTCTATTCTCCATCCTTTGAGAAGCCAGTTCAGCTCTTACCTGGGAAATAGTCACAAAGTACCCTATCCTTTACCCTACACCTCACACACGAAGGAAGATGTTGAAGGCCCGGTATATGGGGGCTTCTTCAGGAAGTGGCTCTACCAGGCAGGACTATGTGAGAAAGGGTTTTTCTTAGCAGATGAGAAAGTCCCTTGTTCCCCAGACTCTTTTTTTCTTATTTTAGAGGGAGAGGGGAATTGCACCTCACACCATCTTTCATCATGATTGAGTTATCCTCATAATTTGCCTGGTTCCTGGGCTCCAGCCAGGATGGTTTTTCTCCAGTACACTGAGCCTGTGGTTCCAATAAGGGCCAGGTGGATGGCGGGAGGTGGCAGCCGCCAGTACTTTTGCCTGCTTTTATAAAGCTGAGAGCAGAGTGGGCTTGGGTCTCCAGCTTAAGCTGCCTTGCTTAGCTCTCTGTTGTGAGCTAGGGCAGGGGTTGAGTCAGCAGAAGTGGACCAAAGGGTTTCTCTGAATAAAGTTATTTAAGTTGATGGCCACTGTATCAGGGTTAATCTGACAGATAAATTGAGACAGCTACGTAGGGATTGGAGACTACATGTCAGAGACTTTCAAGGTTGCTGCAAGGCAATTCTAATTTGTTTTCCAATAAAAAGTTTTCTTAGCTTTGATCTAAATGTCCTGAGAGGTAATAGGAGGCCCTTCTCACACCTTCCAGCTGCCTTTTTTCTGTTCTCTTCTGTCACACATTAGTACTTTGGCATCTGTTCAGTGCCAGGCAGAATTCTGCCAGGCTGTGGCAGCAAAGGGCTGGAAAAGTGGTTGCAGATGTCACATCCATTCCTGTTCCATCAAGACAAGAAATGGTATTCACACAGCTCACTGATCATAGTACACAAGAGCACGGAAAGTCCTGCCATCAGCTCTGAGGCAATGTCAGACCTGTCCCCCACTTCAACAGTGCTCCCTTACTGGTCTATCAGCCCACTCAGATGTTCCTTATCTTCTCTTCCCTTCACACTGGAAATGTCAGAGCTAACTGTCATATTGGATAGAGTTCAAGGTGTGCTTCTCTAAAACCCCTGGAGCATCTTTTGGTGACTGCTGTCCTTTATTCTACCAAAAGATTCCTTCCTATTGAAAGTTTCTTGAAAACTTTTTGGACCTATTGAAACCACCCCAAGTTTCTTTGTTGTCCCAGGCTAATATCGACGTCATTCCCAAAGTACCATCTGAAATGGATTCCTTGTCCTCCCAGAGTGGAAATGTCCTCCTGCGCCAGCAGGGACATATGCAGGACCCCACCTACATCTTGTGCCCTTAAACCAACAGTCCTTCCTCCGCAGGCACTCATGTCTTTATATTCACTCCGGGAGCACGTGCTCTCATTCCCAACCCCTCAACCCCAGATCCTCTGGAGTGCACAAACCTATGTAGCATTGCCAACTTTGGGGCCCATACAGCCCAGTAAATGCCTCAATGGAGAGTATCTCCCATCCCTAACACACTCATTCCCAAAGGAGGGAATACAGAGTTTCCTTTCAAGAAGAGGACGTTGACCTGCTCCCTTGCTCAGATTTCAGATTTGCAAAAGATGGCCCTCTTGCTCCACTCTGGTAGTGTTGCTCAGTTTCTGATGGCTCTGTTTGGCCTAGGGCTTGTGTTTTCTCCTACTCTTGGGGCCCCGGGAGAATGAGATTAGGCCATCGTCTCCCAGGTGTGTGTCTGGGATGGAGAAAGAAGCAGCAGCTGTGAAACTTCAATATTCTGTAGCACAGAGGTCATCCTGCTGAAGGTGGATGCATCAGTGTCCCCACGACACCCATTGCTAGGACCACTCGCTCTCCAGCTCTGCCCTGAGGCTGGGACTCAGTCACTGTTGAATGTCCCTTTTGCTGATTGCCCCAGTCACCCTGTTCTCTTCCCCTCCTGGTGTCTATTGCTGCCCTACCTAGCTAGGTCACCTAACTTCACCTTGCATTTTCTTGGGAAACAGCCAAGGTAGATAGGTTGTTCTAGCTAAGTGCTCCTTCTAACTCCATTATCAGTCCTGCCATTAGGACTGAGCTGCAGCGGGTGTAGCGGCCACCTCCTGTCCTGCTGTTGAAGGGAAGAAGCTGAGCTCTGCAGGAATGCCCCAGTGCAAGGCTGGTCCCTTTCCCACCCCCTTCTCACCTCCCCCAGGCAGCTGGGAACAACCTCTCCCTTTGTCTGAGCTTCTTGTACAGAATAATCCTCCTTATGGACAATGTATTCTCTGTGCCCTGTGGACACAGGAGCCGTGTGAGCTGATCCCAGCACCAGGCAGGACGGAGGCGGAATCCTTCCAAATGCCCACCCTAGGTCAACTCCTGATTACTGTTCAGAGAAACTACCAAGGGGTGTACATTTTCTTCTATCTGTTCCAGATTTGGGGGGCTAGCCTATTGAAGTTTAGCAATGGACCAGGAGTAGGGTTGGGGGCTGTGGTCCCTCTCTGGTTCAGTCCGGAGGGTTCACTGTACCAACCTATGGAGGCGTGATGTGGCTCTGGCCCGTCAGCTTTGAACGCACAGGGGCTAACACTTGGAAGGGGTTTGCCACCCTGCAGATGGGGCTTTCTAACTGGAACAGAAGGTGAACTCCAATCCATCTGACAGGGCCATAGCATCCATTGCTTCAACATGTGTTTTGTCCCAAAGGACAAACTTCCTCTTTTCTTCCCTTTAACTTATCTCTCTTTTGCTCTTGAGCTCCTGTGCATTTCTGAGGCAGCTCCTAGATCTCTGATGTCATCTCTTTTTTTTTTTTGCGCTCCGCGGGCCTCTCCCTGTCGTGACCTCTCCCATTGCGGAGCACAGGCTCCGGACGCGCAGGCTCAGCGGCCATGGCTCACAGGCCCAGCCGCTCCGTGGCATGTGGGATCCTCCTGGACCGGGGCACGAACCCGTGTCCCCTGCATCGGCAGGCGGACTCTCAACCACTGCGCCACCAGGGAAGCCCTGTTGTCATCTCTTGATGAGTTCACATGTTCTCAAGATGTCGCCTACCACTTGGACATGGCAGCTTCCCCAAGTACATCATGGACAAGGCCCCTGACTTCCCTATAGGCCTCGGTTTTCTCGCCTAGGTGCTCCCAGTGATCCTTCCTAGCTTTAAAGTCTCTGGCAATGATTCTCCAGCCTGTTTATCCCTGGCATTTTTCATATTCCTCATTGCATGACTATGTTATTATAGGCTAGGTTTTTCCTAGATCAGCCCGCCAATCCCTTGAACCCCTCCAAACTGTTCCTAAAGTTCCCTGTCACCTGCAGCTTAAAATACCCACATCCCTCTAGATCACTTCCCTAAAATTGTTTTCTAGCTTTCACTAGTTCTTTAGTGAAAATTCATCAAAGAGGTAGTAAGTTACCGCAGAGATAAATGCATTGAATGCCAGAAGTCACCTTCCCACTCAGGGAGCCCCCTCTCTCCCCTGGGCAAGATATATGTACCAGAGAGACTCCCCCATAAAAGCAGTAAATTATACTTTTCCATGTCATGATACCCTTCCTTACTAAATCAAATCCAAGGAGCCCTAGGCTGCTCCCCTTCCCGCTTTCCCTCGGCCATTCCACTGCCTTCCCTGGCCCTCACCCGAATTTCCCTAGTTTATGGTCATTTTGATTCTTCATCTTCTCTGGCCCACACCCCAAATGTAGAGCATCCTTATTTCTTTTTTTGTACTAATTTCTCTGGGCTGCACCCATTTTCATGGCCTTGGTTAGTATCCTTCCATGTTAGTCCTTCTTGAGCCCATGTCCCCACTCCCTGACTCACAGCCACGCTCGTGAAATACAGAGCCTACCATTTTCCTGCACACCTCCCATTCGCTGTTTAGCCCCGCTTCCACCCTTCCTCGGGAACTACCCTGTCTCAGATCACTGCTGACCTGATGGCTAAATCCAGACTTTTTTCAGTCCTTATATTTCTTACTTATCTCCATGGTGTTTAACAGTGCTGGCCATTAACTTTTCACCTCTTGCCCTTCACCGGCTCCCACCTCTCTGGCCATTCCTTCTCTGCAGCTCTTGGCCTTTTGTCCCTCTGCCTGCTTCCTTTTTTTAAAAAAAAGCATTTATTTATTCGGTTGCGCTGGGTATTAGTTGCGGCAGGTGGGCTCCTTAGTTGTGGCATGCAGACTCTTAGTTGCGGCATGCATGTGGGATCTAGTTCCCTGACCAGGGATGGAACCCGGGCCCCCCAGCATTGGGAGTGCATGGTCTTAACCACTGTGCCACCAGGGAAGTCCCCCTCTGCCTGCTTCTTGAATGTTGTTGTTCTCCAGTACTCTGTCCTTAACCCTCTTTTCTTATTCTGCCTGCTCTCCTTGTGACCACCACCTTTATGTACATAACTCAAACAGGTTTTATTTTCAGCCCAGACCTCTTTGCTGACTTGCAGATGCCTATTGGGTATCTCTGCCCATATGATCCACAAGTACCTCAGGTTCTGAATGTCCAAATCCAATCATCTTTCCCTTCAAATCTGTTTTTTTTCTAACATCCTAGGTGTGACCTAAGCCAGGTCTATGGAAGCCATCCTAAACACCCACCCCCCCAACTCAGTCAGATACTAAATCCTGTCAATTCTGTCTCCCCAGGATCCTGCCCTGCAGTTTAGGCCCTGGGCCTCTCACCCTAAAAGTATTGTTCAGACTCTCTGTATCCAGTCTTACCCACTCCAACTCATCTTCCATATGGCTGCCAGATACATCTATCTAAACTGCAGGTCTGATCACCTTACTCCCTTGATTAAAATCCTTTTGATAGTTTCCTTCCCATGTTTCTCAAACTGGAGTCCACATACCTGGCAGGTTGGTAGGGGCAGTGTGCTAGGCATACTGAAAGTCGCAGGATAAAAATCATCCTAGAGGGACTTCCCTGCTAGTCCAGTGGGTAAGACTCCACACTCCCAATGCAGGGGGCCCGGGTTCGATCCCTGGTCGGGGAGCTTGATCCCACATGCATGCCACAACTAAGAGTCCGCATGCCACAACTAAGAAGTCTGCATGCCACAACGAAGATCCCACGTGCCGCAGCTAAGACCCGGAGCAGCCTAAATAAATAAATATTTTTTAAAAAAATCATCCTAGAATGCCCATTTTACTCGAGGGTAAATAATTTAAACAGAATGCAGAATTACCATGCATGCAGTAGGAGAAAATAGACTTCAAAGAATTCCTACTAGTCTGAAGGGCTTCATAATTAGCCGTTAGATTCTCTGGGGATATTTCTTCTTCCTTTTTTTTTTTTTTTTCACATTTACTTCAGTGGAAGTTTGAAAAACAGCTCAGATTTCCTGGAAAGGCAAGTAGGATTCTGTGTGATCCAGCCCCTGACTTCTGACTTATTTTCTGTATTGTCCTGACACCCACTTCAAACTGCTTGAAGTTTCCTGAATGTAACGGACCCCATTCCTTTAGTCCCACTGTTCCCTCTGCATGGAACATTTTGCCCCATCATTCTGTGATGACTACTCAATCTTATCTTTCAAAATTCAGCTCATGAGTCACTCCTCTGTGAAGCTTTCCAACAACCCAGTCTGTCTACAACCCAGTGCCACTCCCACCAGGTAAGGTCAACGACCTCCTATTTTCCACTCCACATTTGTGCCTTGTGCAGACTTATTCTAGCTCCTGCTGCTCTTTATTGTCCCCCAGGTTCAAGCACCCTGAAGTGCCAAGGTTTGAATCCAGTTCTTCTGTCTGGGAGCCATATGATCTTTGGCAAGGAATGTGCATGCCTGGCGTCCTATGGCATCTGGACCATCATAAACACGTTAAGTGTAGTTGCTGCTATCATTATTATTATTAGGTTGACTTTGGAGAGAGAGTATAATGTAGCATTTTGGTTAAAAGAGCAGTTTCTAGTGCCAGACTGCCTGGGTTCAAATTCTAGCCGTGCCACCGACGAGCTGTGTGGCCTTAGGCAAGTTGATTTACCTCTCTGTGCCTCAGTTTCCTTATTTTGGGGGATGCTGTGAAGTTTAAATACATTAGTATATACAAAATGCTTAGAATAGTGTGCCTGACAATAGTAGAAGCTCAAATATTAACTGTCTTCAGGGTAGTGTCTAGAAGTCTGCTGTCGGTAGTTGTTGCTTAAATCAATGATTGACCAGTCCCTCTATGAGGAGGTAACTCTTCTTCCCTCTGCAGCTCATCTGTGCATACAGCTATGCTCACGTGTCAGGAGAGACCCTCTGGGCACGTTTCATCCCCCACAATGTGCAGAACAGGCACTGGAACATTTTTATATTGGTTTGCCTGATGTGATAAGTCATTTTCAAATCTAGTTGTGTGAACTTTCTCGCACTTAGTTGTCACCTACACTCTTCTATTAAAGCCCAGTTTGATCTCTTAAATTGTGTGATTTTGATTTGAGATCAGATGACAAGCTCCCTCACTGGCAGTGTTCCTTTTCCTCCCTTCTAAACTGTGTCTGTTCCCTGTCCACACCAGCTGAAGACTCAGTTCCACAGTCTGCCTACATCCCATCTCTAAAGGAGGCCCTTCACCACTCAGAGGTCTCTCTGTGCAGCTGGGATGTGTTCTCTCCTCTGTCTGTGCTTACTCAATCCGGGCTCAGGTCTTCACGGGTGGCTGTGTGATTCACTGGGCATCACAAACCAGAGCTCCATGCTTGCCTCTTCCTCACACTCACCACCAGTGCTTTAGGCCTTGTTTTGCCATGGCAACGTCCTGGTTCTTGCCACTGTACTCTAAGCTATCGGCAACACCTGCAGGTCAGGTGCTGTCTCACACCTCCATACCTAACACATGGTCTGCCCTCTCCTTAGTATGTCTGCCCTCTTTTTTTCCTGCTCCAAACCCCTGTTCACCTAGTGAACAATTCATCCTCCCAGTGGCACCTACTTCTGTAAAGTCTTTACCACCTCCTCCCCTGTACACTTGACCATTCTTAAATTATACCTGACCTGGACACTTATCCATTGTGTGACCTTAGGCAAGTTACTTCACTTCCAAGAACCTCAATCTCTACCTCTGTAAAATGGGATTATAGCACCAACCTCAGAAAGGTACCTTCCACCGAGTATATTTAAGATTCAATTTAAACCTTTAAATAGCTCTTAATTTTCTACAGGATAAAGTCCAAGCTTCTTAGAAAAGCACACAAGGGCCTCCAGGCATATAGTTAGCACTGAAATGCTAATACTATTCTTCTCCTACTCTCTCCTGAGCAATCTCGTTTTTATCACATGGTATATTTGATTGCAACATATTACAATTAAACTAGCTTAACTGAAAAAGAGAGAGAGAGGGAGAGACCCAACTGGATTTGGGTTATGCGGATGTGGAGTTGAAGGGTGGCCAGCTCCAGGTGGGTCAGGGGCTCCAGTGTCATCTAGGCTCTCTGTCTCTGCGTTTCTCCACTCTACCGCATATAGCTCATCCCATGAAAGAACTCTGATTGTTGCTGCTTGGATTCTGTACCATTAGGAGCATTGGGGGAAGTGGAGAGAACACCATGATTAAAAGGCCAGTGCAGCAGGACAGGAGTTCCTTAAAGGAGATGAAAGCAGGGGGATGGGACAGTATCTGTATACGACCAGACCTACAGCTACTACAGTCCACTTTGTGTGGTTTCATCTCTACAGACAATCCGCAGATATTTTTTTCCCCCCGAACCCCATCCTTTCTCCTAAGCTTACAGTACTGTGTTTCAGATTGCCTGGGGAATGTGCCATCCTTCCTCAAACTCCGGATGTCCCAAACTGCATTCACTTCCTCCATCCTGCTCCACCTGCATTATCCAGCGTGCCAACCTTGCTGTCAGTTCTGGGTCCTCTCTCTGCCCTATCCCCTCTTCTTCCTTCTCACTCCGTTGCTCTAGGTTAGGCCCTCACTCTGTCACACCTGTGCCTCTGAGCTGGTCTCCCACCTGCTCTCCCTTCCTCTGCTTTCCTCTTGATAATCTCACTCTCACCAGGTTTTTCTTTATCAATAACAATGGGGATCATACCAACCCCTTAAAAATCTTCAGGGACATCCCAGTACAAATAAAACTCCTCAGTCTTTCATTTAAAACACTTCATGATTTGGGGCCAACCTCCTTTTTAACCTAGCATATGAAGGCCTTTCACTCACCATATCCTTTAGCCAAACAGAATCACTTGCAATTCTCTACTCCCGTCCTGTGCTTCCCTCCATTCATCCCTTTGTCCACACTTTTTCCTCAGCTTGGAACATCTATGTTGCTTCCACCTCACTTGCTGTGTGACCTTGAGAAAATCCTTTACCCTTTCTGATTTTGTTTTTTTTTCCATCTGTTAAGCAGTGATCATAGTACTTACCTTACAGGTAAGTACTTACAGGTAAGTACTTACAGGTAAGTATTTACCTTACAGGACTGAACCATAAGAGCATATGGAAAGCAGCTGGCCCTACACTTGCCAGAGAAAGTATTGAACAGTAAGCTGCGTTTCCTCTTTTCCCCTTTTGGCCCTTCTCCCACATCTTCCAGATCTTGCTAACTCTCTTTCTTCCACCTTGATAACCTCCCCTGGATTGTCCCCTCACCAAAGCCTTCCCTTTTCTCTTTCCAGAGCTCTTCCTGCACATTCTATCGCAGCCCTCTCCCCCAAGCTGAGTTTCTTTACTTCAGTTCAGTGAACACTGAACGATACCCATAATGCGTTGGCATTGGCTACCTACAATGGATCAGACCTTGCCCCTGACCTCTCAAGGGTCCAGGCAATCCCCAAATTCCAGATGGTGTGATGACTGTTTGCATGCAGTCTCTCTCTTCTGCTGGCTGGATGTCTTTCCTTCAGCCAAGGTCCCAGCCTTAGGCAGAGGACACTAGTGAGCTAAGGCCCAGGGACATGCAGAATGATTAACTGATGAGCCCTTCACCCTCGTCTTCACTCCACTGTCCTCACGGACTCAGCCCTCTGCTCAGCTCCTCTGTGTGGATACTGTGTAGAAAGCGCCCTTTGCCCTTTACAGGATGGGGAAGGGAGAAGCTTGACACAGGCCCTGGGAGGCTGCTTCCCTTTCTATCTGCCACTCCTGCTGTCTCTCAGCCTCGACCCTCAGTGCCTGTTGTTCTCAGCCAGTTCCCCTGTGTCTCCCATGCCCTGTTCCCTCCATGGCTTCACCTGCTCCCTCCCTCACCCACTCATGCACATACAGGCATACCTTTTCCCATTTTTTCCTGCTTCTGTGATCCCATTTACCTTTAGTTTTTCTGCAGAAACATATAAAGCTGCATAATCGGGGAAACAGAGTTGTTAACGTTCATGCAGATGGTGGTTTTCAGGCTGAACATTGGAGACGGTAAATCAGTAGTTTGTCTTCTGGGGAAAGAGGATGGAGAAAGGCCCCTCAGAGAGCCGTGAGTAAGATGTGAGTCAGAGAGAACGGGGCCAAGGGGACGTTGTCACATCACTTCCCGTTAGTCAGGAAGGCGCCAGGTATTTCAGGGGGAGTTTCAGCTGTTGGACTGCCTATTATTCCCTACCCACACGAACACCTGGCCTTTATCCTTATCAAGGCAGTTCCTGGACCCCTTCAGCTTCTCCAGTTCATCAGCCTGCCCCTGGTGTAGGTACCCTTCTGCGGACCCTCTTACCTCCAAGGCCTTCATCCTAGCTTCTCTGCAGGTCCCAAATGGTCCCATTTCCTCCCAGTCCACTGACAAGGTTATCCTTCTTTTCTATGTATTTCAGACTGGGAGGGGTTCTCTTGAGCCAAAGGCTAACCCGTCCATGTGCGCTGGATCTCACTGCCTTCCATACAGCACATAAACACGCTCAAGCCCCTTCCCATTAAAAACAACCCTTAGAATCAATCTGGAGGTGAGAGCGAGGCACTGATATTTTTAAAACTTCCCAGGTGGTTCTAGTGTGTAGCCAGGGCTGAAAAAGATAAACAATTAAAATCCAAACTTCTTACCAAGCGAGGCATACATGGCTCTTCATAACTGACTCTTGCTGACATTTCCCCCTTAGCTATAAGACCTTTGGGCTGGAGCCACACCAAACTACCCAGAGCTCCCTAAACCTGCCACATCTCCTGCTTCTATGCCTTCACACACATGCTTCCCTCTGCCTGGAATACGTTCCCCTGCCTTCTAGAAAGCGTCCTTTAATGCTCAGCTTTGGTGTCATTTCTTTGAAGCCTTCAAGAACTAATCCCCACCTTGGGGTAAGGTGCCCCCCTTGGTGCTCTCTTAACTCTCTGGGTTTATCTCTGTGGGAATACCCACCACACGCTTCTGTAATTGTTAATTTATATGTCTGTCTTCTCGTCTAGACTGTGAGTATTTTGCAGTAACCCCAGGGCCATGGAGATACCATTTGGTAGGACCTCGGGTGGTCTATAGGTGGTCTATATCAGATATTTGAACACGCTTTCTCCTAGGACTAGGACAGGAACTGAAGGAAGTGAGTCTTTGGGCATGTTCATTCATGTAGTCAGTGGGCATTTACTGAGGGATTGCTGTGGTCATTTACCCGCGTGGTCCAGGTGAGTAATGGATAGTTGAAGTTCTCTATCTCTAACGGACCTCTGGAACTGTTTCATCATTTATAATAGTCGACTTTGTTCATCTCTAGATGGACACTTAGTCCAAAGCCCCTCAATAGTGCTCTCTGAACAGTGCTTTGCACACAGTAAGCATTTGGGAAATGTTTGTTAAATGAATGCTTATGAATCTACATACAAGTATATACCTTCTTGCTTCCCCCCTTGTCTATGATATGTCAAGATAGAAGCCATGCTGAGCACTTTACCTGGGTCATCTCCTTTAATCTTCACAACAATCATATGAGACAGGTACCGTTGTTCACATTTTATGGAGGTTCAGCCACTTACATTAAGTCATATAGGTACTAAGTGGAAGATTTAAATTCAGGCCTTTGGAGTTAGGTGTGACCCCAAAGCCACTGAAGTATACCTAACACAGTAAATATTTATTGACTCAACAGATAGTACCACCCCAAGGGAAGTAGAAAGTCTTTTGAATTCTTAATGTTTTCCCCACTTGACTCTGGGTCCCTTGACCTCTCTTCCACTTCACACATTTCTCATTCACTCTAATATTCCACAAACATTGTGGAGGGTCAAGTGAGTCTGACATTAGGCCAGATGCTAGAGGTACAGAGACAACTAAAACATAGTGAGGGGGCACGCAGATAACTGCATTGCAGGGAGATTGTGGAAGCGAAGGCAGGGACTGATTTATTGCCTGGGAGAGCGGCTTGTATCTTGTATTGAGTTAGGAGACAAGGCTTGGAGGGGTGGGGGGATATGAAAGACGCTGATATCCTTGGGGAACAGTTGAAGCATAGGACGTGGCCCAGGAGAATAGCACTGGTAGAATGGGAGGCTGAGGGCCAGATCAGGTAGCCCGTCGTGTACCATGCTAAGAAGTTTGAGCCTTTTGAATAGTTGAATTCTTTTGCCATTTCCTTTCAAGCATAGGTACTAATGGGCTAGATCATAGCTGTACTTTGGCTCTGACCTCTTAACTCTGAGACTAAACTTCCACATAGCTAGATCCCACCACCGAGGAACACATTATTTCTTCCAAACCACCACCTCCTCTGAATTCCACGTGTACATCATACAATCCTGTATGCAGTTATTAGCACTGTTTCAGGCGCTGCTGGAGATACAGATTTCATTTCGCAGAAACCTAGTCCTCACCCCCAGTAGTTCAGTCTACTTGGTGAGTGTGTGGGTGAGGGAAGGGAGAGCGCACGGAGCCAGACCACACAGCTAAGTGTACAGAGAGGGCCCAGCTGTCTTGGGGAAATCTCCAGTGTCTGCTTCTCCAATCCCGTCAGTTTCCAAACCTTCTTAGGTCAGGGTGCTCTCTCACCTGGTCTCCCCGCCAGTACCCTCATCTCACTGGATGCCAGAGCAAAGTGATTGGGCTAGGCAGTAAACCCCATGCAGGGACGGCACCTGCCTCGTTCATTGATGTTCCACCAGCACTTAACCCCGTACGTGGTCGAAAAATATGAGATGAATATTTAACAATACAGGTCTGATTGTAGCCTCCTCAACTCTTCAGTTTCTCCTCTGCTTCCAGAAGAAACCAAACTGCTCCATGTGGCCTTCAAGACCACTACATTCAGCCACAGCGGGCGTCGCTTCCCTCCTTTTCCTTCACTGCCTTGAAGGCCAGTGTAGCCAGTGATTCACTAACTGTTGCTGCCCCAGGCTACTTGCATTCGCCCACCTCCAGTCCACACAATCCTTTCAGCAACTCCTAACGCTAGGCTCATCCAGGCTTATGGGCTGGTAGGGAAGGCTTCCCCGCGCAGCCTCTCCCTCGGGCTGAGACCTCCCCGCTGCCCCAGTCCGCTCTCCGCACACACACAGGCTGCCTGCAGCCCACCCCTCCGGTCCCACCCTCTAGACAGGGAGCTCTTTGCGGGGAGGGCTGACCCTGGAACTTTTCCCAGGGTCCCAGGCCGGGTGGACCGGCCGCGAAAGAAGCTGTGTTGGTCTTGGTGGATAAACCCCCAGAGGGCCCAGAATGAGGCCATGCGCAGGCTGAACGTCAGGAAGGCGCAGGGTGCAACTGGGGCGGGCCGGGGCCAAGCCGCGCGAGCTGACGGAGATGGGAGGCGATGCGGCGGGAAGGGGTAGGGAGCAGGGGCTGGGCGTGCTTCCTGCCCGGGGCCCGGCGGCCCGCCCCCGCCCCCGCCCCCACCCCGCGGGCCCAGCAGAGACGGGGCTGGCCGGCCCCTCCTGCCTCAGCCCGCGGCCCAATCAGCGGGCGCCCCCCACCCGGCCCGCCCCCTCCCCCTCTGGTGACAGAAAGTCGGCCCAGCAGATGAGGAAGTGGCAGGCAGCCTGGCCCTGGGGACACCTCTCCGGCCCTGCTCCTTCCGAGCCCTCCACGACTGCCCGCCTGGCCCCCACTGGTGAGTCGGGACCTCCCAGGGCGGGCTCGCCACGTGCCCAGGCCCCTGCCCCGCTGGGCCGCCCGGCCTGCCCTGCCCTGCCCAGGCTGTGGGCGAGGCCGTTCCTGGGGAGGGTGGGTGGGAGGTCCCAGCTCTCCGGGGCTGGGCCTCCCCAGCAGCCTCCCTCCCGCCAGGCCCCCATTTGCTTGAACCTGGGCCTTCCTCTACCACCTCCTTCTCTTGCCCCTCTCCCCCTCTTACTCCTTCCAACCCTTGGCGCCCTTGTGCACCGCCACCGCCCCCTTCCTTTGCCTGTCTGCCTTTCCCTTTCATCCATCTGAAAGGAAGGAAGGACCAGACTGAGTTCCCCCACTGGGGACACACCCAGATTCAGCTCAGACTTGGGGAGAGGTCCTTCCAGAAGCCTCGAGCCACCCCTGACCTCCAGGGTGCATGCGTGTGTAGGCTGGGGGGAGGTGAACTTGGGGATGCTGGCTGAGAGAGCCTGGGAGATAACAAGCTGGCAAGCTCACATGGGCCGGGAGGAACTGTGTGTTAGATCACATGCTTCTGGGTAGGCCCTACCCCAGAATAAGCAGCCAACAAAAGTCTGATTGTGAATGAATGAATGAATGAATGAATGAAGAATGGTGACTGCCATCCGTGAAAAGAGAGCTGTGGGGGTGCCTGACCCAGGACAGGTATATGTCTGCACACAGTGTGGGTGATGTTGGGTTCGTTCACCTGCAGGTGGGCTGTGTGAGTTTATGTATGTGACCACATTCATCTGAGACTCAGACGTGTGAGGAAACCTGCGTTTGAGCACAAGCACTTGCACATGGTAATGCGGGTCCTGTGAAAGAGTGTGTGTGTGTTTGGGTGTGTTTGCCAGTGTGAACGTAGCTAGGAGCAGGCCTGAGTGTTAGAGACCATGCATGTCAAAGTCCCTGAAGACTTGTCCGGGTGGTCAGAGTGTCAGAGGAGGGCACTTGCAGCCTGCAGGAGCCAGGTGGGCTCTGCGTGCACGTGCGTGCTATAGCCGCTGGCGAGTTGTCGTTGGTGGCGGGGAGCTGTGACGGGCTGTGTGTATGGGAGGACTTGGAGCCTGACCTTGATGGGGCAGTTGTGGGTCGGCATGGAAGTTGGGGGAGCGTCTGTGACATGTGTGTGTGAGGGGCGCGTGTGCAGCCTCCGTAGCTGTGTCAGAAGGTGTGTTCTTCACTTAGTACCTGCACAGGTGCTTCTCTGGGTAGAGGGAGCCTGGCCGACCAGAGTGCAGGCAGCTCGCAGAGCATCTGCTGTCCTGGCTGTTCGGGGAACGCCTTGCCCCTCTGGGACTGCCTCGAGTCCCAGGCTGTCCTCCGCCTGGGCCAAGGCTTTTGTGTCCTGGTGAGCCCTCCCCCGACATTCCTTCAGGCTCTGAGGGGAAGAGGGCCTAGCCCATTATGACCCCCTACTTGAGGGAGGGGAAGATTCCTGAGACCTCCCCTACTCCCCACCTCCTCACATGCCACTCCCTGCCCCTCCCTGGGAGAGAAGGGTGATGGTACCCATTCTGAAGTAGGACAAACTGAGAATTTATGGCTAATTTAGGAGGGGATGCTGGGTGTGGGTTTTCAGCAGTTCTCTTTGGGCCAAGGCTAGGCCTGGGGCTGGCGTCCTGGGAGGTTTCTAGCCAAAACCTAGAACCTTAGCTCATCTGACTGGTCTGGGGTGGGCGGGTGGTGAGTCCTGAGCTTTACTTGGCTTTCTCAATCCTGGTGGGTCCCCCAGGTACTGACCTGTGGCCTGGACCCACCCTCCACCCCATGTGCAGTACAGCGGGGCGAGCAGAGGGCGGGGCTGCTGCCAGATCTAGTCAGACAGGTGGAGCCGCCAGGGCAGGAGTCTCAAAGAGCCAGGCTCCTGGAGAGGGAGGGTGAGAGGAGAGCTCCGGAGACGAGAGGAGAGGCTGGAGGTGAGAGCCAAGGAGGGCAGAGGAGAGCCCGAGGGGGTGACTCAGCAGGGGAGAGGACAGGAGGGACCATCCCGGGAGATGTGCATCCTGAAATGGGGCAGGAGAAGTTGAAGGGGAGGACCCCTGGAGAGAAGGAAGACTCCAGGGCTGGAGAGGTGAGGGACTGGCGAGGAAGGGAGAGGAGGTTCGTTCTGGAGGTGAGTTCCCTGTTGGTAGGAAGTAAGACTCTCTGGAAAGAGACCAGAAATTGAGAGTCCTCTTGTGGAAGAAGGGAGGGGAGGTCAGGAAGTAAAAATCTCTGGAGAGGAGCAGAGCGTGAGGAGAGGAGAGGAAGGTGTGGAGAGGAAGGGCGGAAGAGCCCTTCCCAGGCAGGCAGGGTATGCGGGAAGCAGATCCCACCCCCCACCCCGAGCGGCCTCCTCCTCACCCTAGTCCCCAGCAATTCCTTCCTCTCACTGCTCTGTCCTTTCTGCAATGAGGTGTTGGGAGTTGTCGCGTCTGGTCTGTGTCCTGTCTGTGGGTCAGGGGTGAAATTGGGGCGTGGGGGGAACACAGTCGGCCCTGTCTGACACCCATCCTCCCTACCTCGCCAGAGTCCTTAGCCAGGATGGAGGCTGTTGTGAACTTGTACCAGGAGATGATGAAGCATGCAGGTGAGATGCTGTCCTCCAACCCTTTCTCCCTCCCACCCTGGCATCCCTGGATCTAGGGCTGTCTCCTAATGGTGGAGAGTCCCTTCAAATCCCTTGACCCTTTGTGACCTGACCTCATGTCTGCACACCTGGTGGGGACCCTTTGTACTCTGTGACCCTTCCTGACTCCTTTGACCCTTATTCACAGATCCCCGGATCCAGGGCTACCCTCTGATGGGGTCCCCCCTGCTAATGACCTCTATCCTCCTGACCTACGTGTACTTCGTTCTTTCACTTGGGCCTCGCGTCATGGCCAATCGGAAGCCCTTCCAGCTCCGCAGCTTCATGGTTGTCTACAACTTCTCACTGGTGGCATTTTCCCTCTACATCGTCTATGAGGTGGGCCCCCAGGATGCCTAGGCTTTAATTCCTGCCGGCAGGATAAGGGGCAGGCCCTAGGGCCAGAGCATGGCATCTCCTTTCCAGAGAGGCTCAGCTCTATTTCTCCGTCTAGAGAACAGAAGAGACTTGGGGGAGGGAGGGAAGTCTGGCGGTCTAATCCACACCCCTTCATAGTTCCTGATGTCTGGCTGGCTGAGCACCTACACCTGGCGCTGTGACCCAGTGGACTTTTCCAACAATCCCGAGGCACTGAGGGTAAGTGGGGACGGAGGCCAGGTCCTTAGCAGCCTGGGGTTAGGAGCAGTTTGGATGTGCCCTGTGCTCATGAGCCAGTTTAGAGAGGCTCTTGGCGGTCCTAAGGCTGCCCTGACTTCTTACAGATGGTTCGAGTTGCCTGGCTCTTCCTGTTCTCCAAGTTCATTGAGCTGATGGACACGGTGAGTAGTTACATGAGATTCGAGAACTTATGGGGAGAAGGGAGTGAGAGGCCCTGGCTCTGAAACCCCTTACTCCACTCTTCTCTCAGGTGATCTTTATTCTCCGGAAGAAAGATGGACAGGTGACCTTCCTACATGTCTTCCACCACTCAGTGCTTCCCTGGAGCTGGTGGTGGGGGGTAAAATTTGCTCCAGGTGAGTGGTGAAGACCACGGGGGAGGAGGGACAGGCACTGGGGACCAGAGGCCCAACTCAGGTCCTGATTGTCCATGCACAGGAGGAATGGGCTCTTTCCACGCCATGATCAACTCCTCTGTGCACGTCATCATGTACCTGTACTATGGATTGTCTGCCCTTGGCCCTGTGGCTCAGCCCTACCTTTGGTGGAAAAAGCACATGACAGCTGTCCAGCTGGTGAGGGGCCTGAGCCTGACCTACAACCATCCCCTCAACATTCTGGTCTGGATCCTACCTTTAGCCAGCCTACTTCACCTTTGACCCCAGCCCTCCCTACTCAGCATTCTGTTTTTCTACCCCCTTTCCCTCCGGTCCTCTCACTGTGCCCTTTGACCCTTGCCTTTCTGTCCTAGATCCAGTTTGTCCTGGTCTCGCTGCACATCTCCCAGTACTACTTCATGCCCGGCTGTAACTACCAGTA
The DNA here is from genome assembly GCF_005190385.1 of Monodon monoceros. Classification (NCBI taxonomy): domain Eukaryota; kingdom Metazoa; phylum Chordata; class Mammalia; order Artiodactyla; family Monodontidae; genus Monodon; species Monodon monoceros. The sequence continues at coordinate 145,783,024 of NW_021703774.1, forward strand.
TCCAATCATCATCCATCTCATCTGGATGTACGGCACCATCTTCTTCTTGCTCTTCTCCAATTTCTGGTATCAGTCTTACACCAAAGGCAAGCGGCTGCCCCGTGTACTTCAGCAAAATGGAGCTCCAGGTACTGCCAAAGTCAAGGCTAACTGAGAAACATGGCCTAGCTAGGCGCCCACCTAAGTGCCTCAGGACTGCACCTCGGGCAGCATCTGTCATTGTCCTCCCCAGCTACACCTGTGACCAGGGCTTATGTGGTCAGGACTGAGCAGGTGACAGGTCCTCTGCTCCCCACAGCTGGTACACAGGGACCACTGCTTCCATTCCTCCTCTTCTGGCCAGCCCCAGGGACAAGGCCTCGTTGCCCTCTGCCACTCCAGAGCCAGGGGCCGAAAGGGCTGGACACTTATTTCCCCCTCCCTGCCTTACACGTGGGAGAGGAGCACTCAGGGCTGGTCCCCACCAGGGTCGTGTGGCCTTTTTCCTCACACTGAAGAGGTCAGCAATAATCTGTCACTGTGGACCCAGGCTCCCTCCTTCTCCACCCCACACTGAAGTAGGAGCTTCTTGGCCAAAGGTCAGGGTGGTGGGGGCCTGGGAATACAGCCTGTGGAGGCTGCTCACTCCTTTATGTCTTCATTAAAAGTGACAGAGGAAACCGCTGAGGCTGTGTGTGTACATGTGTGAATGGAGGAGGTGGGTACAAAGCCTGCCAGCCTGTCTGCAAACAGGAGGGATGGTCAAGGTGCCCACAGGATGGATGTTTCTAGCTCTCTGATCACAGTAGAGAGGAGCCCCGGGGAAGGCTGCTGGGACAGAGGTCATGCCAGGAGAAGAGGGAGACGTGACTTTATTAGAAAAGTAAAAAAAAAAAAAAAAAAAAGGCAAAAAACTGAGCTGAGTTGGTCCTTAACGGATGCCTTGGTGGATGAGGCTGCTTTTGGCTGCACTGGCCTTCTCCCGCTCCCGCCGCCGGGCAGCGTCCAACTCAAAGCAGCGCCACAGCCGCAGGGTCTCATCTGCTGCTGCTGACGCCACTGTGGCCCCATCTGGGCTCATGGTCAGACTAAGGACCCGGGCTGTGTGACCTGGGGCGTGAGGAGGGAAGAAGGGAGAGCAGTGCAAGTGAAGGTAGATACCTACAGCCTTCCAATTTTGAGAACTTGTTTATAACAGTCTGAGATAATTAACAATTCACACACTATAAAGTTCATCCTTTTAAAGTGTACAGTTCATTGGTTCCTAGTATATTCAGAGTTGTGCAACCATCACAACAGTAATTCCAGAATTTTTTCATCGCTCCATAAAGAAAGTCCTCATTACCCTCTCCCCTCAGCCTCTAGCAACCATTAATCTGTTTTCTCCCTCTCTGCATTTGCCTCTTCTGGACATTTCATATAAATAGTCATACAATACGTGCCCTTTTGTTTCTGGCTTCTGTCACTTAGCACCTACCTTTCAGCTCAGCCACCTTGGCCATGGTTGGGTACTTCCAAATAACCAGCTGGTTCTGGGCAAAGCCATGGCCTGAGATGAGCTCCTTGTAGTGGGGAGACCAGAGGATGGAGCACACCTGTGGAGAGGGAATGGCATGGGCATGACGTACATAGAGCCAACACTACTCAAATCAGAACCAAGTCCACCGTGGTGTTAGCCACCCTACCAGGTGCTACGGACTCAGACTTGAATGACTGTAGTCCTTACAAAAGCCTTTGGAGAGTTATAACTGTTATTCACTTTACAGATCAGGAATCAAGCAGAAGGAAGTTCAGCGAGTTGCTTAAGATCACATGCAAGTTAAGTTAGTAGGAGGCAGAGCCAGAATTTGAACCTGAGCCCAAGGTTAGAATGAAGGCTGCATGTGCTGGGCAAGGGGGTGGCAAGAGGAAGCTGCAGTGCTTGCAGGGAGACACACCAGCAAGGGCCTCTAAAGCATTTGGATTATATACTGTAGGTGATAGGGAGCCCTTGCAGGGTTTAAAGAGGACAGAAACAGACCACCCAGACCAGTGTAGAGGACAGACTGGAAGAGATATGAAAAGAGGACAGACTGGAAGAGATATGAAAAGACCAGTGCTGTGAGCCTCCACTGGGGAGAAGGATGAGGCTGAGGGGAGGGGACACGTGTAAATGATATTCTGAGGTAAAACTGAGACATCTTGGTGACTAGGTGGGGAGGATGAAAGATTCTAGGTTTTTCAGATTTCTGAGTGGTGTCCCTCACAACAACATAGGAGGATGAGGAATGCATTTCAGGGAGGCAAGGAGAAGTGACAAGTTTAATTTGGGACATATTAGGGTGGTGCCACCTATAGCACATGGCGTTAGAGACAAGCTCTCTGTGGACTGTTAGAAATGTGGGTCTGGAGCTCATGAGTGAGAGCTGAGTTAGAAGTTTGGAAACCATCAGGGTATAGCATCGGTGAAGCCACTGGAGGGGACATGGTTGCCCAGAAGGCTATATAGAATTAAGATCGCATCTGGGAGTGAGAGGCTGGAATAAGGAAGACTACCTGGGAATGGGCATCCACAGCACTCAGACAGGCCCCAGAGCAGACGTTCCAGATACGAATGTGTCGATCACTTGTGCCCCCTCCAGTTGCCAGGACATTGGGCTGCCAGGGACACCAAGCTACAGCCTAGGTGTGATAAAAAGTTGGGGTCAGCAGGTACTAGAGCTAGACACAGAGCTATAGGGCTCACAGATTAACCCAGTCCAATGCCACCATCCCATGTCCCCAGAGGTTCTGAGTGAGAGTCTGCAGAGGCCCAGCCCAGCCCCACTCTCACCTTGACAGCCCCTTGATGCTGGGTGAATGTCTGCAGAGGAACCCAGCCACCTTCTCCAGGAGCACTAGGCCACACGTTGACCAAGTTATCGTTGCCGCCACTGGCTAAATGTCGTCCATCTGGGGCCCAGCGCAGCCCACACACTTCCTGGCTGTGGCCACTCAATGTGGCCACATGGTGTTCTGCTACCCTAACATCATGGTGGTGGATGTGGCCAGAGCGTGAGCCACTGCAGGAGGAAAGAAGGGAATCAGGTCCTATAGCAGTGCCAAACGCCACCAGCAGGCCAGAGCTGCTTCAGTTCAGAGGTGTACAGTCCGGGGAGAGGGGGCCAAAATCATAGACTGATTTTGTAACAGACTAGCAAAAACCACTAACCTGGACAGGATATAGCTATTCCAACAGAGGGAGCCCACTCGGGCAGAATGACTGGTCATGTTTCGAAGCCGTTTCTGCTGTTGCACATCCCATAGCTGCAGAGAGAGAAGACCATGAAGACCAGGGCTTGGCATTAACATCCTCCTGCTGGGCAAGATCCCTGGGGGTCTTGTTCTGGGGAACAATAGAGCTGCAGCACAGGGACAAGTCTCACCTGCACCTCAGCACTGCTGGTGCCCACAGCCAGGTAGTTGCCCTCTTTGATCCAGGCCACAGAAGATATATAGTCCCCAGGCTGCTCCAATTGCAGCAGCTGCAGGATGTCACCAGAGCTAGCACTCCACAAGTACACACTGTTGTCCAAAGCCACAGCCAGTACATTCCCAGAGCTCCAATCCACAAGGTTCAGGTCTGCCAGAGGGGGAAGGGAAGAGCATGAGCTTTCTAGTTTGCCTAGTCCCTCTCTCTCCCTTTTTCTCCATCCACCGGTCAGGGAGAAGGCTGCACTTACAGTAGTCATTCCGGATTTCAGGGGCGTCCAGGATCCGGTCTGGCAGGGAAGGAATGTAACGGCAGGTCTTCCTGCTGGAGCTGGGCGTGGCCTTCTGGCTATAGAGCACTTTCAGTCTGTTCTGGTAACCTGTAGCAACGGAGTAGGTCTAGACATTGGGAGAATTGACACCTCCCCCTGCCCCTAACCAGGAAGGCCAGAGAAGCACCTTCACTCCTCTCAGTCTTAGGTGGGAAGAGCCATCTCATCTATCCCGAGCCCTGGGGATGGAATGACACCTCCCTCCAAGAGCTGAAAACTTCAGGTCTTACCCTCTGGGGCATTTTGTGGTTTTCCACTGAGCCGAAGGATCTTGGCTTCCTCCACATCAAAACCGTTCAGGTTCAAAGCCCATGCTTTCTGATGTTCCTGGCACATAAGGGTGGTGGTGAGGTGGTGGTATCATCCAGATTATACAGATCGGTTTCCTGCCTTAAGCCCCCCTGGGACACATACCTTCTTGGTGGGCATCTGACTGTCTTCGGGCTGGTTCTCCTTGCTCAGCAGGAAGCTAGCGACCTCCATCTGGGAAGCACTGCGATGGGGGATATAGCGGTCACCGCCAGGTTTGCTGGGAGTGGTCTGATTCTTGGAGCTGGATTTGCCTGGGGCAGGGAGAGGGAAGTCAGACTGTCACAACAGGCTCCCATGGGAGCAGTCGTGAAGGCTGTTCTCAGCCCTTCCCTCTTCCTGACCGCGTCCCGCCGCACCCTACTGACCGGGAGTTCGGCCCGGGGTCCTGCCGGCACTGTGGGATCGGTTGGCTGCCCGCATAGGCGAGGGGGCCGGCCCCGCGGCTTCCTTCGCCTTGCGCTGCCAGCGCGCAGGGGGTGCATTGGGGATGGGTGTATCCAGCTGCAGCAGCGAGTGCAGGTCACTCTCGAACACGAACTGGGCCATGGGAGTGTCTGGAGGGGGAGGGTTACCCACTGAGCCCCGGAGGAAGAAAGGCGACCGTGCTCTGGGACAGCCGACCACACAGGGCCACCCCCGGCCGCAGCCCCTCCCAGCCCGGCACCCCCGGCCGCGGCCTCACCCCGGTTCGCTCGGCCCAGCCGCCTCTCACCGTCAGCTCAAAGCAGACTCCGATTCCAGACCGGCCTTAGCAGTGCGGATTTACACTTCTTAAACTCTCCGCTCCGAGCACTCATTGGCTCCTTCAAAACCCAACCGTCGCAACAGTCGCCCTTGCCCATTGGCCTCCACGGCACAGGGGGCGGGTCTTCCGGGGCAAGTCGCAGATCTCACGGGAGTCCAGCAGTGGAGCGGGGTTTGAAGGGTGGGAGAGAGGCAAAGGCAGGTCCTGCGCCACCAGGTGTCGGAAAGCGGGGCTGGGCTGGGCGGGGCGGGGCGCGTCGCGTCGCGTCGCGTCTGGGGGCGGGGCCTGAGCTGCGTGCATTCCCCAGTCGCTTCCATTCATTCCTCAGCCTCCCCGCACCCGCCCTTCACGCTTAACTCTGCTTGTGGATCGTGTTTATGATACAAAGTGCAGGACTCGGCGTAATGACCTAAAGCACTTGAGCCTTTTTAGAGGAGGTTACATGCAGTGGCCGGCCGGCCAGCCGGCCCGCGGGCAGGGAGGCCGGGGCAGGAGTTGATTGAGCGGCTTAGAAACAGAAAGAAGGCGGGAGCGTCCACTGTTAGCTTAGTGCCTGCGGAAACACTGATAGGAAGGAAGTTGCTCATTTGTTTGTTTTTAAAAACTGTTTTGTTTGTTGTTGTTTTACAAACAAGGAAAATGAGGCTGAAAGAGGGGTGAATTCCTTATGGTCAAGAAAAAAGATCAGGATTCAGGATTCAGATCTGCCTATCTGGGAGATAAGATTGGACTGCCCTGCGAGGGAAACAGGGGCTCACCCCCATGGGGCTTTAGAGATGTCAGGAATTTTAGAGATCCGCTAGTCTAATCTGCACATGGTGCACCCTCCCCATCCCAGCAACATACCCATATTTTACAGGTGAAGAAACCGCGGCTCAAGAAAGGACTTGCCCGAGGTCCCATGTTGTTAGGAGTCCAGGCCTGACTCCCATTCAATCCGTGCTCTAATAATGACTTCAGTGAATTGTATGATATGCTTAGAGGTGAAGCAACAATAATAAAAATAATCATGGGTACCATTTCCTGGCCATCTGCTAACTGCGGTATTTAAACAGTTTACATACATTACTGCGTTTAATCCTTAATCCCATAAAGCAGATGCTTTACTCCCTTTTTACAAAAAAAGAAACCTGGTCAGGGAAAGGTTTGAAACTTGCCCAAAGGCATACAGGCCATAGTAATTAGTGGAGCCAAACTATCTAACGAACCTCAGCAATCTAACCATATGCTACACTACCCCAGTGAGAGGCTAGAAAAAAATCGCGTTTTCAATCATTAGCCTAAGGTCAACTCTGATGATGACAGAGAAAATTTGGGGGCCTTTAACCCAAATGATATTGTTATTATTTTTAATTTTGAAGCATTCATGCTGTCTCTTTCCAATTACTTTGGAAAACAAGGAGTTAGATATCCTGGGGTTTGGAAATGGGGAGTCCCTGAACCCCAGAGGACATAGAAAGTTCAGGCTGGTCAGGGCCTTCAATGTTAAGCTAAGGAATTTGGACTTTATCTGCCAGGCATTGTGGAGTCAGTGAGTTTCTGTGCAGGTAAGGGCCAAACAAAACATTTCTGAGGGCAGAACATAGCGAGCAATTTGCAGCTTCTGGTGTAAGGGTCACTGTAGAGGAAAAGAACAACAGGGTAAATGAGAGTACAACTTCAGGGAATTTGAACATTTAAAAATAAAGGAATGAAAGAAGCCAGTGGAGATTATAACTGACATGGACCTTGAAGTTGGAGGGATTCTAATATGATACAAAATGGTCAAATAGAGTGATGACAGAAAAGGTCAGAGTTGGCTATTGGGAAACAAATCTTCGGTGACCTTGGAGAGAAAGGGATCAGGTGAGGTGGTGCTTGGGTTCTGTTTGGAAGGGGTTGCAGAAAGAAGGGTGGGGAGAATGTGGAGGCAGCAAGCATGGGCTACTTGTATAAGAAATTTGGGAGTGAAAAAGAGGGTAGTGCATGGGAGCTGGAGGGAATGCCAGCATCAAGATGCCTATGCATCTTTGAAGGTGAAGAGCCAAAGGAGATGGAAGAGGGTAGAACAAGCACCTTGCCCAGGAAGAAAGGGGATACAAAACACAGGCAGCTTTTTCAGTCTAGGGGAGAAAGATTAATTCCTCTTAGGCTGGAGGGAAGGAGAACAAGGCTTTAGAGATAGATAATTAGAGGCTGAGGAGCTGCTTGGATTGGGGAACTCCCACCGGAAGGACCTGAATGTAGGGAAGCAGAGGACATGGAGGGAATAAAATATAGGTGATATTCAGCGGGTGGAACAGCCCAGTTGGGATAAAAATAAAGATAACCCTGTAGGGACTACCCTGGTGGCTCAGTGGTTAAGAATCCGCCTGCCAATGCAGGGGACACGGGTTTGATCCTTGGTCCGGGAAGATCCCACATGCCCGCAGAGCAACAAAGCCCGTGCGTCACAACTACTGAGCCTGCACCCTAGAGCCCGTGAGCCACAACTACTGAGCCCGCGTGCCACATCTACTGAAGCCCACACACCTAGAGCCTGTGCTCCGCAATAAGAAGCCCACGCACGCACTGCAACGAAGAGTAGCCCCCCGCTCGCCACAACTAGAGAAAGCTCGCACGCAGCAACGAAGACCCAATGCAGCCAAAAATTAATTAAAAAAAAAAAGATAACCCTGGGCTTCCCTGGTGGCGCAGTGGTTGAGAGTCCGCCTGCCGCTGCAGGGGACGCGGGTTTGTGCCCCGGTCCAGGAAGATCCCACATGTTGCGGAGCGGCTGCGCCCGTGAGCCATGACCGCTGAGCCTGCGCGTCCGGAGCCTGTGCTCTGCAACAGGAGAGGCCACAACAGTGAGAGGCCTGCATACCGCAAAAAAAAAAAAAAAAAGATAACCCTGTAAACACTGACTATTTACTATATGCATGGCATTGTGTTAACACCGTTAATCCTCACACGGGGGAAATAGTAGAAGAGAACGAGATCAGTTCTGAAGGGTCAAGCTAAAGATTTAGAGGTAAGGAGTGAGCAAGGAGTGAGATGAACAGGAAGATCAATCTAGAGGCAACATACAGGTTGGATTTAGGGGGAGAGACTGGAGGCAGAGATATTAGGTAGAGGTAGGTAGTAATAGCTCAGTGGAGATGGAGAAGAGGAGGCCGAATTTAGGAAGTATAAGGGGTCAGGACATGATGGCTGAATCGGTGTAAAGGTGGGAGGTTCAGTGGTTTGGATCTCAATCCTAGTTTTGAGTCCCTAGGAGTAGAGTTGGAGCCTTGAACGTGGCTTGGGGAAGGAATTATGGAAAGTGAGTATACCGGATGTCATCCATTTGTCCCATCCAGGTCCACTCTTCATCCTCTACTCTGCCCTGTGCCCTGTGAGGCTGACTCATATGGCCTGCGTCAATGGACTCCCTTGGGCTCTGGTTTCTGTTTGTATTCCACCAATGGGAGGATGTTATGGGTTAAATTGTGTCTCTCCCCGCCAAAATTTATACGTTGCATACTTAAGCCCCAGTACTTCAGAGTGTGACCTTACTTGGAAATAAGGTCACTCCAGGTATAATTAGTTGACTTGAGGTCATTTAGGTGGGCCCTAATCCAGTATGACTGGTGTCCTTGTAAACTGGAAAAGTTTGGACACAGACACACACAGGGAGAATACCATGTGAAGATGAAAGCAGAGGTGTAGGTGATGCTTCTACAATCCAAACACTGAAGATTGCCAGGAAACCCCCAGAAGCTAGGGGAGAGGCATGGAACAGATTCTTCCTTACGGCTCTCAGAAGCAACCAACCCTGCTGACACCTTGAATTTCTAGCCTCCAGAACTAAGAGATAATAAACATCTGTTGTTTAAGCCACCAAGTTTGCAGTACTTTGTTAGGGCAGATGGAGGAGATCAGGAGATCAGAGAGTGAGGTCTGGGGGAAGGGGAGGGCAGACATGAGCTATTTGTTCCCCTGGCTCCGTCCCTGCCATATCCCCACAGGTTGGCTGTAGCTGTCTGCCACAGCTCCTGCCAGGCGGCCCTCTCTGTAGCTACTCTCTCCCTGTCTCATAACTACTCTCTCCCGTTACCCCTCGATGCCCAGGGTGGGGTGCGGTGGGTACCCGCTCCCAGCTGTTGTTAGCCCCGGGTTACTGCACTATTCCTTGATGGTGTTCCTAAATCCTGCCTCATCTTTATAAATATGCCCTTTATTAAACTCTCATCCAGATACCCAGACTGAGTGCGTCATCTATTTCTGCCAAGACCCTGATTGACACAGTGGGTATATTTGGAGTCAGCAAAAAATACTGTTTGTTTGAGAATTTGAATGGGTCAGGGGAATCCATAATCAGAATGGCTAAGCACATTTACTGCTGCATATGAATGGCAGAGAGGATGAGAGGCATGGGGTTAAGGCGGCATTGTCCAGAAAGATTTCCTTCATTTAGAAAACATTTATTGAAGGCCTGCTACCATGCACCAAGCACTACTCCAGGTGCTGGGGGGTGGGGGTTGGAGGGAAGACAAATAAATCACAGCCCTTGCCCTCAAGGAGCTCACAATCTAGTAACAGAAGACAGACATGTAAACGGTTACTTGCATAAACCATTACAGGTGCTGTAGTAGAGGTCTGGGCTGGAGATAAGAACTTTGGAATGGTCAGCATATAGGAAAGGCAATGAGAACCGATGGGATTGGAGACTGTTAAGAATGGACTCTTGAGGGACTGCAGTAATTAAGGAGTGGAAGAGATTCCAGGATAAGATTAGGAAGGAATAATTACCATAGTTTAGACATATCAAACACTTACTATGTCCTAGTTACTGTGCTTTACTTAGATTATCTCACTAAATGCTCTTTACAACTCTATGGGGTTCTGTTATTATCCCTGTTTTATAGATGAGAAAATTAAGGCTCAAAGACTTTGCTTGCTCAAGGCCATACAGCTAGCAAATGGGAAAGACAGGAATTGAACCCAGCTCTGACTCCAGAGCTTATGCTCTTAACTATTAGTATACTCAGAGAGGCCGGAGCAGAGCCAGGAGAGATGGTGATGTATGCAAGCCATGGAGGAGAGAATTTAAAGGAGAAATGAGTAGTCACCATGACAAATGACAACAGAGAGATCAAATGGATTGAGAATTAACAAAATCTGATTGGATCTTGTGATGAGAAAAATTTGAGGTGAGTTTTGCCTGAGTAGTTTCATTAGCAGAGTGGTAGTAGGGGAATGAATTGAAGTAGTCTGAGGAGCAAATGGGAGTCAGGAAGTGGGGACTCCTTTTCAAGGAGTTTGGCATTAAAGAGGAGAGAGAAAGGAGGTGAAATTTAGAGGGGCTTAGTCAAATGAGCCTTGTCCTGGATTTATGTCAGCAGCAGTACTGAAAGATCAGTGTTATGAAGCCCAGCTAGGAGGGTAGACAACCGGGAAGGATGTGAGGTCTGAGATGGTTGTGTTGTTGGGATGGGGTGGGTAGGGAAGTTCAGAAGGAAGGACTAGAGGGTTTGGATCTGTCCAGGGTACTGGGAGCGAGGGGCCTGCCAGCAGCTGAGTGGTAAGTAGGAATGGTTGGCGATGTGAGTGGTGCAGTAGGACCCTGTCTCAGCCATGCGTGGGCACACAGACAGGGGCATGGTCCCCAGGCAAGAAGGCTGCAATCCTCGGTAGTCCATCTGGGCCTGGGAGGAACATAGGGGCAAGGGAGTCTTCTCTGAGGACCTAGGTACAATTTCAAGGAGGCTGGGTTCCACTTCCTCACAGGCATCTGAGACTGCAGCCTTGGGCTGGGAGAGATGGGAGAGGGGGGGAAGGGGTCTGGATTAGAGCAGGTCCTGTGGGAGCAGGACCTGGATTGTGTGGAAAGGAGGGTTCGGCTGGAGGTAGGGCCCAGGGATGGTATGCTGGTGGGCAAGGGCCTTGGAAAAGTTGTGTGGTAGGGCAAGGATCCAGCTCCACACAGGGCTGGTGGTGGGTGGTGGAGAGCAGGGGTGCACTCACCGGACTCAGGGCTGCAGTATCCCTAAGGTACTGGCCTAGGACCCGGTGCAGGTCTGGAACTGAGGGCCACAGGGCATGCCTCAGGCTCCTTGAGGAGAAGGAAGAGAAGGAGACTGAGTTGTGGGAGTGAGTTAGGAGGGGAGCCCTGAGGGGGGGCCGTGGGGGGAGGCAGTGAGGTGGGGGAGCAAGCTTGGAGAGGTAACAGTGTAGTCAAGGTGGTAAAGTAAGGTAGTGGAGCATAGGTGAAAAGGAAACCTCTGGTGGTGGAGGGAACTCAGCAGTGCGGAGGTTCAAAAAAGGGATTTGAGTGTCCTCAAACACTCCTGCCTCAGGGCCTTTGCACTTCCTGTTCTCTCTGCCTGGAACACTTGATTTGTTCCCTCACTTCATTTAGGTTTCTGCTCAGACGTCGTCCTGACAGAGAGGGCTTCCCTGACTGCCCTAAAATAGAACCACCTCCCTTCCCCATCACTCTCTGTCTCCTGCTCTGCTTACTTTTCTTTATAGCACTTGACTTATTGTGTATTTATTAGATCCTTATATATATCACATATACGAGAATGTAAACTCCATGAGAGCAAAGAGTTTGTCTATTTGCTCACTCCTGTAGCTCCAGGGTGTAGAACAGTGTCTGGCTCATAATAGGTTCTCAAGAAATTAGTTGAATGAATGAATGGAGAGAACCAATGGGGCTTTTATTAAGTTACTGGGGAAGGTGGTCTCTCCAGGAAGAACGTGGATTAGGGTATGTTGGGGGAACCTCCAATTCCTTAGGCTCATATTTCCACATGGAGGGACTTTAGCTGAACGACATTTCAGGCCTCTTCTGTGACCTCACTCATATCTCTCCAGGGAAGGAGGAGTGATGTATCTGGTAAATTGGGGAAAAGGAACTGAGTACGCCTGGTTCAGCAGCACCACCTCCCTCCTCTCTCCCAACTTTTTTGTTGGGCTGGCTACTTGCATAGAGGCTGCATTGCGGTCTGCTCATACATATGAGTGGATTAAAAGCTCAAAGACATGTTCAAGGAGAGATGCAGCACAGAAGAGGGGCATCTAATCTAGCCTAGGGTCATCTAAAGAGGCCACGTGCAGGAGTTACCTTCTGAGCTGAGTCTTCAAGAATCAAGAGATGTTACCAACTGAAGGACTGAGGTGGTATGGATTCTGTCCTTCATGTTTATAACTTCCAATGACATTTCTCCTCAGCCTTAGTCTCCCCACATAAACAAGTCATTCATTAATAACATTTATTTAAGTGTGTGCTATTTAGCAGGCCCTGTGCTATAGATTTAAGGATGACCAAGTAAAGCATAGGGAAGACAGATAAAGAAATGAATGCAGTAAAATGCTTCTGGTACTATGGAAGAAGTCTGCATTGGGGCACAAAGAAAGTAGCCAATAGGGGAAGGTCAGGAAAGGTTTCCTAGGAGTTGGGGAAGAAAGTTATTTATAGATAAATGGGTATTAGTCATCCAGGGAGGATATTCCTGGCAGACGGGACATTATGCGCAAAGGCACTGAGAAGTAGAATCTCTTGACTTGGGGAGGAAATCACCAACAGTCTGGCAAGGCTGATGCACATGGTGGGAGGGTGGAAATCCTGGCAGGGGCCAGATTTTGCACAGCCTTCCTTGTCATTCTAGCGTCTGGACTTTATCCTGGGGCGCTAATAATGTGACTTAAGGAGGCGGAGTGACAAGTTCACGTGTGCAGTTTTAGAAAGATTATTCTGATGGCTGCGTGAGGCTAGACGGGAGGGAGAAGGGGCTCCGTTTTGGTGAGTCAGGTAGTGCCTGTACCGCTAGAGAAAGAGGGCTATTGTTTGAGCGAGCTTTAGGAGGTGGAATGACCGGACCAGACTGGATAAGGGCGAGGGTGCCGCCTAAGTGTTCCGGCTTGGGGGACAGGGGGACAGTAGCCTTGTTACTGAGATGAGGAGTCAGAAGGTGGGCCTGTTTGGGGTGTCCCGTATAGTGGGCATGTTAGGGTGTAAGAAGGCAGTGCGACTCCCGGGGAAGACGCGCTGGGAGCAGCTGACGCCACAGGTGTGGATGTGGGACTGTCCGGAGAGCGGGTGACATAGAGTGACGCGGGGATGCTTCTTTAGAGGCCGCTGGCCTCGCCCGGACCACGGCCCCGTCTCCCGCCTGACCGGAGCGGTACCTGTAGTGCGCAGGAAACTGCCACCTCAGCAGCAGCAGGCCCAGGAGGGCGCTGACGCCCAGCACCAGGAGCAGAGCGGTCACCAAAAAGATCCAGGCTAATGGACAAAAGCAGTCAGATCTCGGGGGGCCACGCCTGGCAGGAGCCCCCCTCCCCGGTCCACCAGGCCCCACCCCTCGCCGCCCCGGGTCGCCGGGTAAGTCGGCTCGGCAGCGGCCCCGCCCCTCGCTGCGCCGGCGCCCCTCCGCTCGCGCAGGCGCTGACCGCCTTTGCTCTGGCTCGGCCCTCACCGGTTTCGGAGGCGGTTTCCACCCTCACTGGGTCGGACCAGGCGCTCCAGGGCCCATGGAAGGTGGGGCCGTGGAGCCTGGCGCGCAACTGTACACGGTAGCGGGAGCGCGGGCGCAGCTCTAAGGTCTCTCCCTGGGCCCCGAGAGGCGGCTCCAGCACCTGCGCAGAGGAGAAGCGGGCGGGTGGTCAGGCTCCCGGTCCGGGTGGGCCGGCGTCGGGGCCTCTAGAACTCGGCATCTGTTTGACCGAAATCCTACCGCGTTGAGTCCCCGGGGATTTCCCCCAGAGAGCTTCGCTGGCAGAAAACGGTCATCCCGGCGGAAGCTGGCTGGAGAGGACACCAGGACAGAGAGCCTCGCCCTGCCTGCGGCCTCGCCCAGCCTGGCGCGGTACACCCCCGTCACACAGACTCATCTACACAGACTACTACTCATCCTGACACATATACATACGATAAACCGACAGAGATCTGGTACACACACAGTGACCAGGCACGCACCAGACCGGGTCGGCCGATGGAAACCCCGGACACGCTCAGATACTCGGAGCCACGTAGACCAGGCCACAAATGACATCCTCTGAGTAGAGGATGCCAGCACTGTGCTAGGTGCTGGGGGTACGAGGAGAGATTCCAAGCACAGGGAACAAGAATCGTGTGTACAAGCAGGGAGACATTATTAACTTGATCAGTTAGCAAACATGAAGAGTAAGACACCCAAACGAGTAAATAGTTACAAGAAATAATTAGCGCAATAATAATGATATAAGTAAGGTACCACGGGAGCACCAAGAAGAGTGTAATGCTGCCTGAGTTGCTTGATTGGAGGTTACAGAGTGTTCTGTGTACTGAGAGCATGCATGGGCCGGCTGGATGGTCAAAGGTGAGGCTAAGCCAGCGGTAGTAGGGACATGAGGCCGATTAGTGCGATTAACTCAACTAATTTGTTGATGAATAGAGGGAAGGGAAAAGGGAGAAGAGTCAAAGATAATTCCAGACTCGGGTAACTGGGTAAGTGTTGGTGCCACTGTCAGAGACAAGGAACAGGAGAAGTAAGTCTGAGGAAGAAATGCTGTATGGTTCTATTTTATTAGTTCAACAACAGTCAGAAATTATGAGTGGTAATGTCAGAGTAGTGGTTTCCTTGGAGGGTGTGCGTATGTGACCTGCGGGCATGAGACGCTTCTGGGGTGCTAGAAGTAATCTCTGTCTTGATCTGGGTAATGGTTACATGGCTGTATACACATGTACAAATTAATTGGTGGTATATTTAAGATTTGTGTTACTTTATGTAACTTATACTTCAGTAAAAAAGTAAAATAAGTCTGGGGAAGAAGATGAGTTCAGTTTTAGATATACTGAGTCTGAAGTTGTATATACATGTGGTGAATGAGAATAAAAGTAAAGAAACTAATATTTAATGAATATTGAGCACCTTCTATCTGCCAGGCAGTATGCTAAATATTTATATATTTAATTTTTACTGTAACTCTGGAAAGTACATAGCTTTATCCCCATTTCACCAATGAGGAAACTGAGACTTCAAAAATTTACGTAATTCACCTATGGTATAGAAGTTCCTTCTCATATGGGTGTTGGAATGATAAGTTTGGGATGGTTAACATATAGTCATTGAAACCACAGAGTTGAAGCACTCACTTAGGGAGAGCATATATATTTATCTAGAGGAGAAAAGAGTCTAGGATGGGACTGTTGGAAGCACAACCTATTAAGGAAGTGTAGAAAGGAGGAGCCAGGAAAAGAGCGAGGAGGTTCAGTCAGAGAGGTGGTACGAGAATCAGGAGAGACTGATATCCCAAAAGCAAAGGAAGGAGAAAATTTTAAATAGGAGTAGTCAGCATGTCAGATGCCAAAGAGAGATTAAGACACCAGCTGAATCAGATAAAACATAGATAAACAAGCTCAGACGTGAATACACAGACACCTTCACTCCTGATAACAGATACAGTGAAACTCAGGGATACCCTGATTATGAGGTCTGGGGGCATTTGTTCCTTGACTGTACCTTCCAGTCCTGATGGCCTTCTCCTGTGTATCGGAGCTGATAGCAGGTCTCTTGTGCTGCCCAGGGTGATGGATGCTGCCATTCCAGTTCCAGCTGCCCGCTGGAGACCTCCCTCCAGTGTAAGTTTGGAGTGGGAATGAGCACTACAGGGACGTCAGCAGGGACTGGCCTAAGCCCTTCTGTGCATGAGACATCATGTCACCAGGGCCACGGGTCAGAAGTATCAGAGTTGGTGATCCTGGGCATGGGGTCAGATATGGTAGAGGTGGGAACTATGTGGGAGGAGAAGGGGAGAAAGTTCTTACCAGCCTGATGGATCCAGAAAGGGGAGCCCAGGTAGCTGTGAATGGCACCCTGGGCTGTGGTCACCTCCACAAGGATGTGAATAGCACTGTCATTTCGTGACTTGAAGTGGCAGCGGGAGAACTGGGAGGGCTGTGATCCTGGATTTTTCTTCTGCTCTTCACACTTCTCCCAGACGGGGTCCCTACGAATCAGTCCCATGGAGTCACTGAATCAGGCTTGCCTCAGAGACTAATCCTCATATCCCCCATCCCACAGGGGACTGGATTATAATCTAACTTGTTCTTTGGATGGGCCTACAGGGCTTTCTCTCCCGTGTCATAATGTTTGGTTTTCTGAGGTTTGTTTTGGTGTCCAGCCTCTTCTTAAGAAAAGAGCTAGATGAGATAGGAAAATAGCATATGGGCTATAGAGTTCAGGTCTTGGCTTATTGGTGTATAACTGTGGGCAAATTACTTGATTTATCTCTGCCTCAGTTTCCTCATTTGTGAAATAGGTTAATAATGCCTACTTTGAATGGTATTATTTCAGAGATTAAAGAGCTTTCATCTTTCTGGAGGAAAACATGTTTTTAACCTGTTCTCATCAGGCGGCCCTCTTAGTCACCTCTAAATGTTATTTTACTAATAGATTATTACGACAGCCTCCTACTGGCTTTTCTGCCTCCATTTCTGCCACTCCCTTCAGTTTACTCTCCACACAGCAACCAGATCCAAAATGTTGATCTGATAATGTCCAGAATATCTGACACATCTGTCCATTTATTTTGATCTTTACCCCCTGCTGCATTAGATGAAACCATTATCCGTTGCCTGGATTAAGGCAAATTTCTAACTGGTGATCCTGCTTCCACTCTTACTTCTTTTTAATTGCACAAAGAAACATCTTTTCGAAATGTAAATCATATCATGTCACTCTTTTGCTTAAAATCCTTCAAGGACTCCCCATCCCCCTTGGAATAAAATCCAAACTCCATACCAGAGCCTATAGGACTCCATACGGTTGAGTTCCTCCCTCCCTCCCCATTCTCATCTCCTACAATTCTCACACCAGTTTACCACCCTTCATGCACACAGGCCTTCTCTCTGTGCAGCAGATGTGCCAGATGAACTGTCTTTGCAGCTCACCTTGCCCTGGGTTGCCCTGCCTCTAGATCTCACGTGACTCACTTCTTCTTGCCACTTGGATCTCAGCTCACCTGTCACGTCCTTGGCAAGGCTTTCTCCGACCACTCAGGTGAAATTAGCACCCCTCCCCCACCCTCCCACTTAGTCTCTATCATATAACCTTGTTCCTTTATTTCTTTACTTGTTTCTCACCCCCTCTTCCCTTCTCCCGACTAAAATGGAAGCCCCAACAATGCCGGAAGCTTTTCTGTTTTGTCACTCTATCCCCAGTGCCTGGAACATAGTCGCCTTCGCGAATTGTTTATTGAACAAGTAAATCCTGTCTCCTTCCTGATTATAACCCCTAAATGACTAGCTATTACTAAAATTATTTATCATTTTATATATTTTTATGTTTACTAATTTATTCAACAAATAATTGATACTATGTGCCAGGCACTGTGATAGACCCTATGAATACACAGAGGAATAATTTTCAAGGACCTGTCATTTCAATGGGAAAGGTAGAAAAACAAACAGATGATATTTTTCTGTGATGTGCACAGGCTGGCTTGGGAATATCAAGGAGGATCATCTAACCCAGATGGGGAGGGTCAGAGGATAGTTCCCGTGCAAGGCAGTGCTTAGACTGAGTCCTGGACTCTAAACAGGACAGGCAAAGGGGACAGACAGACATCCCAGGCACATGCTTGTGCACAGATAAGAGATGTGGTACTCTGGGGGAAATTCTCAGTGGTGCAGAATGCTTTTAGCATAGAGGGTCTGGTGGGGAGTGGTAAATGTGAGCAGACCAAGGTCATGGATGGCGTTATTGCCTTTCTAAGGAGCATAAACTTAATCTTGCAGTAATGATGGAGACACTTAAAGATTTTAAACAGGAATTGTCATAATTAGCTTTGTACTTTAGGAAAGTCACTCTAACTGCAGTTTGTAGGAGAGGACTTGTGAGGGTGCACTAGAAGCAGAGAAATTTATTAGGACAATGTTACGGTATTTTACATGCAGAGTTATGAGGATCTGAAAGTAGGGTTGTGGTGGTTGGGGTAGAGGGAAATAGATGGATTCAAGGGATACTGTACAGGTAGAAATGACAAGCGTTTCTGATTGGATATGGAGGGTGTAGAAATGGCAGAAGTTCAGGGTGGAAAACTGATTTCATAGCAGGATGGACAAGAAGAGGAGGAGCAGGTTTTGGTAGGGAATATGTGAATTCGGTTTTGCCACCTTTTGATCCATTCATGGCCCCTCCATACTATGGAAATCTGTGCAGTTATTAAAAAGAATGGGTTACATCTTTTTGTAATGATCTCCAAGACATATTTTTAAGTAAAAAGGTAAGTTACTAAATCATACATATAATGTGATCCAATTTATATTGAAAATTGAATATTGTGTATAGACATATGTAAATGCATATAAAATCTGGAAGAATACATTAAAACTGTTAATAGTGGTTTTTTTCATTATTCATTCATTCAACAATTTTTTTTTACTGAGCATCTACTGTATTCCAGGCACCGTGTGAGTTGAGAACATATTGGTGAGTAAAAGCAGACACTGACTTTGCCCTCATGGATCATGTCTAGTCAAGATCAGCCTTTCTCAACTGGAGCTCTGAGACAGAATTTTGTCATCAATCAAA
This sequence comes from Monodon monoceros, assembly GCF_005190385.1. Taxonomy (NCBI): domain Eukaryota; kingdom Metazoa; phylum Chordata; class Mammalia; order Artiodactyla; family Monodontidae; genus Monodon; species Monodon monoceros. The sequence continues at coordinate 145,801,362 of NW_021703774.1, forward strand.
TAACCATGGGACTTCCCTGATGGCACAGTGGTTAAGAATCTGCCTGCCAATGCAGGGGACACGTGTTCGATCCCTGGTCCAGGAAGATCCCACATGCAGCAGAGTAACTAAGCCCACGAGCCACAACTACTGAGCCCACGTGCCGCAACTACTGAGCCCACGTGCCGCAACTACTGAAGCCCGCACGCCTAGAGCCCGTGCTCTGCAACAAGAGAAGCCACTGCAATGAGAAGCCCTCGTACTGCAACAAAGAGTAGCCCCCACTCACCGCAACTAGAGAAAGCCTGCGCACAGCAACGAAGACCCAACGCAGCCAAAAGAAAAAACTATGTGAGGTATCAATGTAAAATTGTAACTATCATAAGTATTTAAGAAGGAGAGGTACGTGGTACAACAAGGATGTATAATAGTGCCATTGGACCTAAGGAGGAAGGTCAGGGGAGGGCTCCCTGAGGAGGTGACATTTGAGTTGAGATCTGAAGGATAAATAAAGGTTAAGTAAAGATAGGAGAGTTGGGTAAACAGCATGTGCAAAGATCCAGAGGCAGGAGGGGACATGGCAGGTAGGGGGGAACAAAAATAGGCCAGTACTGGAGCACAGAGCACAGAAGGCAGCATAGTACAAGATGAAACTGAAGGCATTGGTGGGGGCTGAGCCTTTTAGAACTTTACACGGCCACAGTAGTGTTCTCTTCTTTGTCCTAAGATCAATGGAAGCTGTGGACCTTGGAAGAGTTTTAAGCAGAGGATGTTGTATTTATTTTTGCACTTTTATTTCTTTATTTATTTTTAAAGATTTCTTTTGATGTGGGCCATTTTTAAAGTCTTTATTGAATTTGTTACAATACTGCTTCTGTTTTATGTTTTGGTGTTTTTGGCCGCGAGGCATGTGGGTTCTTAGCTCCCCGACCAGGGATCGAACCCGCACCCCCTACATTGGAAGGCGAAGTCTTAACCGCTGGACCGCCAGGGCAGTCCCTATGTTTTACACTTTTAAAAACTCACTCCAGCTCCTGTGTGGAGAATGTTTTGGAGGATCCAAGAAGTGATCAGTTAATAAGACTTCTCAATAGTCTAAGTGAGAGATGATGATGGCTTGTACTAGGATGATGGCAGTGAAGAAGAAACGTGGACAGATTCTAGAGATGTTTAACAGGTAAAATCAGTAAGACTTGGTTATATACTTGATATGAAGGAAGTGACAGGTCAGTGAGGTGTTTGGTGGAAATTCTTGAAGGCCAGGCGAAGTTTTGATTGGATCTGATAGATAGTGAAAAGCTGCAGTACATATCTGAGTAGGGAAAGGCCATGCAAAGTTTGAGTTTAACAAAAGTCAGTCTGTCAGCAGCATGGGGGGTAAATCGGAGGTAGATGAGAATGTAGGCTGTTGGAATGGTCCAGGTGACATGATTAAAGCTGCATGAAACCAAGGCATTCCCAGCGAGTATGAAGAGAGGTTGAAAAGATACAATACCCATTGGAGGATGAGAGCATGGAGGCTGTTTGGTTTGGCGGACAAGGGAGGGGAGTGAAGAGGACCAGGACAATCTCTCCCTTCTTTCTGCAAGGCTGTGCTTCTCTCCCATGATATCAAGCTCAGTCAGCAGTTCAGTTCTCACCTGTCTCTGGGGCAGCACCATGCCCTGCTGTGGTAGAAGAAGCCTTGGGAGCTAGCATGGTCCTGTTGCTGCCACTGACAGGTAACATTCTTCAGGTCCAAGGTAAAGCATTGCAGTCCAAGTTCCACTGGGGTCAGAGAAGGAAGTCCCATCAGAGCCCATGTGCTCCTACTCTATAGGGTGTCCAGATCATCTTTACACACGTAACTTGGAACATTTACTCCTATTTTGTCTTCTCTCCCTGAACATAGTTCATTCTGTCCAGTGGCAAGTTTGAGGTCATCAGGAAGGACCATGGTTTACAGAGCTTCCATATCGAGCCCAGGGCTCTCTAGAGATCTTTTCTATCTCCTCCCCATCTCCCCATTCCTTTGTTGACTCACCTGCATCCCCAGGCAGGTCCACGGTCACAGGGAGGGACCAAGATCCCCAGGAGCCACGGAGGGAGACCCCATCAGGTTGGCTGCGTAGCTGGAGCCAGTAGGAGTTACCAGGCTGGAGCCCTGAGATGAGGCAGCTTCCACCCTTCACTGTCAGAGATGGAGCCTTGGGAGAAGAATCCCAGCCTCAGAATCTAGGTCTGCCTCTCAGCCAAGAGAGCCTCCACCCCTTATATTTGAAGCCCCACAACATGCCTGTGGAGAGACACTCAGTTCTTCACTGGATAGATATGCACACAGACTGGGAGCCAGGTCAGTGGGTTTCAGGTGGAGTGCAGGGCTTTTTAGGGAAATCCCCATTAACTTGGAGGCCTGAAGCTCTCAATTTTGTTGGTATGAATGACCCAAAGTGGGAGATCCCTAAATAGACATGGCTCCTAATCAGAGCCTATACTAACTCTCTAAGGACCAACCCAGTCTGGAATCCCCAAAGTATGGCCTATCCTTTCTTGGGGGCAAAATTGTGGGTAGGAGATCAGGAGGTGGAGCAGAAGAAGGCCAGGATACTTCTCTAGTTGTGGGGGTCTGCTCTGGTACATCCTGTTGGGGCATCATGGGCTGAGCACATGGAGACTGGTCCGGAGCTGGGGCTAGGTTTGGTCTCCGCAGAGCTGGGCAGCAGGTTTCTGTGGACAGCAGCAGTGTGACTGTGGGACCAGTGGAGTTCCTTGGATCCTTAGGGCCATAGCGGAGTTCATGCCTCAGAAATTCACTGATTTCGGGAGCTGGGACCTCCCAGCTGATCTGAAGTTCCCCTGGCTGACTCCCTCCCATGGCCTTGATGAGGCTGGGGGGACCTGGCAAGCCTGAAGGTGAGACAGGGCACGTGAGAACTCTTTGGGGGCCACAGTCTACAGCTCAACCCATGGACTGTGGAGAGGGGATACTGGAGGCTGGATTGAGGGCAGCCCCTGGGGCAGGGCAGGGAGGCTCCTTATCCTGTTCTCCTGTCCTCAGAACAGTGACCTCACTGCAGGTTTTTTAGGCTCAGTGCTCCTCAAGAGCAGGGATGTCTCTTCATCTGTGCATCCTTTTCACCTAGCACAGTGCCTGGCACATGGTAGGTATTCTGTAACTGATGAATTAGTGAGTCAATGAATAGGTTAATTATGGGAAAGTCAGGGTGTCTCTGGTGTGAAATGAAGTCTAGCTCTGGATGCTGAGGCTAAGAGGAATGAGAAGGGGGTCTTGAGGTGCCTCTGGGGGTCTGGTAGTGGGGGGACATCCACATTGTCTTGAAAGAGCACAGCTCAGTCTGATTCTAGGAGCTGGCCTGAGGGCAGCAAACAGGGGGGGCCAGGATGACAGGAGGATGGTCCGTACCCACACTATCCACAGAGAGCACCCGCTGGGTCAGATTCTGGTTCAGAAACACGTTCTTCACCCAGAGGTGCAGTTGAGAGAAGAGGCGAACTTCATCCTGGGCTGGAAACTGGCACACGTACCGGGTTCCAAAGGGCAGCACACGCTGGGAACTCAGGGGGCAGGCACGGGGCTTCTCCCTGTGGGCACAGGAGAAGTCCATCCTACCTACACGGCCACCTGTTCAGCCCTGAGGACCCAGGTCTGGGCCCAAACCCAAGTTCTATTTCCAATACTGCCATTTTTCTTCTCAGTGCCTGGGTGGGATTAGGGGTTATGTAGAGGGTGTGAGCTGGGTATATCCAAAGCACATCTGTTCATTAAGTGGCTACTTAGGGCATGTACTTGGAGGAGTCCTCTGATAGCGCCAAAGGCAGGGAAGCTACTGGAATGGGGCTCAGCTGTGGTATGTACAGGACAGATCCAGGGGAGTGGGACATACATGGTACATATATATGATATATATGAGGCAGCACATACCCCGGGTAGGCATACAGCAGCTGATATATTTCACTGGGCGCTGCTTCTTCCTCATCCCAGAAGCAAGTGAGGTCCTCAAATGTTCGGGAGAAACAGTTCAGGGACTCTGAGTCCGAGGCCAGCAAGGAGGCATCTGAGGAATAGCTGGTGAGTTGGGCTCTGGGTCCTCCCTGGTGTGTTTGTGGGCAAGAGTCGGGGACCAATGGGAGCCTCCTACTTTGCACATCCCCCTCCCAGGGCTCCCTCTTCCTGGGTATAGGTGATCTCCACCCTCCACATACCTCACCTTGGCTGGTGACTTGTGCCAGGTTTTGGGGGGCCGGGAGGAGGCAGGAGATGACCACCAAGAGGGCCCAGGAGGGCATCTTCTCCGGCACTGTGTGCCTGCCTTAGCCCATCCTCCCTGCAGGAAGCCGGGCCCCAATCCCCTCCCGGGCCAGCCCCTCAGGTTCCTGTCAGATACAGCCCCACGTCCTGTCCCTGTCCCTGCCCCTGTGGGGCCCATCCAGACCACACTGGGGCCGGGGGCCAGGGGAGGGGGTGTGGGAGTGGGCAGGAGGGTAGGAGGAATTTGAAAGAGAGGATACAGACCTTTGGTGGGAGGGAGATGGGGGGGTTACATTTTTTTGACCATGTACCAAAAGCAGAGTAAGCCTCTATGTGTGTCCATGTTCACTGCTGTAGAAGGGTGTATTATGAGCATGGAGAGCAACATTTACTGAGTGCTACTTACAATGCTGCCATGTGTTAAGCACTTTATATCTACTGACTCAGCTAACCCTCACAATAGTCTTATTATTTCCATTAGAGTGATGAGGAAACTGAGATGCAAATAAAGACTTGCCTAAGATGACGCACCTCCTAAGAGGTAAAACTCAGGACATCAAGCTTAAGACCCCAAGTGCTTAACAACCATACCAGTGCCGCTGGAAGGTGTAATTTGCCAAGAAATGACTGTCTGCCTTGCAACTGTGACAAAATGGTGGCTATTTCCACTTTAATAGGTTCTGTCACTTTGTGCACAAATAAACACATTCTCCTTGGAACTACACAACAACCTCCATTGTGGGGACCCTCCACAGCTGCCTTTCATCCTTTGCTACTCAAAGTGTGGTCCATGGATCAGCAGCAAGAGCATTCCCTGGGAGTGTCTTACAAATGCAGACTCTTGGGCCCCGCCCCAGACCTTCTAAAACAGAATCTGCACTCTCTCTAAATTCCCAGATGATGCGAATACATATTAAAGCTGGAGAAGCTCTGGTCTTCAGTACTTTTATCAGGTTGGCTCAGAATCAAGGGGTGGTTGGTCTCAGTCCTCCAGCTTGAGCTCATCTCCACATTAGTAGCGGAAGAGTGGGTGTGATCCCTTCTCTGTAGCCCAGGCCCCCTCCTGGGACTGCTCTGACTGGTAGCTTTTATGCCGATTCTCAGGAGCTTTGACTCTTGCAGGGCATGGGGCCAGTGTAGACCATATTAACTCCCACATTTAGCCCCTCTGGCTTCAGCTGGGGCTCCCCTTCCTGGCTTTACAGAGTTAGTATCCTCAATATCACTTTTCTCTCTTCCTCCTGAATTAATGCTACTAACAGAGAATTGTGGGAAGGGGTAGGAGGAGGGACATGGAAACCTACAGCTCCCCTGGGAAGTCTTAGCTTCTCTCGCACCATTTCTCTGCAAGAAGTCCCTGAGGCTAGGTTTGTCCCGATTCCTGTTCGGTTCTCAAGTTCCAAGGACCAGCTTCCTTTGCCCAACGGGGGTGATTTGGATGCCTCTCCCAGACCCCAATCAAGGGCCACCCAACCTCCGCCGGGTCAGGTGAGAGGGGAAACAACTCTAATGTTCATGCAGTCCCATGGCTTTGATGCTGTGTATGTGCTGATGGCTTCAAAATATCTCTAGCTGCGACTCCCCCTCCTGGGGTCCAGATGTGGATCACCAACTGCCTACTTGGCATCTCTGCTTATGTGTCTAATGGGCATCTTATACTTACCGATGGCCAAAATAAAACTCTTGATTCTGGTTCCCACCCCTAAACCTGTTTTGTTTCCTCTAGTCTTACCCACACTGTAAGTGGCACCACCATCTACTCAGTTGATCAAACCAAAAACCTCAGTGCTCCTTGATTCCTGTCTTCCTCTTACCCTACATTCAATTCATTAGCAAGTCCTGCCAGATAGTCTTTCAAAATGCACCCTGAACTTGCACCACCTCCACTGCTACCATCCTAGTCTGTCCAAGTCTGGATCACTGAGTAACTTCCTAACTAACTCCACTCTTAACCCCTCCGGCAGATCCTCCACAGAACGGGAGTGAGATGTTTAAAATGCAAATCAGATTTCTTCACTCCCCTGCTTAAAACCCCTAACGGTTTCCTACTGCACTTAGAATAAAATCCAAACACCTCCTAGAGGCACACAAGGTCCTGCCTGATCCGGCCCCTGCCTACTTAGATCCCATCTCCACCAGCCACAATAACTTCACTGTGTCTCTCATCTTAATCCTTCTCATGCTCAACCTTTCTGCAGTGCTGATACTTTCCTCCTTCCTTGTGTTCTGCAATGTGTCACCTTCTCCCGGTTTCCTCCTGCTTCTGTAACGTTCCCTCCCAGTTTCTCTCTCTCTTTGCTCTTTCTCTTAAATGTTGGTGTTCCCCAGATGTCCTTGTTTCCCCCTTCATATTCCCCGAGTGGTCTCATGGCTTCAGTTCCATCTATATACCAGTAACTCTCAAGGTTTTATCACTCTTTTGAACTTCAAGTTCTCACTTACTTATTAGACATCTTGAGTTGTTGCTCCATGGGCACTTCAAGCACACCGTGTCCCAAACAGAGCTATTCCTACCTCCCATGCATCCTATCGGATCTTCCCTTCCTATGTTTGCATCTCACCATAGGCGACCTGGGCGTGTAAGCTTGGAACCTGAACGTTATCCTCAAATTTTCATTCTCCCTCCACGCCTGCATCCAGGTCTTACCAAGTCCTATGACCTTTACAGGGAGGCAGCATAATAGTGTTTTGGGGTGCAGGGCCCACAAGACAAGGGGCTTGTTTACTACCATCAGAGAGTTGAGTTGGGGCCTTTCTGCTTCTGCGTGGAAGGACGACCAACTACCTGTCCCTGTCATTTTGCCATTTTTTTCTGCTTCCACACAGCTGGAAAGAGGTGCCTTCCCCAATCCTTTGCTTTTTTAGAATATTAAACAGAGACTGGAATAGCCCTAGGGGAAAGGAGATCACTTAGATCTGCTACTCTCTGGTCAGGGGCCAATGGGTCCAGCCCAGGTCAGCAGGCCTAGGCTTTTCTGTTGGGATATGAGGCCAAAGCCCTGGCGTATCAAAGTCTGCATCTGATCTCTGTGCCGCTGCTGCTGAGAGAACTCAAGGGGTTGCTGGGTGCGGACTGGCTCAGGCAGTAGTGTGCTGTTGGACTGCTCTCTGGGGCTGGGGGATGGGAGCCCATTGGGTAGCATTTGCTGCTCTTTGTGGTATAAATACTCCCACACGGCCAATTTCAAGCTACTAATGTGATATCCCTGAACAGTGAGTGGGAAGAGAATTGGGCTCTCAGGGGCCCATGCCTGTGCCCTTGCCCTCTCCCTCCCAATTTTCCCAGATTTCCCAACATCTGTCATTTTCTTCCAGTCAGAAAGCCCGGGAGAGGTAGCTCTGGGCACTTGGTTTCTCCATCTCCCCGTCTCTTTCCCAGCGTTGCCAAGCTTCTCTCCAGAACCATTGTTCCATTGACGCCTGGAGCAGTGTGTCAGAGCACTGTGGTTTCCCCACACCTTTTTCAGTGTTATGTTTGCTATTCCCATAGTTGACAAATGGTCTCTCCTTATTCAGTACTTTTTCTGAAGCTCAAATTTGCTTTTATTCTTTCCCTGCTTAAAATCCTTTTGTGATCCTTTGGACCAGGGCTCATCTCTCGATGCTAGAACTAAAGTCCTTAAACCTCTCATCTTCCTGTTCCTGGACTCTCTCCCTCATGATGCTCCCTTCACTCTTTCCCAAACCCTGCCACAGGCCCTGCTTCCTTGCCTCCCCAAGCACAGAACCCTCCAAACTCTCAGACTGTTGGAGCTGTCTTTGTGATTCAAGTCATTACTTCTTGGGACTCTTATCCCCCAACTATATATAATGGGGAAAAAAGCCTTACTTAAAAAGAAAAATGCAATTTCACATTCCTTTCAGAGGCCTTGTAACTGTTTTGTGATCAGAAGCAACCTGGTGACACTTTGGGCGTAGGAAGGTGTTAGAGAGCTAAATTTGCCAAATATGAAATTAATGAGAATTTTGGAGTGTATTGTGGTAACTCCAGAGAAAAAAGGAGGAGAGCTAGTAAGTGAAAGCAGCCTGAGGGAAAGAAGTCTTCACCAGTGAGAAATTCCAGTAGAAGGACTGTTGGAGGAAAATTTCAGAACAGTGATGCTTAATACTCAGTTTTAAGTTTACTTCCTATTCTGTGAAAGCTTAGCTTCCCTAAAGCATCCCCAAACACTCAGTAGAGGCCTTCTGTAGCAAAACCCTATATTCATGGTATTTTAGGAACAAAGGGAGAAAGGTAATGATACCTGTGGAGTCAAGAGAGGATGGCAGCCACAGAAAGTGAGCAATCCAGTGATCAAGAATTTAGCAAGAGCAGGAATTCAGACTGAGGGGTGATCATGAGGATGTACTGGAGTCCTAGTCAAAATAGATGAGGGCATGGACTTCCCAGAGGATCGGAATAGGGACTGGGCTATTCTGATTGGATGTAAAGGGAAAAGGTGACACCAAAGCGTTGCAAGCCTTGAGGACATTTGGGTTACACACACACAATCTTTCCTTCCTCTGAGTCCCCCCAGGATTTTGTGCCCCTGTGAGGGTGCTTTTATACACAAACATCTGTGCACACCTCCCCCTTAGCGAGACAAGATGTGAACCCTGCCAAGAGGGGACTGTCATCTTAGCTCACTCATCCTGGGGTAAAAGTCGGGTGGGAGTGGGCCAGCCTCTTCCTCCCTGATTCCCTGTCTCACCAGCTACCATTAAAGAGCACTTGCTGGGCTTCCATGGTGGCACAGTGGTTGAGTCTGCCTGGCGATGCAGGGGACACGAGTTCGTGCCCCGGTCCGGGAAGATCCCACATGCCGTGGAGCGGCTGGGCCCGTGAGCCATGGCCGCTGAGCCTGCGCGTCCGGAGCCTGTGCTCCTCAATGCGAGAGGCCCGCGTACCGCAAAAAAAAAAAAAAAAAAAAAAAAGAGTCCTTGCTATTTTCTAGCCGTACGTTAATGCGTTGTCTCATTACATCCCACGAGGACTCCATTCTGTGCCCTTGTTCTTACCTTACGGAAGAGAAAACGCAGGCTGAGATGGATTAACTGAGTTGTCCAAAGTCACTATTAAGGGGAACTGAGATTTGAATTCAGGTCTGTCTGACTCCAAAGCCTGTTCTTATAACTACTACATGGACACCTCTGACTAGGACTACTGTTTTCTCCACTTTATTCATTTATTTAACGTTATGTGCCTGGCATAGGGCCACCAGGCCAGAGTCTCTCCCACAGGATGAGGCTGGGTTCAAAACAGACATCAGGAGAGGTTTTATTCAAGTAAATGGGAAAAGGGCCCCTAGGTGCCCAGCAGCGACCCCAAGCGAGAGCTACAGGGGACCCAATTTGATAAGCCCTCTGTCCTCCTGACCTGCTGGGCTCTCTCTGACCCCTGAATCCATGTTTCCTGCTGAGGAAACATGAGGACCAGACCACTCCGGCCAGACTCTGGGAGCGGGCCTGGGGTGAGATAAGAGATGCACAGCCCGTGGGAGGAGCCTGAGCTGCCCAGAGGGCCAGGCAGGAAATCACCCCTTCCTTGGGGCCGAGAGGGGGATGACTCAGGGCTGATGGGTGGGAGTGCCGTTTTTGCAGTCCTGGCAGGCTGCAGTGAGGCCTCTTGGACAAAGCACTTGGGTTCGCCTTTCCCACAGCCACCAGCCAAATGAGGCTTCAAGAGGCGTGCCTCGGCCTTCCCTCTTCCCTTTTCCATCATTTCCCTGGAAGCAAGTTTGTGCTGCTGAGTAGGTCTCTTGTTCCAACGCTTGCCCAGCCCAGGTCATCCCCTGTGGGAATACAGCTGCCGAGCGAGGCAGTGAGGACTGCAGCTAGACAGGGCTGGGGCAGGTGAGGCTGAGAGTTTAGGTGCTTTGGCCTGAAGTTCTCTGCCTTGTTTGTAGTGGCGTCCTAGGTCCTATGGTGCCACAGTGGATGTGTGAGCTCTTCTGTTGGGGGAGAATGCCCTTGGGGCCCGCCCTTAGCCCAGGACCTGTCGTGCAGTATGCAATCAAAGTATTGGTGTTGGATTTGCAAGCTGGTATTATACCCCAGTCGGGCCCTTTCCCCTGTGCCAGAGAAGCACCACAGCACTGTGGCTACGAGAAGGATTCTGGATCCAGAATGTCTCGATTTGAACCCCAACTCTGGCCACTTATGAGCTGTCAGACTCTGGCTAAGTTACTTAACCTCTCTGAGCCTGTTGTCTCTTCTGTAGAATGGGAATGATAATAATAGTAGCTACCTAATAGGGTTGTTGAAGATGAAAGGAATTAATACATGCCACGTGCTTGGGCCGTGCCTGGCAATTAAGCACCATGTACGTAGCAGCTGTTTTTGTTCTTTCAGTGACTGACACTTCGAGCAACCCAGTCATCTAAACAGAAGTGTGGCAATAATCCTAGACTCCTTCCCTTTCCTTCCACGCCCATATTCAACCCCTGGCCATTCTTCCACCTAAGTATTTCTTCCAGCTCACCACCACACCATCACTTCTTCATTCTCTCTCTCTTTTTTAACAGCTTTATTGGAATTTAATTTACATACCATACAATTCACCCAATTAAAGTGTGCAATTCAATGGCTTTTAGTATATGCACAGATATATGAAATCGCAGTCAATTTTAGATCACTTTTATCTCCTCAAAAAGAAATGCTGGGACTTCCCTGGTGGCACAGTGGTTAAGACCCTGCGCTCCCAATGCAGGCGGCCTGGGTTCGATCCCTGGTCCGGGAACTAGATCCCACATGCATGCCGCAACTAAGAGTTTGCATGCCACAACTAAGGAGCCCACGAGCCGCAACTGAGGAGCCCGCCTGCCGCAACTAAGAACCAACGCAACTAAATAAATAAATATTAAAAAAAAAAAAAAAGAAATCCTGTATCTTTTAGCTCTTGCCCTCCAATTCTCCATCTGCTAATCCCAAACTCTAAGCAACCTGTAATTTACCTCCTATTTCTAAAGACTTGTCCATTCTGGACATTTCATATAAATGAAATACAAACAAATACAATATGTGGTCTTTTTGTGACTGGCTTCTCTCTTAGCATGGTATTTTCAAGGTTCATGCATGTTGTAGAGTGCATCAGCATGTCATTCCCTTTTAATGGCTGAAATAATATTCAATTCTATGGATATACCACATTTTGTTTATCCATTCATCAGTCGATAGACATTTGGGTTGTTTCCACTTTTTGGCTATTATGAATAATGCTTCTATAAATATTCAAGTACAGTTTTGTGTGGGCATATGTTTTCGTTTCTCTTGGGAATACACCTAGGAATGGAAATGTGGGGTCCTATGGAAATTTTATGCTTAATTGTTCGAGGAACTGCTAGGCTATTTTCCAAAGAGGCTGCACCATTTTACATTCCCACCAGCAATGTATGAGGGTTCTAATTTCTCCTTGCCAACACTTGTTATTATCTGACTCTTGATTATAGCCATCCTAGTGGATATGAAGTGGTATCTCCTTATAGTATTTTTTTAAAAATTATTGAAGTATAGTTGATTTACAATGTTGTGTTCATTTCTGCTGTACAGCAAAGTGATTCAGTTACATATATATATTCTTTTACATTATGGTTTATCACAGGATATTGAATACAGTTTCTTGTGCTTTACAGTAGGACCTTATTGTTTATCCATCCTATATATAGTAGTTTGTGTCTGCTAATCCCAAACTTCCAATCCTTCCCTCCCCCACCCCAATTCTCCTTACAGTTTTGATTTGAATTTTCCTGAGGACTAATAATGTTGAACATCTTTTCTTGTGCTTATTGGCCGTTTGTATATCTTCTTTGGAGAAATGTCTATTCAGGGCCTTTGCTTATTTAAAAAAATTGGGATATTTATCTTTATTGAGTTGTAAGTCTTCTTTATATATCCTAGATATAAGTCCCTTCTCAGATATGTGATTTGCAAATATTTTTTTTCCATTCTATGGGTTGTCTTTTGACCTTCTTGATAATGTCCTTTGATATGCCAAAGTTTTCAACTTTGATGAAGTCTAATTCATTTATTTTTAATTTTGTTACTTGTGCTTTTGGTGTCATATCTAAGAATTCATTGCTAAATTCAAGGTAATGAAGATTTACCCCTATGTTTTCTTTTAAGGGTTTTATAGTTTTAGCTCTTGCATTTAGGTCTTTGATCCAGTTTGAGTTTGTTTATGGTGTTTGTAAAAGGTCCAATTCATCCTTCTGCATGTGGCTATTCAGTTGTCCCAGCACCATTTGTTGAGGACCATTCTTTCCCCATTGAATGGTCTTGGCACCTGTGTTTAAAATTAGTTGATCATAGACACATGGGTTTCTTTCTAGACTCTCAGTTCTATTCTATTGATCTATCTGTCTATCCTTATGCCAGCACCACACTGTCTTGATTTTTATTGCTTTATAATAAGTTTCGCATTAGGAAGTGTCAGTCCTCCAAATTTGTTCTTCTTTTTCATGATTGTTTTGGCTGATTTGGGTCTCTTGCAATTCCATATGGATTTTAGAATCAGCTTGTCAATTTCTACTAAGAAGCCAGTTAGTATTCTGACAGGATTGCATTGAATCTGTAGATCAGTTTGGGAAGTATTATTATCTTAACAATACTAAGTCTTCCAATTCATGAACATGAGATGTTTTTCCATTTATTTAGATGTGCTTTAATTTCTTTCAATGATGTTTTGTAGTTTTCAGAGTATAAGTTTTGCATGCCAAATATATTCCTAAGTATTTTATTATTTTTAGTGCTATTGTAAATGGAATTTTCTTATTTTCATTTTCAGATTGTTCATTGCAAGTATATAAAAGAAAACTGCTTTTTGTATATAAATCTTGTGTCCTGCAAACTTGCTGAACTCATTCATCAGTTCTAATAGTTTTTTAGTGGATTCCTTAAGATTTCCTGGATACACAATCATGTTATCTGCAAATAGAGACGGTTTTACTTCTTCCTTTCCAGTCTGGGTGCTGTTTGTTTATTTTTCTTGCCCATCTGCCCTGGCTAGAACCTCCAGTACAGTGTTGAATAGAAGTGGGGAGACAGATATCTTTGTCTTATTCCTTCCTGTTCTTAGGGAGAAAGCATTCAGTCTTTCACTATTAAGTATGATGTGGATTTTTGTAAATGCCCTGTATCAGGTTGATGAAGTCTCCTTCTATTCTTAGTTTTAGTTGTTTGTTTTTTTAAACATGAAAGTGTGTTGGATTTTGTCCAGTGCTTTTTCTGTGCCTATTGAGATGATCATGTAGTTTTTGTTTTTCATTCTATTGATACGTTGACGTATTACATTAATCGGTTTTTGGATGTTTAACCAAACTTGGCACTCCTGGGATAAATCCCACTTGGTTATGTTATGCAGTCCTTTTTATATGTTGCTGGATTCTGTTTGCTTTTTATATGTTGCTGGATTCTGTAGTATTTTCTTGAGAATTTTTGTGTCCATATTCATAAGATATATTGATCTGTTGTTTTGTTTTCTTGTGATCTTTTGTCTGCTCTGTGTATCAGGGTAATACTGGTCTTACAGAATGAATTGGGAGCTATTCCTTCCTCTTCTATTTTTGAAGAGTTTGTGAAAATTTTGTATTTATTCTTTAAATGTTTGGTGGAATTCACCAGCAAAGCCATCTGGGCATGGGCTTTTCTTTGTAGGTCGTTTTTTGATTACTAATTTAATCTTTTTACTTGTCATAAGTCTATTTAGATTGCCTATTTTTTCTTGAGTCAATTTTGGTAGTTCCTGTCTTTCTAGGAATTTGTCCATTTTATTTAAGGTATCTAATTTATAGGCATGTCACTTTGTTCCTCTATAATCCATCTTCCACAGAGTAACCAGTGATCTTTTCAAAAATGCAAATCTGATCATGACACACCCCTGCATCCAGCTCTTCTATGGCTGCCCTTTGCCCTTAGGATAAAGACCCATATCCTTAATATTGCCTATAAGGTTCAGTATGGGCTGGCCCCTGTCACCTCTCTGCGGTCGTTACCCTCATGGAGCTATGTTCTCCCTTTGTTCCAGACACAGGGAATTCTTTGCAGCTCCTGAACATACCACATGTCACAGGTGCTGTTTCCTCTGCCAGGTGTTTTCTTCTGTTAAGCTCCTGCTTCTTCTTCATGGCCCATATTAAAATGTTACCTTCTCTGGAAAAGCCTTCCCGACTGCATCTCCTTTCTGTGTACCCACAGGTCCCGTCTCCCTCTCTTATAGCATATACACCACTGTATTTTATTGTTTGTTTACATACCTGTCACCCCACAGGGGCATCTTTGTTTATATATTGGTCCCTACCAGAGATAACTTTTTAATCCGCACATCCAAGACCTGGAAATATCCCTGCAGTAGATCTGAAATGGAATTTCATTCTAGAGAATCCCATCTCCCCTAGCATGCATAGCCTCCCCTTTACTCCAGTTAATTTCTTCTTCTTAAATTCAGCTCCACTCTCTAACCACTCAAGTCTTTTTGGAATATAGATTCTGATAATCACCTCCTTCCCCAACTTCCTGCATTTGTGTATAATGATATCAGCTGACACTTGCTGAACACTGTGTCCAAGGTCATAGTTGTGAAAAACGTCCCTGTGTAATCTTATTTAGTGCTAACAGCAGTGAGGTAGCTGTTACTAACTTCATTTTTCAGAGGAGAAAACTGAAGCTCAGAGAGGTTAAGTGAGTTGACCAAGGTCACACAGATAGTAAGTGATATAGCAGGGGCTTGGACATGGGTCTGTGTGATTCCAGTATCTGTGCTCTTAACCACAATACCATCCTATCTTTATGTCTTCTTCGATTTTATCTGATTCGCTGAAAAAATGTGAGAAGCAAGACAAGTCTTGTTTCTTAAGGACCAGTGGGAGAGAAATCTGAGGCCAGCAGTGACAAATCAAAAGGATGGGCAAACCTGAAGGCCACACAGCATGGGGTAGTGATTTGGGACTAGCTTTCAGTACAGGGATCACCTCCCCACACACTTAGAGACTCTGAGGAAGGCAAAGGAATCCTACCGTGGCTGGCTGAAGTTGGAAGTGACCTCTGCTTTCTTCCTTTGGGGCCCACAAGCCGGGCAGTGCCAAGCCAGGGAAGGCCGCCTAGAGACATAAGGAAAATGGGAGCTCAAGACAGGCCAGAACCTGTCCGGTGCTGAGGTGTCAGTCTGAGCTGAGGCTGGCCTAGAGCCGATCCTGGGAGGGGACTGTTAGGACAGAGCAAAGAATCCTAGGCTGGCAGCTACCTAGGGAGACACATTGGTGATAGAGGCTGGAAAGCTGGGAAGAGACCAGGGGAGAACTGGACTTCTCATTATGACGGAGATGTGGGGGCAGTGTATGTATAAAATGGGTCTTCAAGAATATCTCCCATCATGGAGAGGCAACCCCCGTAGAGGGCTTGGAATAATGACAGTGTAACCAGGGATAGCATTTCTTTTCCTGGAAAGTCCAGTTTCTCCCTCTTTGGCTTAACTTTTCCCTGGGATTGACCAGCAGTAAATGGTAGACATCGGATGGAGCTTCTCACAGCATTTATTTTTCCTGATTACAAGGCTGGGAGTGGGGTGCAGCTGAACAGGGCATGTTAGTGGTGTGAGTGCTGGCCTGAGTGGAGGGGCTGAAGCAGGGGTTTGAGGGCAGGGAAAAGAAGAGCACAAACGTGGAGCAGCTGAACTAGAACGAAGGACGTGAGGGTAGCCGTCAGTAATTCAGGAGGCACTGGGAGCAACTGCAAAGGATGAGGACCGCCCCCCCGCTAAGCCCACCCCATCCCTGGATCCCCTTTTTTCTTCCTTAAGTTAAAAAACAATTCCTTGAGGCAGCTCAGGCGACAAGGATCAGAAGTCACAGGTTGAAGAGCTGAGGTTGCTCTGGCCAGCAGAGCCACATTCTGGCCAGATGGCAGCTCAGGCCTCCTCAGCTGTAGCGTCGATGCCCGCGTACGTGAAGTTCTCAAACAGTGACATGTTCACGTAGGCCTGGGGAGCAGAGCAAGCTTTAGTGGGGGCCAGGGATGGGGGCGTGCCTGCCCTGGAGGTCCTTGACTTCCATGTGGTTGGGGTATCTGAAGTGACACGGATTTGTTTCGGAGACTCAAGATGACCCCATGGCCAAGGGTGGTCCTCACCAGCCCAGAGCAGCAAGGTCATCAGACCACAGCTGGGGGCTCACGTGAGAGACCCTTGACACAATTGTTCGATAGGAGTTTTTTCATGCCCTTATCCGATGAATTGATTGCTAATGCATTCATCCATTCATTTACTTATTCATCTGTTTATAAGGCTATTTTTGATGATTTACCCATTTTTCTGGTTATTTGATTATTCCTTCACTCTTAAGATAGTTTTATAATTCCTTTAACTACTTAGTCATTAATTAATTCATATGACGAACTCTTCACATTACTCATTTTGATGCATTTCTTCACTTATATTTATGTGATA
The DNA here is from genome assembly GCF_005190385.1 of Monodon monoceros. NCBI lineage: Eukaryota > Metazoa > Chordata > Mammalia > Artiodactyla > Monodontidae > Monodon > Monodon monoceros. The sequence continues at coordinate 145,818,005 of NW_021703774.1, forward strand.
ATTCATTTATTTATATGGTTACTAGATTCAGTTATTTAATTACATGTTTATTTGAATGATTATTGTATCATCCATCCACTAATTCTATTCATTCATTCATTCAGTTACTGGGTCATTCATTCATCCTTCATCCATTTGGTGAGCTGACCATTCACGATTCCACTCTGGCTCTGTGCCAGGTGAGGTGTCCCAGATGAGAGCGGGCTGATGGCCCCAGCAGAGGACAGGCAGGGAGTCTGGGACCTGGGACAACGACTTGCTGCTGAGGCTGATCAGTGGCCTTGGAAGAGTTTAGAAGGGCCTAGTGCCCAACCCAGTGAGAGCTGGAAAGCGGGGCTGCATCCCAGGGCCCGGCCTAGCTGTGGTGCAGCTAGTGGTGGGGACAGGGACACAGAGGCTGCTGCTCTCTGGCTCCTATGAGAGGGCACCCCTGCGAGCTCGGCGAGACCAGCCCCCGTCCCCCCCAGTCTCCTCACCTTCCTGGCTTCCAGCATGCGGCCCAGCTGCAGCGCGATCTGGGCAAAGGGGGGTCGCTCGTACGGACGGTCCCGCCAGCACTGCCGCATCAGCTCGTACCTGCAGGTGGGGGATCGCCGAGGTGAGGGTCAGGGCCTGCTGGGGTGACGGGGTTCCCGGGGCTCAAGGCTGAGGGGACTCACACTTCATCATCACAGTTGCGAGGCTGCTCCATGCGGTAGCCCTGCGGCAGCTTCTCATAGAGCTCGGCACATGTCATGCCGCAGTACGGGGTGCCCCCTGCGGGAGGGGCAATGCTCTCTCAGCCCAGGGCCCAGGAGGGAGGGTGGGGGGGGGTAGGGAGAAGGTGGGGACCCTCTCGGGAACAGGGGTCAGGAACTCACCAAGGCTCACGATCTCCCAGAGGAGGACCCCAAAGGACCAACTGAAACGAGGAGGATGTACTTAGTTACCTTCTAGGCCCCGGGGCCCAGCAGCTTAGTGTCAACCTACCCCTGGTGTGCAGCCCCTCCCAGGCCCTGTGTGTATCTACTTTGCAAGGGTCTGGCCTTGGCCAGCTGTTGTCTCTGCAACTGAAACTCCTTCACACCCTCCCAGGCTTAACGTAATCATAGCTAACATTTTTACTGTGCACTTACCGTAGGCGAGGCACTGATCATTTAATGTGTATGTTAATTCATTTAACCCTCACACCAACCTTATGGTATAGGTACAATTATTATCCCCATTTTACAGATGGAGGCACAGAGGCACTGAGAGCTTAGCTAGCTCACCCAAGGCCACACAGCTAGTAAGTGGCAGAGCTGGGATTCAAACCCTGGCAGTCTCGCTCCAAAGCCCTTGCTCTTAACTGCCTCTTATATCGTAACAACAGCTGTGCAGGTTAGAGGTGGCTGAGGCCAGGGTGGAACTTCTAGTGGGGGAGGGAATCTCAGGGGTCTTGGGGCAGAAGTGGGAAGCAGGTGAGTAGTGATCAGAGGGGTGGTGGATAGTGAGCCGGGCAGGCCAGGCCAAAGGGCTTGGGGCAAGGGGCAGAGCCAGGGCTGGAGCGCTGGGCAGGCCAGGCTCCCTGGAGAGAAGGGCAGGGGTGTGCCAGGGTGGCTGTTTGGAGGAGCGAGCACAGAGAGGGCATCTTGGGGGTCATGCTCTAGTTAGGTCCTCGGGTGGGGATGACCTCCCCTTCAGAGATGAAGGCGAGAACATTCTTTGAGTGGTCTCTCCATTCACCCAGGTGTTATCCACCAGCATCCCCAAGCCTCTCCAAGGCATCCTCCAGTCTCTTAGTCAAATATAGCCCTAAACCACCCCTACTCCAATCCTACTCCTGACACACCTTCCAAGTTGAAACTTCCTTCCAGCTAGCCCCACGCCTTCCCACTAAGATGCCGGGCATGGCCAAGGTATACCTGAGACACATCTGTCACACCTGTGTCACACCTGGAACACACCGTAGGGATGGCCAAGTCATCCCTTGGACTACCTGAGACATCTCTGAGGTGCGTCCAGGTTACACCTACAAGCATCCTCAGGTGACCAAACCCTCCCGCCCCTCCCCCCCCACTCACACATCGCTCTTGGTAGTATAGACACTGTAGTTCAGAGACTCAATGGCCATCCAGCGCACGGGGAGACGCCCCTGGGAGAGAGTGGGTTTGAGGGGTCAGGTGACGAGAAAGGGGCTGTTTAGCAGGTTCTGGGAGGCAGGGCCAGGCCTGGCCCTGAGAGGGGGACCCAGTGAGACTTACCATCGTCTTCTTCACATAAACCTCCTCCCCCCGAGAAAGCCCGAAGTCCGCAATCTTGGAGGCCAGGTTCTCTCCGACTAGCACATTTCGGGCAGCCAGGTCCCTGTGGATGAACTGCAGGCACGGTCAGAAGTCAGGAAAGATGGGGGATGAGTGAGCCCCAGACTCCGGGGCCAGCGAGGCGTCTGGCCCCGTGGCTGCCTTCGTGGGCCCCTCCATGCCTTTAGTAGCCCCTTACTCTTCTGCCCCCGAACCCAGGCCTCATTCTGGATCAGAAACTCCTGCCTGAGAAGAACCACAGTGCTGACTGTCATCCCTTCCTTCTAGTGACCTGGGCCACGGCCAAGTTCAGGCTGTATCCCTCTCCTGGGACGAAGGTGGGCTTTTCCCCAGTGACCACACTGCACCTTCTCCTCTTTGCATGCTCCCTGACCCCGTCTTTCCTGACCTCTCCCCGACCCCCACCCCACTGATGAGCGTGGAAAGGCCCTTCTCTTGCCCAAAGTGACCTCTCCCTTGAGTTCCAGATCCTCCCCACTGGGCCCTCCACCTTCCTCAGAGACCTCTCTCCATCACCCCTCCCTCTATCTTGGCCCCTTCCCCTCTGCTTTCAAAGATACTCAAAACTTTAATAACTTCAAAATGCCTCCCCTCAGTCTCAACTGTCCCCTCTCTCCTTTTATTGAAGCGGGGTGTCCTCGAACTTGGGCTCGGGCCTCCCCTGTCTGTTCTACCCTCCAGCCTCTCCTGGTGAGTCTCGCCCACTCCCTGGCCACCAGTGTCACCAACTGTGAAGTGACAGCTCCCAGACTGTCGTCCCTGGCCCAGGCCTCCCTCCTGAGTTTTAGGCTGGCTTCTACAACCGCTAAGCCAACACCTCCACCAGGATGTCCCTCGGATGCTTCAAATGCAACACCTTTTTCAGACCTGCTTCTCGCCCTGTGTTCTCACCCGCTCATCCAGGACAGGATGGGGTCACGTCCCTCTTTATTCCTCAATCCCACATCAATTAGAGCCTGCTGATTTAATCTCCTGAAGTCCGCTCCATGGTCTCCCCTCCCCTCCCCCAACACACACTCACACACACCTGCTTCTCACTCAGGTACTGCATGCCATTGGCAGCATCACTGGCAAAACGCAGCAGCTGCCGGGAGCTGAGGGTGGAGGCCGTTCCGTGTTCTCGGGCAAAAGCTGGGTCAGTTTCCAGGACCCGGCTCTTCCTCAGGAAATCGAGCAGGTTCCCATAGGGGGCGTATTCAATGGCGATATACAAGTAACCTGGGAGGTGAGGAATACAGGGTGGTGGTTTATACTCAGGCAACCTGGGGTGGTAGCAGGCACCCCATGGTACTAGACAGGGAACCTGGTGCACAAAGGAGAACCAATAGTGATGTTTCTGTGTCTCGAAGCTTCCCACAAGCTACAGATACGAAGGTGACGGCAGATAATGGGGGTTTGGAAGAAGGGGTAGATGATGAGTTGGGGGCTCACCTCGGTTCTCACAGGCCCCCAAGAGGTTGATGATGTTGGGGTGATGTCCCAATTTGCACAGAACTTCCAGTTCTCCCGCGAAGTCACGATGGTCATTTTCAGAGGCATACTCTGTGTAAAAAATCCAATATCACTTTTGCCGAAAATAACCCTGGAGAAAGGGTATGGGCTGATGAGGGCTGGTGTCAGTTGCTGGTGGAAGCCAGGTGGGGCCTGGGATTGTGGGACAAAGGAGAGGGTCAGGGCTTGGGCGGGAGTCACTCGCAGCGGACCTTTCAGCATCTTGATGGCTGCATTCATCTTGAGTCCGTCCTTCTTGATCATGGCCCGGATGACCTGGCCGAAGTTCCCTTCCCCAATGAGATCCTCAAAGGTGATGTCCTCCCATTCCAGCACTGGGTAATTCAGGGGCTCGGGTTGTGGTTTTGGCCTCCGGGTCAGTGTCAAGGTGCCCGAGCTGAACTGCAGGATGGTCTCCTCACCCTTCATAGGATGGGACAAGTGGGCAGACAGTCCACACAAGAGACAGGGGCAGCAAGATGCACAGATAGGCAGACAAAGAGTGGTTAGACAAATGGACAGAGACTCAGACAGAGGGCACCCTGGTGGCCAGCCAAGCACAGTCAGACACAGGACACATACCGAGACAGAATCATATGAGATGGAGCCACAGGTGGGCTGTTGAGTGGACAGATGTCCAAGGAGAGAAATGCAGAGGCCGCCACCTGGGGATCAGGTGTGTGGGGCTCTGGAGGAACAAGGAGTGGGTAAAATTGCTAGAAGCCACGGCGTGAGTCGATGGAAGGATGATACTCCTAACATTTAAAACTGAAAGGAATTGGAATGAACTGTGACGGGGAGTAATGAGCTTCCCCTTGTTGTGCTGATCCCACAACCCGTGTTTTTTTGTTTTTTTTTTTGTCACCTAGGACGCTCTGGAGGGGATTCCAGGCCTGGGCAGTGGGCTAGGGTACATTTACTGTGCACCTACTCCATGCTAAGCCCTGAGCTGCTGGGAGCCAGTGGATGGGTTTTCTTCTCCACAGCAGTCGAAGCAGAGATTACCCCTGTCCACCCACTTGGTGGCCACCCATAGCTCTCAAATCACCCCAGGACCTGAGGATAGAAAGAGCATAAAAAAGAGGAACATCCACTCCCCACAACCAAGTAGGAGCTGGGCCACCTGCGCAGGGCTGATAGGAAGAGGAAACCGCTAAACAGGACCACGGGCGCTGCCAATATGAGAGCCAAAAGAAGGGTTAAGACAGACCTGGTGGTGGGTGCGGTCCCTACGTGAGCTGCAGCCCAGCGTGAGGGGCGAGGGCTGAGGACACAGGTCACATGGATTCACACAAAACATGGACAGCTGAAGGCACACACCAGCATGCACACGCATGTTCTAGTGGTGGCCCGTATGCAGGGCATCCATGAGAACTACACGTGGACATGTGCTCAAGCAGGAGCACAAGCAGAGGGACACACGTATCAGGGACATAGGCACATACAGATGGGGGTACTCACAGGGACGCACACGTGCACTCACGCCCGGCACACGCGCTCATGTATACACGCACGCATACGCGCACGCAGGTGCATGTAGCAGGGGTACATCTTGATATATGTCAGGGTGCTATACCCAGTTAAGGCTGCTTTCCTACTCCTTCCCTCCACATTTGTACCCGTGACCCTCTCCTGCCACAGCCAGGGCCGCTTTCTGCACACACTGACCTCAGAAGGAGGCCAATGCAGCCTGGAACAAAGAGGCCGATTGAATCTCTGAAGGGAGTTTTCTAAAGGCATGGCAGAGACAATAGCCTCGGACACTAGGCTTTGTATCACAAGGATCAGCCCTTGAGAGAGAAGTTTTTTGTTTTTGTTTTTTGAAATGCCAAAGCTTGGCTGTAAATATCAAGAGCCCAGGCACAGAGGACCAAGGTCAGAGTTCAGATCATAAGTGACAACAGTGGGGAAGATCCCAGAGGACAGAGAGGTGGGAGGAGGTGACAAGATGAGGTGATGCCTGGTCCCTGAAGAGAAGCCAGCACCCCACCCCCACCCCCAGCCCCTCTGTGTGGGCCTGCTGGCTGGAGGGGCATAGACAGGACAGAAAACTCAGCCAGGTTTACAGGGAAGCCAAGAGAGGAGGCCTGTGCTTCCTGTCTCCAGGAGTGACAGGTGAGGCTGCAGGCCCAGCTCAACAGCTGTAGGAGGGCCTGCAGCAATGGGTCTGAGGGCCACAGAATACGCTGCCTTCTGCAGGGCACAGGGAAGCCCCTTGGAGTTCTTACGTCTCCCCAAGGAGGCCCTGGGATTTGCAAGGATGGAGGTTGGGATGAGTGCCCTGCCGGCAGGAAGGAGGCTACGGAAGGGCTGAGGACATGAGTCACAGATGCGTGCAGGTGCAGGGTGGTTCCCAAATGCGGGACGGCCTGCCCAGACAGAGGCCGGCACGGAGCCCAGGCGTTGCCTACATTATCACCAGGCTTCCCAGGCTTCCATCACCCCTCGTGAGAAGGGGGAGAATCCTTAATTGACCGTGGTGCAACAGGGACATAACCGAGTGATTCTGAACTGGGGATATTAAACATGTCACCACGAATATAAATGGGCTGTGAGTTGAGTTCACTTCTAGAGAAATAGAGAAAATTATTGATAAGTATCGTACCCTTGCACGTTGTTGAGTGTAGTCTTATACCTATGGCACAAACACCATGTGTGCGCGCACACACACACACACACACTCGCAGTGTACAAATACTCGTGTGTATAGGTAGGAACATATATACACAAGGTCTGCACACATGTGCCCTGAGAAGGGTACAGGTGACTGACCGATCCCGACTGGTAGGTGAAGGTGCGTCTGCGATGCAGGCAGCTTCTGCGGATGCACGCCAGGGTTAAGAGAGCAGCCAGGATGGTGAGGCAGGTGGCAGACACAGAGCCCACCACAGCCAGGACCAGCTGTTGATCCAGACCCTCTTCAGCTGCCTGGACCTCTTGGACCGGGCCCTCGCTCTGCAGCCCTGGATCCAATAAGAGGGGCAGATCATAGGGACGCCTGGGTCAGGGAACCCAGAGGCCACCATGGGGTCACACAGAGGGAGAGGTCAGAGATCCCAGTTCCAGGGAGGGAGCAGGTGTATCAGGCCTAGGACCAATGGGTCTGGAATGACATGATTTTTCCAGCACTAGGACAATGGGTCATAGTAAGGGAAGGGTCAGGGTCCCCGGTGCCAGGGCTTGTGTCATTTGTTGGGAGGGGGCCTAGGATGCCCTAGCTCCAAGGCAGGGGATCGCTTGGAAGGAGAGAGCATTGAGACTGACCCTGTGGCCCAGGAGTCCTCTTGGGCCCCACCCTCTCACCGTTGCTTAGGGTGGACTCTTCTACCATGTCGCTCCAGTCACCGGGGCCCTGGACGCTGGCCCGCACACGGAAGAGGTAGCGCGTGCTGGCGTTGAGGCCGCGGACGACAGTGCTCGTCTCCTCGGGCCTGTCCACGTCCATCCACAGCGGGTCTCCTGAGCCCTCAGCCACCTGCACCTCCACAATGTACTTGGATATAGGCCCAGCTGGAGCCTCTGGGCGCTGCCACACCAGCTGGATCTCGGAGTCTGAAAGGGCCTGGGCGTGGAGGTGTCGGGGGGCTGGGGGCCCTGTGGACACGGGGTGAGAAGGCAGGGCTCAGATGGGACCGGGCTGTGTGGCTGTGGGGTCAGACAGATCCACGCTAGCTGTGTCCCCGGCTCCGCGAACCCGGAACGGGAGGCACCCTGCCGACCTCCTCCTTCCTTCCTGGGCTGAATCCCTCTCCCTGCGGCTTCCTTTACCCCTGAGCTTCTGCTGCCCCTGGTTCTCCTTACATGTATGTTCTCCTTACATACATTCTCTTCCTGGTGGCCCAGACCCTCCCAGTGTCATAGGTCCTCCCCATGTCCCTCCACACCCTGTGGTCCCACCAAGTCCCATGTCCTCCTGGTATCCTGTATCCTTCCCTGTGTCATGTCCTCCCCATGCTTGTGTCTGCCTCACATCCCGGGTCCTCCCTATGCCCATGTTTTCACGTGCAATGCTCTCTGCATGTCCATCCAGGCTCCTATAACCTCCCATGTCCTTTTGGGTCTCCTGTGTTCCCTGCGTCCCATGTCCTCCCTCGTCTTGAGCCCATCACCCCCTCCCCAGCGTACCGCTGGGGGGCAGAAGCACACGAGCAGCGGGTGAGGCTGGGCCCAGGAGGGTACAGCGGTAGAGCCGCACGTCCAGCTGGTAGTGGGTGCCAGGTGTGAGTCCGGTCAGGAGGGCGGTGCGGGCCTGGGGGGACGAGACGTTCTCCCGCCGCTCCTGTCCCCGGGCCCCGTCCCACAGGCGCAGCAGGAAACCATCGCCCACCAGTGGCCCCGGCACCGAGGGTAAGGACCAGCTCACTCGCAACCGGTCGGGGCCCTCCACATGCCAGCCCTCCAGCCACGGCTGCAACAATGGCTCTGGGGCCAGAGGTCGGGGGTCAGAACTGTCCGGTGGGTCCCTGGGGCCGGACGGGATAGTGATCCCCAGGGGACAACCTCCAGTGGGAAAGGCAGGGACCCCCAGGGCGGACAAGCCATGACAACCCTGAGTGCATAGGACAATAACCCCTGGGGGCGGAAAGGGATAACTCTTGGCCTCTCACCAGGACAGTCTGTGGTCATGAGGGTGGGAGGCCCCCAGGCCCCCTCCCCCCCTTCCCCTGGCCGGCTCAGCTGCACGCGGACACTGTATCCTGTCTTCGGCCTCAGGTTCATTAACGTCACGTTCTCACTGGGGTCCACTGGGGGCGGGGTGTGCAGCACACACTATTCAGTCCCAACCCCTTCCAGAAGCCACCACTCTCCCTTCAGTCCCTCTCTTCTCCACACACTTCTCCCTCCTTCCATCCCCCCTTTCCCCTCATCACTGCCTGACATCCCATCCTTCCCCAGACACCCCCACCTCCACCCCCTGCTCTCTCCCCGCTCACCCACGATGGTGGACCAGGCCATGGTGCTGTCCTGGGGCCGGTAGTGCAGCCGTACAGAGGCGATGGGCCCGTCCCCGGAGAAGGAGACCAGCGGGGAGACCACGAGCTGACGGCTCTGCTTGGCCAGGAGCCGAGGGGCAGTCAGGGGCACCGGGGGCACTGCCAGGAGACTTGGGGTAAGGCATGGCCCAGACAGCACCCCCAGTCGTTGGAAATAGGAGCAGACTCTGTCTTCTGGGCATCAAAGACAACTCTGGCTTTCGGTTTAGATCGGGGGACCCCCTGGGCTGGGGAGAGACCAAGTTCAACAGATGACCAGAGTGTCCAGGGCCCAGGGAGGACAGCTCAGGGTGCAGGAACTCGGCAATAAGGACATGAGGATGTCCCAAAAGATGTGAAGTGAGGGAGTGGCATGGCTGGACAGGGGTTTGGGGGAGGGCACTCTGCCCATGCAAGGTGGGTGCAGACGGAGGGGCTGAAACCCAAGGCAGTGTCACCCTACTCTCTGCCCCTACCCCCATCATCCATCATTCTCTTAATTAAAAAAAAAAAGGGGTAGCAGGTGATGAAGCACCTGCTCTACCCGGATGCTTCATGCGCATGGTCTCTAATCCTGACAAGGGCCTTCAGGCAGGGTTCATCACCCCTATGTTATGAATGAAGAAACTGAGGCTCAGAGACATGGAACAACTTGCTTAAAGACATGGAGTCAGGGTTTGAACAGGGTCTATCCGACCAGGCCACCTAAAATCAGCCCATCCTACTCCAAAGAGCTTTTGTGCTCCTGCTCAGTTTCCTTACCCCACGGTCACTGCCCTTTCTGCCTTAGCTTTTCTCTCCGGATTATTGCATTAAGGCCTTAACTGGTTCCCTTGCCTCTTTCAAACATTTTCCAGACGGATTTTCTAAGAATGGATGGATGGATGGATCGATGGATGGGGGAGGGTCAAGGAAGGTGCAGGGGTGTGGCTGAGGGGGTGGGAGGGAACAGTGGGGTCAGGCAGGAAGAAGTATGTCAGGAGGAAGCGCTGGTCTGGAGGGAGAGAAAGGTCCAGTTTGGATCCTATGGAGCCCCTGGGCCTGTGGCTCACATGTGAGGTTAGATGTGGCAGTGGCTGGATAGAAAGTGGGCCCTTGAGTCATGCACCAGGTAACTTCCATGCTGACTTCAGAATCAGACCTCCACTACACAGAGGTCCCACCAGTTGGGTCTGGGGCCCAGGAGAGGGGTCCAGGCTGCAGATCATATCTGGGAGTTGCTAGGGAACATTTGAAATCTTAGGAATAGTTGACATTTTAACTAATAATAAGAATAAATACCAACATACGTTGAGCACATACCCTGTGTCGGGCACTGTGCTAAATGCTTAAAAGCATCATCTAATTTAATCTTTACAGCAACCCTATCAAGGGAGCGCTGATATCCTCATTTCACAGGGAGAGGAACAAGCTGTGAGGAGATAAGTAACTTGCTTAGGTGATGGAGCTAGAGTTTGTAGTGAAGATTCAAGGCCAAGCTGTCTGGGCCCAAAGCCTGGGGAGAGCGAGAAGAGAAAGGCTGGAGGTGGGGCACTGGGGTGGGTGACAGAGTAGAGTGGAGAGAGAATGGGAGGCAGAGCGTGACCGTGAGAAAGAGGAAGATGAGCAAGAGATTTGGGCTTATGTCGGGGAGGGCGGCGTCAGGAGCACAGGGAAAGAGAAGCCAAGGCGCCGCAGGGGCTGTGAACGTCTGAGGCTTATGCTGCTGGAGAAGGTGAGGGACACCTGTACCGGCCTGTGCGTGCTCTGCTCTGAGCGATCCTGGGCAATGGCAGCTACCTCCTTACTCACCAGGAAGCACCTTTGGAAATGAAGCAGGTCACCCTCTGAGCTCCATAGCCCCAGGCACCCCCCTGTCCTAGCAATGAGCGCCCTGTGGTGTGACTCGGGGTTGGCGGGTGGGGGGATGCAGCATCCCAGAGGTGGAGTGAAAGGCACTGTGTCTGTGGGGCGGGGTTTGGGGGAGGTAGAGAGGGGAAGCATCACCCTGGGCAAGGCTGCAGGGTGTCCCATTTCTGGGGCATGGGGTGCCCTTTCCAGATGGGACTGAGCTGTGCTCCAGTCTGGACAATGCCCTGCCCAGGCCTCAGGTTGACGACAAGCCCTCTTCTCTGTCTGGTGCTGGGCTGTGACCTTAGATGCCCTTGCCCTTCCTGCTACGATGCCCAGTCTGAGCAGCATCAGCTAGGACATCACTGACCTTTGACGTTGACCCTGAAGCGTCGGCTGTCTTGGCCACCAGACGTGGACACGCGGCACTCCCAGAGCCCACTGTCCCCAAGAGCCAAGCGGGGCACCTCGAACTCGGCTGTGGTCCTATCTGGCTCCACAATGGCCTTGGTGGACTGAGAGAGATGGGGAAGGGACAGACCACAGAGAACGTGTGCCATGTGGCGGATACAAACGTGCTCGTCCAGGCTGATGAGGGGACAGAGCCTGGGTGGTGGTGCTTCAGCAATCAGCCTGACCCCACTTGAGCTGTGGTCAGGCCGGTGGGCAGAGCCCGCAGAAAGCCCCGAGGGGTCAGGGGTCTGGAGGGGCAGGGGCCCTGGGCTGGGGTCACGGGGCTGACCAGGAGGACCGTGCCGTCTGGCTTGCGGAGCTCCACGCTGCCCCGGACTGGGAAGGGGTTCCCCGCGGCGGCACAGTTGATCCGGGGTGTCGTCTCTAAGTTGAACTCCAGTTCTGAAACCATGTCCAGGATCTGGGGGATCCGGTCTGGGGAGAGAGGGGACACGCATCCTGGAGGCCCTGCGAGGGCAGATACGTGACTGCCATAGTGCCCCTCCCCCGGAGTCCTGCATCTTAGCGGAGGTACCGCCAGCAGCTCAGTCACCCGGGCCCGAAAGCCAGCAAAGTCCTGTGCAACTCCTCCAGGGCCCTCACGCCCACCTCTGACTGCCCCTGAGTCTACCTCCTTCACCCTCTGCCTCCTCATACCTTCCCACACGGAGACCAGACCCCTTGCCAGCCTCCCAGCAGGAACGCTGGTTCAGGCCTCCATCATTTCTGGGCCCTGCGACAGGTCTTCCAGGCTCTCCTGCTTCCACTCCCCACCCAGCAGCCAGTGTCCTCTCTCAAACACAAACCCGAGAGCCCCGTGCCTCTTCAACAATTCCCTGCTGGCCTCTCATATTAAGTGCAAATCCTATAGCCTGTCATTCAAAGGCCCCAAGATTTGACCTCCTCTGATCACTCCCGGAGCCTCCCCTCACGCCACTGTCCTGGTACCTGAGCCTGAGTCCTCAATCCCCCGGCCGTTGCCCTGCTCTCTCTCCAGCCATCTTTCTCTTGTCCTTCATATCCCATCTCAGATCGCACCTCTTCCCAGAGGCCCTCCCTGACTCTCTCAGGCTGGTCGGGGCCTCCTCTGGGCTCCCACCCACTCTGGGGTGCTGCCCATCCCTGTATGGATGATGTGGGCTGGCGGTGAGAACTTCCAGACCATGAGCTCCCTGAGGGCAGGGCTTTGAGCCAGGGAGATGCGTCTGGTGAAGGCTGACCCGTTCCGAGGGACCTCAGAGCCCCCCGAGCTCGTACCTGACTTCTCACAGTGCACCCCATGCCACCCGGAGGGGCAGACGCAGCCGCTGAAGCGGTCACAAGTGCCGCCGTTCTGACACTGGCACTGGAGGTGGCAATCAGCCCCAAAATGACCTGGGGCACAGGCTGGGAACAGAGGGGGCGTGGTTAGAGGGGCACAGGTCAGGGGGCAACGAGGGCCGGCTGGGGCCTGGGTAATGACTGGCTGGGTAGAGAGGGCACTGGCCAAGTGAGCGGGGACCGTGGAGGTCTTGGTGTGCAAGTCGGGGCCAGAGTGAAGGGCTGGGGCCGGGCCTGTAGCCGACTGCCTGGGTCAGGGAGCATGGAGGGTGGGTTAGTCCGTACCTTCCTGGCACTGGCTTCCTCTCCAGCCAGATCCACAAGAACAGCCATAGGGGTCCGGGAGGCAGAAGGTGAGGCCTCGGCAGCCTGATGTGCCTGGGCACTGTTCCTGGCAGCTCTGCCCAAAACGGCCCTCTCTGCAGGCTAGAAAGAGGGCATGTGGGTGCAGGGGCCTCTGCTGGGCCCCAGGGTTCAAGACCTACTTGGCATGTTCACCCTCCAAGGTCCATGCCCATGGTTTGAGAGTCTTCCCCCAGCCAGGCATCCTCTCCTGCCCAGGTCCTAGTGCCCCCCTCCTCCTTACCTTGCTCACAGCGGGTCCCAGTGAATCCAGGGGGGCACACACACTCGCCGTCCTGGTCGTGGCAGACACCTCCATGCAGGCAGCCCGGGCATTCCTTGGTACAGTCCTGTCCCCAGTGCCCTGCCTCACAACCTGCAGGAATGTGCTTTCAGCAGCTGACCCTCACCCACTGGACCACTGCTGCTGAGGACTGGGGCAGCCCCGGGGGACCAGGGGATGCAGGGGGTCCACAGGAAGTACCACAGGGCTCCCAGCCTCCCACACCACCCACCACCTCTGCCCTCTGCTCCTGACCCCGCACGATGAGTCGAAAGAAGGCGCTGCCCAGTGGGCTGGCTTCCAGGTACGTGGCACTGTAGATGCCGCTTGACGATGGCTGCACGTTTGGGAGCTGCAGCAAAAACCGCCCTTCCTGGGCCTCATGCCAGTCCAGGGTGTAGAAGTAGGATCCTGGGGGCATAAACGGGTCAGGGGCCTCACCATCACACAAGGGCTGCTGTTCCCTCCCTCTGCCCACCTCGGCCTGAGTCACATCAACTTGCGCCAGGCAGAGTGCGCAGACCTGGGGGAAGGCACCAGCCAGTGTCTGGACCCAAGGCAGAAAGCTGGGAAGCATCCTCTTTTCCATGCTCCACCAGCCACTCAGTAAATCGACAAGTCCGGTTCAATCTCCCCCTCGTCTCCTAAAGCTGCCCACTCCTCTCCACGTGCACTGCCACCACCCTGCTCCCAGCCTCCCACAGCCTTCCAAGCAGTCTCTCTGCCTCCAGTCTCCCCCTTTCCTGTCCGTCCTTCACTCAGCAGCCAGTGAGATTTTTCTCCAATAGATTCCGCAGTAGCTCCCCGGCTTAAGCTCTTCCACGGTTCTCCACTGCCCTCAAGACAACATCCGACTGCTTAGCAAATCATTTGCACCAGTCTGGCCGCCGTGTAGCCCATACCGCTCCACATCCTGCCTGACTCCTAACATTCCTGAATTCCTGAATTGCTTCTATCTCTTCTAGAAACACTGTGGTATCTCACAGCTTCCTGCCTTTGCTCTTATCAATCCTCCTCCTGGAATGTTCTTCCCCTCTTCTTTGTGCAGCTGGTTCCCAGAAGCCTCTCCCTCCAGGACGTGTGGACCCTAATATCAAGGTCCTTGTCCCTGTCCCACCCCTTCTTGCCTCTTTGCTCAGGACGGAACAGAGATTCTAGGGAACGCAGGTCTACCTGACTCTCCACATCTCTCATCAATTCGGGGGACCTGGAGCTCAGGAGGCAAACCCCTTGGGCCAAGGAAAGGGTCCTCCTCCCTCAGGAGGCCAGGCACACATGAGTCAGCCAAAGGGCTGTGGGTGTGAGAGCTGAGGCAGGAATCTGTGGGGCCACACAGGAAAACTGCTTCCTTCTATGGGGTGGCCAGAGGGCCTGATAGGGCCAGGATGGGGGCAGGCCTGGGCTGAGATCCCCAGGCCTGCCCAGGCCCCTGCACGTGTCTTGACAAATCTCTGGAAGAGGCCAAACCTCCCTTGCCTGTTCTGGGACTTTGTTACCCGTTCGCTTCTTCAGCATGGGGACTGCTGCTCCCTGCCAGACGGGCTAATGTGATAGCACCTGCTAACTCTCAGAGGAGAGTCCAACGTGAGGGGTTAACATAGCGCTAATTTGGGGGTGACAGGGAAGGAGGTAGCTGACCACGAGGCTGCTGGTCCTCTGGGCGCAGTAGGAGGACATCTCACAGCTAGAGATGAGTTGGATGCAGGTGCTTCCCATGGACCTGGTGCAGGAGAGAGGGGGCGCCCCGGAGGTTGGCCAGTTGGGGTAACAGGTGCTGTGTCAGGGGCCAAAACTGGGAACACTGAGGGCCATGGAGGTGTTGGGGTGTCAGAGCTATGGGTTTACCTGCCCACCCAGTTCAGATGCCCCTCTCACCGTTGCTCTTCCAGATCACATCTGTCTGCTTCTCCTTGCGCACCCACGCGGAAAGTACTGCCGTGTCGCCCTTATTCACCGTGTGTGTGACCTTGTCCGGGAGCAGGTGGGCTGCGAGGCGGATGGAGGGCGGGGTCAGGGGTCAAGGGCAGCTCCTCCTGCCCCTCCTCCCCGCCGGCGGCCGGACTCACCTCCTGGGCTGTTGTGCACGTAGAGGACGCGCGTGCGCCGCGCCCCCGCGCCGCCCACGCAGGAGAAGACGCCCACCAGGTCCGAGGGCTGCGAGAAGCCGCGCAGCGTCACCTGGCGCGAGCCATTGCGGGTCAGGTGCAGGGGCTGCCAGGGCCGGGGCGTGCGCACAATGCGGTCGTCCTTTTCCAGCAGCAGCGGGGACCCCCAGGCGTCCGAACCCCTGCCCGCCCCCGCCTCCCCGGACACGCAGGTCAGGAAGAAGCGCTGGGGCTCGGTCAGGCGCAGGTCGGCCAGCAGCGTCAGGTCCACCGCAGCGCCTGGACCGGGATACCGGGCTCCGTATCTGGCAGGGCCCCGCCCTCACCCCTGCCCCGCCCTCCCCCTCTTGCCCCTCTCCTCCCAGCCTCTCCCCTCTCCTCCCCTCCCCTCCCCCCCCCTCTCCCCGCCCGCCCACCAGGCACTGAACTTTATCAGGCACGTCCACCCCCGTCCCTTCCTGTCCCAGTCCCCTTCCCGGTGCACTGGCCCCTTTCCTTCAAGTCTCTTCATCCTAAAAGAACAAAAACAAAAACAAAGCCCCTTCTCTGGCTTCCCCATCCCCTCCCTTCTCCTGCCAGATGGCTTCCCTTTACAGCCCAGCCTTCGGAAAGAAAAAATGATCTATGCGCCCCGTCTCCATTTCCTCTATTCCCGGCAGTCCCCTTTCCTGACCTGTCTCTACAGCTGCTTTGCAAAGGGGAGACGCTCTCCCTGCCCTCCCCCGCCCCTCCCCACCCAACCCCGCCGAGAGATCAGAAGTGTCTTGGAGGGACCCCTCCCCATCACTCCAGAAATCTGGATCTGTTTGTTGTGCTGGGATTGAAGGTGGGAGAGGCTGGGTTCTGCAGCCAGGTGGTTATGGGGCAGAAAGGAAGAGAGCTCAGGGCCCAGCAAAAGGCCAGAAGCAGGGAGGGCAGACCCTAGGGCAGAGTTGGGGCTGAAACACACAGACACCAGGTGGGCCTTGGTCTTTGCCTTCCAAAGGGCTGTGGGCCCCATGAGGAGACAGACATGGACCTACCCGTCAAATGCAGGGCACTGTGTGGGGAGCGCAGAGAAGGGATGCAGAGGGGAGGGCAGAGGGGAGGGGAGAGCACAGAGAAGGGATGTGGGGGAGGCAGAGGGTGAACAGGTGCCTCCCGGGAGATACAGCTTGAGGGTCTTAAAGCTGAGCAGGGTACGGTGAGGGTTCAGAATGAGGACAGGGAGAGGTCAGTGGTAGGAAGGGCATGCTAGGCAGAGGGCACAGCCTGAGTAAAGGTGTGGAATGAAAGGCTGGGGCACACAGTGTGAGGCAGGAACCAGGAGGGACCAAGGAGAGCTGGAGTCCAGGCCTGGCTGAGCCCTGCCAGCCTCCTCAGCCCCGGGGCCCAAACCTTCCCGAGCCCCTCCTACTCTGTCCCTGCCTGTTCACTGCCAAGTGGTTAGTTGGTTTAAGTGCTACTTCACTTATCAATGTGAGTAATGAAGTACATGAGTAAATGTACTTCATGAGTAAACGAAGCTGTCTATCTTGTGCCGAGCACCTGTTTTCCTTTGGGTCCTCACACCCTCCAGAAGTTGATGTCTTTCCATCCACAGAGGAGGGTCATGATAATTATTCTCGACGCTTCCTCTAGCAAGCTCACCCCCTCCCTGGGTTTTCACTATCACTTCTGAGTCAATAACCCCTGGATGGCCTCTCAGCTCGGGCCTGCTTTCCATCAGCTCTTCCCAAACCTGCTCCTCTCTGGGCCCCCTGCCTCAGCAGACGGCAAAACCCGCCTGAGATACAAGCTTTGGAGTCATCTCATACTCCTGCTGTCATAGTAATTAATGTTTATTGGAGGTCAGTGATATGCCAGGTACTTTACTTATGTTCTCTCATTTTATCATCCCAACTCTCCTGGGAGGTGGGTGTTATCACCCCAATTTTATAGCTGGCAAGTTAAGGCTCAGAGAAATAACTTGCACGAGGTCATACGATGAGTAACTGGCAGACCCTGGTTGTCTGACTCTAAAAGTCTACACCTCAGAGCACTACTCTGGTTGCCCCAATCAGTCACAAAATTCTATTTCCTCAAAGCCTCTTGGCTTCATCCCCATTCCCAAGCCCACCCTTGTTAACCTTCATCCTTACTCCCCTGGACCATCCTGACAGCCACACTCCTCCTTCCTCAACTCATCCTCCAAAGTGATCCCTCTAAGACCTTGTGACTCTCTGGTCTACAACCTGCCATGGCTCCCTATTGCCCTCAGGACGCAGTGCTCGCTCTTGAGCCCTCTGCTGCTCACACTGCCCCTCCTGCTGCGTCCCCTCCAGGAACCCTCTCTCCTATGCACTTCCCCGCCTCTGAGACTTGCATCTATTGTTCGGGCTGCCTGGAATGAAGACCACCCCTCTTAGTGCAGTATTTCCAAATCCCTTTTCATCTCCTACCCTGAAGCAGAGTAAGCTGACTCCTCCGTGCTCCTCTGTGTCTATCTGTTCAGCGCTCACCTGGTGTCCCGTGTCCCCCACTAGACCATGAACCACTCTAGGCGGCCTTTGCGTTCTAATCCTCTTTGGGCACCACACTGAAGGAATCGGCTACCGCTTATTCAGAAGCTCTTACCAAGTGCTCTGTGTCAATTACCTCCTTTAAACCCAGTAACAGCCATAGGAGGTCCGCACCATTTAATCTGTTGTACAGATCTAGCGACTAATGGCCTGTCACTTAGCACAGCTCCTGGAATATTGTTGGTGCTTGATAAATGCTTGATAAATGAATAATTGCGTGAGTCCCACACACTGACCATATGAGTACCCACTGAAAGCTTCACGGGCCCAGAGGCCCTGCTGCTCCCCACTGATGTGCACAGCCAACACAGTCAGTGGCTGCTCCCCTCCCCCAATCCCTAGTGCCTGCCTGGGTTTCCCAGGCCCTGATCCCACTTTCTAGCGGATCAGCGTGCAGAGGAAAGCGATGGCAGTGATGATAGGGTTTTCTCGGGGGGAGTCAGGGCTTTGGGGGTTGGGTGGGGGGAGGTTCAGGGCAGACTTACCAACATGAGAAGCCAGGAAGACGATGGGGAGCAGCAAAGGGGGCCCCAGCCAGACCATAATCCAGAGGCTGACCAGGCCAGCCGGGACAAGCGGGGCCCACGGTCAGTCACTCTGGGTCCGGCTGCTCAGCCTGTGCTGTCAGTGTGTGTTGGTATTGGGGAGGAAGAGGAAATGAGTTAGCTTGGGTGGGAGGCGGGCCGGGGAGAGGGCTGGGGAGGACTTATCCTGCTTCTGGGCCTCTGGGCCCCCCTAGTCTGGCCCCTGCAAGGCTGGGGATGGGTGTGGCCTGGAAGGTCCTGGACTGGGGTCACTTGAGGTGGGGGAGGGTTGTGATAAGGACAGACCTGGGGACTGTGGGACTGTTTCCCCTCCCCTCTTCTCCGCGTGGTCCTCAGCCTTGCCAGCACGCAGGAGGCAGGAGGCAGGAAAGGGAGGAAGCCACTGGCTTCCTCCTATTGAGAGGGGATGGGGGAGGATATTGCTCTGGGGTGTCCCTCCCCCAGCACAAACACACGATTCCTCAAGTGTGCGTCCCAGGACGTGGTTACATGGGTGTCCTCGAGAGCCGTTCATGTATGGAGCACAAGGATCTGGAATGTACACAAAGGAACAAAAGAACACACTCAGGGCAAAAACCCTTTGATTCAATCTTGTGTAACTCATTTCACAGACGGGAAAACTGAGGCCTGCAGGGCTTGAAGGCTCTCTGAGGTCATGGTGAGGCTGGGACCTGAACTTCTGACTTCGTTGCTCCTCAAGGACTCATGCTAAGCAGACCCAGAGAATGCACAGGGAGTGAGTCCCTTGGCTTAAGCCAGTAACAGAGGCTTCAGCGCACTGTCTGCCTGATGTCATTACCCTTGGGCACTGGGGCAGCAGAAGCCCCACCCAGGGAGCGCCCGTACTCTTGAGGGCTGATAACAGCCTGGGAGCAGTCCCAGCCCCTTGACAAAGGCTCTGAAGCCCCATGGATCTGCTGTGCCCCTCATCTCTCCCGGCCCTGGTGCCACCTCTCCACTGGCAGTTCCCAGAGCAGAGCCTGACCCGCAGGCACAGAATGCCTGCCGAGGTGGGGCGGCAGTGGGGGTCTGTCCTGGCAGGGAGCAGAGGGAGACGTGTTAGAGCCCTCCGACGGCCAGGCTTGCTGGTGAAATCTGTGACTCCTCTGCCCTTGAATGGAGTGGTTGCGGTGGGGTGAGACCTGGTGCCAGGTTAGGGGACTGGTTTGGGAGTCCAAACCCTCCCTTTGGGGCTGGGACATCTTCCCAGACCCTGTTCTCCGGGTGAAAGCTGGACCCTCTTTTGGACTCACCAGGCTCTAATTCACTGTCTGGGGGAAGCTGGGCCCCTGCAGCCTAGCTGAGCTGCTTTAGCCCTGCGGCTCATCTGAAAATCCCTGAAAAGTCTCAGGAGAGACGTTGACTCCGGGTGTAGTTTGAAAAATGGATCAGGGAAGACCCCGGGGCCCACGCTGTAGGCCCCCCGGACACCCTGTTCCTAGGTGTGAGCCTGGCAAGAGCTTTCTGTGGACAAGACTCGGGTGGGAGTGGGGCCTTAGTCTTCTTAGTCTTCTGCTCATCTTGGTGCCAAGACCTTTGACTCCGGCGAGAGGAAGCAGCTGGGGAATGCTGCGGCACTTTGTCTGGCAGGGTTGTAGTCAGAACTTCCCGCTTGGTTCTGGGAAAACCTGGTGGGCCTAACGTCATTTTGTGTGTATACATAGAGCACTTGGGCAGCATCTGATCTGGAAAATGACAGGTACTGGCACAGGTGTTTGCTCTGTGACACTATAGCATGACGAAGACTACAGGTCCATCTGGCCTCCCCACTTTCAACTGGGAAACAAAACTCAGTAGTAATGATCTGTAGGTAAGCACAATGCACATCTTGCAGGGTTTGTATATAAGGGTTTATATTATAAAACAATGTCCTATAAGTGTAAAAGTATATTTTTACATGTGTTGAGATTATGTTGCAAGTAACTTAAGTAGCATCCGTTTACAAACAGCATGTCACAAATGAACTATCACCACACCAACTAATTTTGCGTGGGTTGTGTATACATCTGGCTACGGCAATAGGAATACTTAAACCATAATGCATTTCTTAAAGTCTCAGTCATTGGAAAGTTACAGACCAAGAGTAACGTTAATGCAGATATGCAGTTCTACACATTGGGAGGTCAAACCTCCAATCCAAAACAAAGCTAATAATGATAGAGCTAAAGGTAATTTAGTTTTTAAAAAAGTAAGAATAGCAGCATGACCAACTCCGCACAAGGCTGATAATTCACTGCTATGAAAGCCGCCTTCCTGCAAATAGTGGGAATTCCAGCTCTTGGCACATACAGGAGTTTTGCCAGGTCGCCAGGGGTTCAGGGCAGCCAGGCCTCCTAGTGTAACTCTGAAGCAGAGATTTTTAGTAGTCTTCAAGCCATTTTACTTTCCAAATGCCAGATTTTAGTCACCTTCAGTTAGAATGTTGCTAGTAAGAAGCCTGCTGTTGGACCTGAAAAGGAAAGGTAATGAAATTAGTTATCATTTGCCCATAACAACTGAAAAAGGACATGTGATTTTGGAACTGTCCAAGACTCATGGGGGCAGGCTCGTGCTCCACTGTGGGGCTGTGGAGCTAAAGAGGTCTGTGTTTCCTTGGTGGGATCAACTGACACTGAAAATGGTTGTGTATTTTTCATAGCTAATCCGTAGCTTTGGGGCTGCTGCTTTTGGAGACGCAGTCTGTCGCGGTCCCTTTGGGCTGCCATAACGAAAGACTGGGTGATTTATAAACAACAAACACTTATTTCTCACAGTTTTGGAGGGTAGAAGTCCAAGATCAGGGTGCCAGCATGGTCTGGTGAGGACCCTATTCCAGGTCTCAGGTCCTCATAGGACCGAAGGGCAAGGGAGCTCTCTCAGGCCTCTTTTATAAACATATTACAGGCATCCCTCAGAGATACTGTGGGTTCAGTTCCAGGCCACAATAAAGTGAATAACGCAGTAAAGCGAGTCACATGAATTTTTTGGTTTCCCAGTGCATATAAAAGTTAGGTTTAAACTATACTGTAGTCTGTTAAGTGTGCAATAGCATTATGTCTAGAAAACACAATGTATATACCTTAATTAAAAATACTTTATTGCCGGGCTTCCCGGGTGGCGCAGTGGTTGGGAGTCCGCCTGCCGATGCAGGGGACGCGGGTTCGTGTCCCGGTCCGGGAAGATCCCACATGCCGTGGAGCGGCTGGGCCCGTGAGCCATGGCCGCTGGGCCTGTGCGTCCAGAGCCTGTGCTCCGCGATGGGAGAGGCCACAGCAGTGAGAGGCCCGTGTACCGCAAAAAAAAAAAACAAAAAACAAAACAAAAAATACTTTATTGCTAAAAAATGCTAACAATTTTCTGAGCCTTCAGCGAGTTGTAATCCTGTTGCTGGAGGAGGGTCTTGCCTCGATGTCGGTGGCTGCCGACTGGTCAGGGTGGTGGTCGCTGAAGCTTGGGGTGGCTGTGGCAGTTTCTTAAAATAAGACAATGACGTCTGGATCAATTAACTCTTTCTTTCCCTTGAACACTTAGAGGCCGTTGTAGAGTTATTAATTGCTCTGATTTCAATATTGTTGTGTCTCAGGGAAGCCCAAGGAGAGGGTGTCCATGCAATTATTTTTCAAAATAAACAGAGTGAGAGTTCCATCTTTGCTTCTTGGATTTAAGTCAAGCTATTACATATAAACTGTGTAAAGTCAGTATGTGAAGCTGAATGCTGCTTCGTTTTCCTCAGTGATTTTAAAGGAAATGGGTAGTTCCAATATGCCCCCCACCCTATTACATTCCTAAAGCATGCCCCTGTGTCTTGGCTCCTAGAATATTTTGAAAAATATTTATTTCTTTGTTATGTGCAACCCCAAATGCCGGTGTCTATCTATTCCATAAGTGCTTTAACTCTCTCTATTGTTCATCACAATTGCTTTTTGAAGCACCAAGTTAAAATGTTGCCCAAAAAACATTAAGAAATTTTCTTTTTTTGAAATAAGCAACCCATTAACCCAATTCCTAAGTCCTGTCTTTGCTTGAAAAAATGTTGATCAGCAAAAAAAAAAAGAAAAAAGAAAGAGTAATTGTTTTCAGGTTTTTTTTTTTAAGGTAAATAGGTGGTAACAATTGTACTTTCACTTAACTTCAGCAACAACTAAAGCCATATTGTCAATTCAAAAACAGTTTTTGCTGTTCTTCCAGGAAATAACTCTTTAAGTGAGAGGAAGTTTGTCAGCAAATGCTTTTGAAACATCAGGCTGGGGCTGTATTCCTGGTTAGCAAGTGAGGGAGTGTGTGTGTTTTCGCTCTGGGCTGAAAAGATGTGCCAGGTGTTTGTGACAAGCTGTGATGAGGACTGCAGATTACTGGGAATCCATTGTGTTCTTTTCCCTTGTTGGAAAAAGAAAGCTTCTGAAAACAAGCCCTTATTTAAAGGAAGCCCCAGTTAATCCAACAAGGCTTGGATGAAGTCCCTTTTATACAGACTGCTTGACAAAGGCCATTTGGCCCCGAGGAACGCTGTGAGGCCAGAAGCTGGTATCAACACCCCAAAGAGGGTTCAGATAGTTCAAGGCTCAGGACCTTCTTAAAGCATAACAGACTTTTATCGACCTTGGTTAGAATGAAATTATCCAGTACTGTAAGCAGAGGTCTTACATAGAATGCCAGCAAACCCTCATTAGAATGACTAACAGTTACTGAACATTTACAGGTGTGAGGAAAAGGTACTGACACCTCCTCATGGGCTCCCCACCTCTTGAGGCAGGTTTCATTGTGATTATCCCCATTTTACAGATGAGAAAACTGATGCTTCCTAAGGGTGTTAAGTGGTGGAGCTCAGCTTTGACCTCAGACAATTGGATGCACAACCAGAGAGCTTAACTCCGCACTGGGCCTGCTAAATGGCCCTGCCTAGATAGCAAGCAGGGTAAAATTCTTTTCCAGCGTTCACAGGGGGTGGCTACCATCTGCATGTATCACCTCCAGAGTCTTACAAAAGATTCTAAAAAGCCAGCCCTTATGTACTCAGAAAGCATTGGAGGTTTTATTCCAGAAAAATAATTTGCTCATCTCTGTGCTGTGTCACGATTGAGTGGGGGCCCTTTAAAAGGCAAGGGTGGGCCGGCAGAGAAGGGCAAGCATGCATTTTCAGGGCGTCTTGCCTTTAAGGTACACCGGGTCCTTGCTTCACCCCCAGATCACTCTGAAATCCTAGAACCACTAGCACCC
This sequence comes from Monodon monoceros, assembly GCF_005190385.1. NCBI lineage: Eukaryota > Metazoa > Chordata > Mammalia > Artiodactyla > Monodontidae > Monodon > Monodon monoceros. Next base: position 145,841,365 of record NW_021703774.1, read on the forward strand.
GACACAAATGACTCATTGTCCTTGGCCTCAAAAAACAGCAAGCCTACTTAGAATACAAAGCACATTTTATGGGAGTAAACTGCACCGGCCATAGACACACCTTCCTTCCTGCAGGATCCGTAGACTGGTTGAAGAGCGGGGACGGCTTCCCGGCTGCTCAATCTCACTTCAAATGTTATTTGAGGATAAGGAGTAGTGATGACGCAAGCCCATTAGCTCTCATGATTCATTCACCTATGTCATAGGGATGTCCCACCCTTTTTCCCTGAAGGCACGTTGGTGCTCCATCCTTGCCCACACCCTGAGGAAGGGACGCTTGTTCTGATTGGGGCATCGGAGTGGGTGTGTGTGCAATAGCACGCAGCGGTGGGCTTCCTGTTCCCGTGGGAAGAAATGCCTTTTCCCAGGCATGCGTGGTGCTGGCCACCAGAGGATTTCCACTCGGGAATGCTCCAACACTCCTGGGGTCTCAGGTGGGACCTACTTTCCTCCTTTCCAGACCCCAGGAGAAAGTGAGAATGTGGAAGAGATGACTATTCCTATTGCAGGGAACCCAGGGAGGCAGGGCTGCGAGGGGCAGCCTGATGGGGCCACTCTGTCCCGCTGTTCTGCCACCTCTGGCCACTGGCCTGGGCGTTACATCCCTCGGGAGAGGGTGTGGTCATCCTCTGCCAGGTCTGCTGAGTTCTGTTCCTCCCAGATCCGGTTACCCAAGAGGTAACTGATCACAGGGTGCCACAGATGGCTACCTCATCACACTGGGCACCTGTGATGTCCAATTATAAATCCGTTGCGGCAAGTTGGAGCTGGTGGCTCGGGAGGAAGTTGTCCCGTGAACCTGGATGTTGGATGTGGCAACCGTCTGAGGTAATTATACTGGAGTTTCAGGGTGCTTTGACTGGGATAGAGGAGGTTTAGCAAGCTCTCCCTCAGGGCTTTGCGGAATACCATGGCCCCAGACAGGCTGGTTTGCCTTGAGCAAGTTAGGAAACCGTAGAAGCTGTGATGTCCAAGCGTTTCCCTAGTCTCAGGTGTAGGTCTGGGAAGCACCGCTGGGAATATATCCTTTGACCTTACTTCAGGGATGACAAGGTCAGAGAGCTTGTTTTCACCAAGTCTCAAGCCCAGTCCCCGCTGGGACTACGTCAGGGATGCTCTGAATGCTGGGGCACGTCCAGGAGGTCAGCGTTGGCAGAACAGGAGCAAGGAACAGCCAGCCTCCAGGGAAGATGGGGGTTGAATGAAGGAGGAAGAGGGCAGGATGGTGCCACCTCCACCACTGGGAGGCTGGATACGACTGGGAGCAGGAAATGGGCAGCCACCCTTCAGAGGCTTGCAAAGGAGAGGTGCTCTACCTAATCAAAGGGGTACCTGTTTACAATAGAATAGAGGTTCCTGCACACACAGTGTGCAGGAACTGGTGTGTTAACACCAGTTCTTAACCCCAAGAGGGCAAGTGAGACCCCTGGAGTTCCAACCATTCATTCATTCGACAAGTTTTTATTGAGCCCTTACTCCCCGCCAAGCCTGTGAGCATGTGTGACTGGGTGTGCAAGTGCGTTTTGTTTTTCTCATCTGCTGCTTTTTTTTTTTTTTTATTAAAGAGACAGCCTTTATTTTAAGGATTTTACATTGAAGACTCAAAACAGCGTCAGGTTTTTGGAACTTATCGATCTGTATTTAAAAGGAATTGTTGGGCTTCCCTGGTGGCGCAGTGGTTAAGAATCCGCCTGCCAATGCAGGGGACACGGGTTCGAGCCCTGGTCCGGGAAGATCCCACATGCCGCGGAGCAACTAAACCCAGGCACCACAACTACTGAGCCTGTGCTCTAGAGCCCGCGAGCCACAACTACTGAAGCCCACGCGCCTAGAGCCCATGCTCCGCAATGAGAAGCCCGCGTACCGCAACGAAGAGTAGCCCCTGCTCGCCGCAACTAGAGAAAGCCCGTGTGCAGCAACGAAGACCCAACACAGCCAAAAATAATGAATAAAAATAAATTTAAATTTAAAAAAAAAAGGAACTGTTGACAAAGATTCACCAGAAATAATCTGAACCAGTGGGAAAATACAGTTAATACTACTGAAACCTACTAAAATAATTCCAGGACATATGGTTTATCCAACATAATGATACCTCTAAATGCTGTCACTGATATGAAACTGACTGCTTCTTACTTTTCCAAGCACACAGTGGTATAATGAACAATATTCAATCACTTCTGTTCTTTCCTGAATATATAAAAATTAAAATACCAATTTAAAAACTAATATGTTCTTTGCTTTAAATGTTTCTTACAGATACAGTTTCAATATTGTCATTCAATAGTGATGTGGTTTAAGGGATTTTTCATTCACGAGTCAAACAGCAATCTACCGAAAGGGAACTGATAGTCTATAGGCTCATCGTGCAAATAGAGTTCAGGAATGCAGCAAGTGACGTTTCTAAAATACAAAACAGATAAAATTCTTAGAAGATACATACAATAAGCTCTACTAAGCAGCTGGCCACAGAACTGGAACATTTGATAATTTTACTGGTGATTTCAGTGGGACTCCAGATGTTTCTAAACTCAACTTGAACTCTCATCTTAGGCTTTATATTTTGCTTTTCTAGTTTCACTGATGACACAAACATGATTCAAATCCCTGAAGTATTCATTATAGTCAAGGGCATATCCTACAACAAACTTGCCTGGAGTTTCAAATGCAACAAAGTCTGGTCTGTATCCAACACTTTGAGGCGTCCTTTTCACCAGCAAACTTGCAACCTTGACCATCTTTGGATTATGCTGTTCGACCAAGGGAAGCAAGGTTTGCACTGTTTTGTCAGTGTCAATGATACCTTCAATAATCAAGATATTCTTTCCAGTCAAAGTTGAGAGATCATCTCCACCAATTACCTTTTTTAAAAATTTATTTATTTATTTATTTGGCTGCGTTGGGTCTTCGCTGCTGCACGCGGGCTTTCCCTAGTTGCGGTGAGCGGGAGCTACTCTTTGTTATGGTGCGTGGGCTTCTCATTGCGGGGCCTTCTCTTGTTGCGGGGCACGGGCTCTAGGCGCTTGGGCCTCAGTAGTTGTGGCACGCAGGCTTAGTAGTTGTGGCGCACGGGCTTAGTTGCTCCGCGGCATGTGGGATCTTCCCGGACCAGGGCTGGAACCCATGTCCCCTGCATTGGCAGGCGGATTCTTAACCACTGTGCTACCAGGGAAGTCTCTCCACCAATTACTTTTATGTCACCTGTTGACTGGTCATTACAGTAGCTCTTCAGTCTGATAAAATCTACCATCATAGGAATGGATCTATCGCTATTTCTGTTCAGTGCTTTGATGTAATCCAGCAGGTCAGCAAAGAATTTATAGCCCCCCGTTGAGCACACAAAGGGCCACGATGTGATGGCCTCCCATCTCCTCCATCACATCTCGAGCAAGCTGTTCAGTCCTGTCCATAATTAGTCCACGAGGAATAAACACCTTTTCCAAATCCTCAGCATAATGATTAGGTATACAAAATAAATCCAGGTCATGACCTGGTTCATTATCACTAATCATGACGGTGGGGCTGCAGGTCACCATAACGGAGCTGGCTGGTGCGTGGGCTGAGGGCAGTCGGGGTTCTCATCAGCTTCTTAAAGGGGATGCAACTACCCCAATGCTAAGAGCCCTGGGTCTGCCACAGGGAGGGGTTGGGTGAGGTGGAGGAGGAAGTAGGTGCAGGCTGGGGACCGGGACACCTCATTCTTTTGCTTGCTCAGCATTCATTCCTGGTTCTTCTAGTAGCAGCACCCCGAGCCTCCTTTGGGAAATATAAGCAAATCTTTGAAAAGCAGTGATTGCTATCTGTCACTTGAAATGATTGTGAGGGATGGAACACCTTGACAGTGTTACACATAGGAGCAGTGGGGATGTATCTGGAAACGTGCTGGACCTAGAGGCAGAAGACCTGGGTTCAAATTCTGCCTCTGCCATGTACTCATAGAGCTGTTAGCACATAATCATTGGACCTCTGATTCAGCAGGTTGAGTTGATATGTTTCAGATAATAGTAAAACCACCACTGGTCTGTAAACCCTACCTCAGGACCACTCCATGGTTCATGTCCTAGGGCTTGTCTGTATCCCCTGGGTAACCTCCATTTCTATATGCTGTCATCTGCCCACCACCTTCTATGTTTTCAACTTTCTCTAGTACGTCAGTAATCGCTCCTAAAATCTATCAGTCCTACCACTTTTTCAGGGTTCCTCACCCCTCCCCGACCCCATCCTCACTTCCCTCTTTACCTGGCCCGATTGTCTGGGCCATGACGTCAACCACTGCCTTGCCTACAGCTCCTTGCCCCTCTCTGGCTTTATCAGACTTGCCTGGCAAGGCCCCAATCCTGATTAAATTCCAGGCTCCATGTTCTCCCCACCTGCACACTTGGAGTGGCTGGAAAACAAAACATTCAGCCACCCTTCCTGATATCACTTTAAATTCATGCCGCTCACCTCAAGGGGGTCCTGATGCTGCCTGGCAGGCCTACCACGCTCCATCCTCTCTCCAAAGCCCCAGGATGATGAACTTACACCTTCTCTTCTCTCCTCAGGCCCCAGCACCCGCTCCCCACTCTTCACCCTCAGCCGATGCCACTGCTTCCCATTTCTCTGCAAAAACAGAAGCCATGGGAAGGAAACTCCTTAAGGCTCCTATCACTCACCTGACCCCCTCCTTCCTCAGAGGGGACCTCCCTGCTCCTGCCCAAGGCTGGCCCTCCACCTGTGCGCTCAACCCCGCACCCTCGGTGTCATTAAGGACTTCCCACCCCCACTGTCCCTTCTCTCTTCCTCCTGCATCATCAGTTTCCTCGCTCTCCTGGATTATTCTGACCCGCATACACACGTGGTCTAAAAGCTCCCAGCCTTGAAAAAATCCTTCCTTGATCCCACACTCGCCTCCCATGTCTGCCCCATTTCTCTGCTTCTTTTATAGCAAAATTCCTTGACGGCATTGTTTCTACTTCCTCTGCTCCCATACCCATGCATCGCTCCGGTTGGGCCTTTGTCCCTGACAAATCAGTGACATCGTCCTTGTCAAGGTCACCAGTGACGGCTACGCGGCCAAATTCAATGTCAATTTTCAGTTCATGTTGTCTTAGTTGACCTAGCCTCAGCATTTGGCGTAGCTGGTGAAGCCCTTGCCCTTGAAGCGCTTTCTTCTCTGACCTCCAGGGCACCTCCCTCGCCTGTCTGACTCTCGCCATGCGGGCCGTTCCCCAGTCTCTTTTCCTGCTTCTCCTCCAGTCCCTGACCTCTGCTCCCCGAGTGCTCCAGGGCTCAGCCCTCAGCCCTCTTCTCTTTCTGCACTTCTCTTTGGGGCCTCACCTAGATGACCAGCTTTAAAAAACCATCCACTTTTGGGCTTCCCTGGTGGCGCAGTGGTTGAGACTCCACCTGCCGATGCAGGGGACACGGGTTCGTGCCCCGGTCCGGGAAGATCCCACATGCTGCAGAGCGGCTGGGCCCGTGAGCCATGGCCGCTGGGCCTGCGTGTCTGGAGCCTGTGCTCCGCAACGGGAGAGGCCACAACAGTGAGAGGCCCGCGTACCGCAAAAAAAAACCCCCACAAAAAACCATCCACTTTTTACTGGTTCCTCAATTTATATTTCTAGCCCTTACCTTCTGCTGCCTTCAGGCTGGTTTATGCTATTACCTACTTAGTATGTTCTTGGATGAATCACGGGCATCTCCCAAGTAACATGTCCAAAACTGAGGTACAGACTGCCCTTCCAAAGCTGTCACCTCTGCAGTCTCCCACAACGCCATCCTCCTAGTTGCTCAGGTCAAAACTTTGGAGTTATTCTTACTCCCTTTCTTCTTCTCAAACCCCATATCCAGTCAGCAAATCGTGTTGACTTCACCTTCAAAGTACATCCAGAATCTGAGCACTTCTCCCCGTTTCTGCCTGACCACCCTGATGCCACATTCCCCTTCTCCGGGGTGATAGCAGTGGCTCCCTAACTGGCCGCCCCGCTTCTGCTTTGGCCTCTTCTAGTCCATTCTTCACACAGAAGCCGAAGAAGGCCAGTCCTTTGGTCCCCCGATCATCAGTGGCTTCTCATCATCTCACGGAGGGAAGGACCCAGTGCAGCACCACCTGAGCTGGCTCTGGACAGGCATCTCATGCAGCTCCTCCCATCTCTCCCCATTTACTGAACCCCATCCAGCCGGCCTCCTTTCTGTTGCTTGAACAAGCACGCTCTTGCTTCTCCATCTTTGTTCTGGCTGTTCCCTCTTTCTGGAATGTTCTTCTCCCAGATATTGGCATGGTTGCTCACTCACTCTTGTTCAGATCTCAGCTCAAACATCCCCCCTTCAGCGAGTCCCCCCCTTTTCCGACCACCTAATATAACATAGCAGCCCTGGGACTTCCCTGGTGCTCCAGTGGATAAGACTCTGCGCTCCCAATGCAGGGGTCCCGGGTTCGAGCCCTGGTCGGGGAACTAGATCCCGCACGCATGCTGCAACTAAGAGCCCACATGCCGCAACTAAGAAGTCCGCATGCCGCAACTAAAGATCCTGAATGCCACAGTGAAGATCCCGGGTGCTGCAACTAAGACCCAGCACAGACAAAATAAATAATAAATAAATAAATATTTTTTAAAAAAGACTGTCACCCATAGAAGTCACAGCTATTAAAAAAGAAAAACAATAGCAGCCCCTTCCACAACTCCATCACTCAAAGCTATTTCACTTTCTTCATAGCACTAACCATTATCTGAAATGATCGTATTTATTTCTTTACTTGTGTATTGTCAGTCTTCACCACCAGAATGAAAGCTGTATGGCGGCTGGAACTCTCCGCAGCAGCTAGCACAGAGCCTACCACGTGGTTGCCAGGGCTGCCACGGAAGGTTGTGAAGGTTGTTCACTGCACCAGAGCTCCTGGCTGATGGGCCGGTGGGTGCCAGTATCCAGCCTGCTCTCCATGCTGTGGGGCATCTAGCAGGTGGCCTTTTGCTATTTTGCAATGCTTGCCATATGGGCTTGCTGTGGCTCTGTGGTGGGCATTTAGTAAGTATTCATTGAATAAATGGCTGACTAATGGATGGGTAGACCTTTACTTGTTTTCTTCTGTGGGACTTAACGCAAATTACCATCTCATGGCCTCATTTTATTCATCTGTTAAGGAAATAATTAACATCTATCTCATAGTACAGTCAGGAGGATTAAATGAAATAATTCATTAAAAAGCTGGCCCAAATCTGATTACATTTGTAGGACATATCCAGAATAGGCAAACCCATAGAGACAGAGAGCAGATTAGACGTTGCTGGAGGCTGGGGAGGGGGAAATGAGGAGTGATTGCTGAATGAGTGGGGAGAATCCTTTTGGTGTGAAGAAAATGTTTTAGAACTACATAGAGTGGTGGTTGCACAGCATTCTGAATGTACTAAATGCTACTAAATTGTGCACTGAAATTGACTGATATGGTGAATTTTTTGTTATGTGAACTAGGTTATGCCATGTGAATACCTCAATTAAAACAACAACAACAAAACCACCTGGCACGGTGCCCAGGACATGGTAGGTGTTCAACGAATATCTTTTGAATCCTGTGATTTCCTTGCTTCAAAATCAAACCAAAACCCTAAAACTTCCTTGGCTCTTCACTGCCCCATCCAGGATAATCTCCACTTTCGTCTCATTTATTTCAAGAGTATTTATTGTTGTCATTTTAGATATTAGGGATTTGAAGGGGAACAAGACAGACACAGACCCTACCTCCAGAGTTTACAGGCTCATAGGGCACTGTGACAAGTAAAGAGAAAATCACAATGCTGTGTGGTCAGGGCTATGGGGGAGAAGGGCCAGGGTCTTCAGGGGGCACAGAGCGGGGAGGAGGGATCCAGGCTAGGGTGCATCTAGATAAAGAGGACCTAAGCTGGGGCCCATGTGATGGGAGGAACAGTCAGCCAGGTGGGAGGTGGACATGTGGTGGGGAGAGGATGAGGTTAAGGTTGGAGGAAAGCAGGGGTCCCAGGAAGCGCGCATGCAGAACCTGGGAGATGAGAGCATGGCGGGTTCTAGGAATAGGGGACGGTTTGGTTGTGACCGCAGCAGAGAGTGTGAGGTGCAGGTGGGAGAGTTAGGAAGGGGCCATCGGCGGCAGGAGCTCAGACTGGGAGCCAAGATCTTCGAGGTCCTGCATGAACTGGCCTCCACTTTCCAGCCACAGTTCTACCGTGCCCCACTTGCAAGCCTTGGCAGCAGCCCTTGCTCCGCTGTGCCCTGCGGGTTCCTGTGAACTCCTGTGCCAGCATGGCTTAGCTCATGGAACCCTTCCCCCCTTAGATATTTACTGAGAGCCTGCCCTGTGGCAGGTGCTGGGAACCCAGAGACTGTCAAACTTGGCTCCACCCTGGGAGAGCTCCCCTGCTAGTCCAGGTGGGGAGGCAGCACAGGAAGAAACAATTACGAGATCGTGAAAGCAATGCTGTGACAGACGGTGCTCTGAGGATGGAGGAGGCGGGGCTTGCCAGGGTGGAGGCGGGGCTTGCCAGGGTGGAGGCGGGGCTTACTGGGCTAGACGGAGGGCTCTGGGAGCGTGACTCCATGAGGGTCTGAAAGGACAAGGAGGCGCTCGGCCTGGGGAAGAGGAGTAAGGCAAAAGGTAGAGGTTCAGAGCCTAGCTTTGTGGGGTCAACAGGATCCTTGAGATCCAGATAGAGGCTTGTACCCTGTCCAGGTAAACACACATACACACAATAACCCCCCAAGGGCACATACACACTCCTCAAAAGGCCTCTGAACTCACACTCCGCATTGACCTACACACACACACAGACTCGCTTACATACTCTTGCAGGCAGTTTTGCGTCTTCTTGGTCCCTCTGGCTTTGCCTGGAGAATGCCTACCCCCCTCCCGTCTGGTTCCGGCCGGCCGCCTACACAGGCGGTCCCTCTTCAACTCTGGACTTCGTACCTGTCACCGGAAATTCCCTTGTTTATCAGGGCCGCCAGCTTGAGCGGCTGCCTGCTGAAGACTGCCCCCTCTCTGGATCCCAGCGGCACTAAACCCCCAACCGCCCCCGCCCCCGGCACTGGGGGTGGGGGCGAGGCCTGCGCCAGAAGGTTCTCCGCAATTCTTGGGAAGGTGTAGCATAGGTCCTCCCTATTGGAGGCTCTGCTCTCCGCCCTCATCTGCGGCTTCGGCCCCGCCTGGCTGCTGCGCCCACAGGTGAGTCGAGCTGCAGTTCTGGCCCGCCCACCTGGCCGGGTCCTGCCGGCTCTAACTGGAAGCTCCTCCGCGGACTGTGCACAGTTCCTACAGGTGGGGAGCAGAGGGAAAGACACTCGGGGGGCCTGGGGTGGGGAACCCACAGATCCCCGAGGGCTCCTGGGAGCAGGAAAGGAGCTACAAATCAGGGTGGGGTGTGTTTCTGTCGGTGGAAGAAATGTGACCAGAAGGGGTGGGGTGACAGCCTGAGGGTGTGTGTGTGTGTGTGTGTGTGTGTGTGTGTGTGTGTGTGTGTGTGTCCTTGGGAAGAATTCACCGGGACAGGGCAGGAAGGAAAGGAGTAGGAGTAAAATCTTAAAAACGTCAGGTTGAATTCAACTCATTTCAATTTAACAAAATCCTTCTTTTTTTTTGAGGACCCAGTGCCTACTGCCGGGCTCGTGGTAGGCACCCAATGAATGTTTGCTGATGAATGGATGAGTGAATGATTTACTCCTCCTTTCTAATGACCCCCCGCCCTACCCCCACGTCCACTCATCTCACAAACATGTACGGAGCAGCTGACTACTAAGCTCTCTGCCAGCGCCAGGACGCACGTTATTCAGCCCAGTCCCTGACCAGGGAGCTGCCCATCTAGTAACTGGCCAGTTCTGACTGGTGGCTGACTGGGCAGGGCAGTGAAGGGGGTGATGAGAGGGGCCCTGGGATAACCTCACAGTCAGGTATGGTCTGATTTGACCTTGAGGGATGGGGGACTCAAAAAACAGGAGGGGGTGGCTGGGAAACAAGAGGGCAAGGCAGGGTGTGTGTGTGTGTGTGTGTGTGTGCGCGCGCGCGCGTGTAGGTGTGTGTGTGTGTGCGTGCCTGCGTGTAGGTGCGTGTGTGTGTGTGTGCGCGCATGTAGGTGTGTGTGTGTAGCACGGGGAGGGAACTGGAGGCTGTGTGCTGGATTGCGTGCTGGATTGCGAGGACTTGAAGGATGTGCTGAGGAATCTGCACTCAGCCTTGCGGGCCTGCGGAGCTTGTGCAGGATTTTTAAGCAGGGGAGTAATGGGGTCAGATTTGAGCCATAGGCCCATCACTCTGAGGAATGGATGAGAGGTGAGGAGAGACCAGTTAGGAGGTTATTGCAAGAGTTGAGGTACAAGATGAAGGTGGCTTGGACTGGGGCAGTGGCGGCGGGGTGCAGAGGAGGGGCATAGGCATTCTAGGGATATTGAGAGCAAGAACTCATGGGGCTTGGTGGCAATGTGGAGTTGAGGAGCGAGGGCATCATTACAGTATTGATATTAAGGAGTATGGCCGGGTACTCCCCTAAACTAGGTGCTTCTCTCTTAGGTGCTTTCCTAGCCTGGACACTCCTCCCAGGTCCTCCTCTGATTCAGATACCTCCAGCCCCAGCTGTTCCTCCTCCAGGTACTTCTGTAACCCAGATGCTCCCCAGAATCAGGTGCTGCTCCCCCAGACCCTCCTCTGGCCCAGATGCTCTTCCTCCTCTAGGTCCTTCCCAGCCCCTAGTGATTCTCAGCCAGATATTTTCCTGATCCAGTTGATTTACATTTGGCTACTCCTAGAATACAGCTCACCACCCCCTGGGGCAGAGGTGAAAGGACAAGGAATGTGCCTGAAGGGCTGAGGGTAGCGGTGGTGGGTGTGGACGCAGGGCTTCTGACTCAGGAGCAGAGGGGCCAGGCTGTGTCTGGAGTTTCCTGTCCTGGGTGGAGCCCAGCACCGTCCTCCATGCGCTTTAGCGCATGGCTCCCATTTTTTTTTGCCCATTAGCTCCCAGCAGTTGCTGTTGCCCAACCTCTGGAAGCCAGGACTGCCTCTGCCCCACCTACCATCCTCAGCTTACCAAGCAGGGGAGCAGCCTGGGTCTGGGCCCTGGCATCAGAGACCTGGGTTCAAGTCCTGGGACTTTGGCTGAGTGGATTCACCTTTCTGGGCCTCAGAGTCCTTGCCTGGAGAGCGGGGATAATGTTTATGGCCTCATTACAAGGTTCCATAAGCACGTTGCCTGGTGACCAAATCATAAGTTGTGCTCAGTAAATTCCAGCATTGAGGTATTTTTCCAGCCGCTTCCGGGTGTTCCCTTACAAACAGCCAATTCCCGTGGCTCGGCTTGTTTTTCTCCTGCGGGCAACTGGTTATGGTCAATTGTCCAGTCTCCGGAGTTTGTGCAGCGCCCTCACACAGCTGTGAGTGTGGCCTGGAACATGCGCCCTGTGGCCATCCCTGACATCCAAACGTGTGTGTTTGTTCCAGGACTCTGTGCCCTGGGGCTGCCCGGCGTCTGGGAGTCTCCTTAGAGCCAGGGCTCTTCTGGCAGAGGCTGAAGCTCACCAGTGTCTTCCGGCCCCTCAATGAGTGAGGCAAACCACAGTGAGTGACAGTGGGAGGGAGGCTGAGGAGGGGATTGGGTACCCCTTAGGTGCTGAGGTTGCGGGGAGGAACTTGCCCCACGCCTCTCAGTTTCCCCAGGGAGCCAATCGGGGGCCCCATCCCTAACACTTTCCCTTTCTCTGCAGCCACTGTGGAGCCCTCGGAGCTCCCCACAGCATCGGCCGTATCCCCTGGACTGGGCAGCGGGGCCCGGGCATGGCCTGTGCTGGTAGGGGTCGTGCTGGGGGCTGTGGTCCTTTCTCTCCTCATCGCACTTGCTGCCAAATGCCACCTCTGCCGCAAATACCGTGCCAGCTACCAGCACCGCCCGCTGTCTGGGACAGTGAAAGGGGTCCGCCCCGAGGTGGGCGAAGACGATGATGATGGTTTCATCGAGGACAATTACATTCACCCTGGGGTTGGTGGGCTGGGGACGGAGGCCAGTAGGGACCACTTCTCCCTCTGAGCCCTCATCTTCGGACCCCCCCACCCCTATGCCCGACAGCTTAAGGACAGGAGATACTTTGTGGGAACCACAAGCCTCAGGGACTTGGTGGCTAGGGCTTAAGGGCGGAGCAGGGGTAGATCAATCCCCCCTCCCTTGACACTAGCCACCAAAGTGAAACACCCTCTCTTGCTCAGTAACCCTCAATGGCTCCCTCCTGTTCTTGGGATAAAGCCTACCAAGGCCCTGGCTGTGAAATCAGGTCTCTGTCAGCCTTTGGCTTCCTTTCCTGCCTTTCCCGACTTTACTCCCTGCTTAACCAATTATTTGTTATTCCTCCCCCACCTACCATGCTGCTTCTCCATGGACCTTTGCTCACACTCTTCCCTTGTCTCCCTGCCCTTCTCTTCTCCCAAGTCCTTTATGACAGTGATGAGAATCCCTGGCCAGTAGACCCCATGTGGGCTGCCTACCTGCCAGCATTTCACATGTGCCCAGGTGATAACGTCTTAGCAGGTGAAAATCATTGTGCCAAGTTTCTCAGGGAGATTTTTTTCCTATCAATCAAGTGGTAATCTAAATAGTTATAATATATTATGTTTTTCACAGATACTAATAAATCTATTTTCATTTTAAATAAAAATAGGAAGAAGTCACTCATTTTTCATTTTCCTGAACTGAAACTTGTGCACAAACATGTCCCTGTCACTCAAAGCCATGACAGTGCTCGGACATCCCCTCCCTGGGACACCTTCCCGGAGCCCCTCCCTTCCATAACACCTGTGAGTTTCCCTACCAGTCTCTTACCACGTTTAAATTTAATCTTTATTACAATTTGCACTAACCCCTTACTGGGCTAGACTGTGAATTCTCTGAGGCCACAGTCTGCGCCTTGCTCTGTGTCACAGTCTCTCACACGGAAGATGCTAAATAAATATTTGTTGACTTTGTAGAACTCCCGTGGGCTGACAGGCGAGTGGATGAAAGGTGAGGGCGTGGAGTCTACTGTGGAAGACTTTATCAAGAACCTTGGCAGAGAGAAGGACAGAGTCATGGTTGCTGGGGGGGAGTTTGGGGCAAGGGAGGCAGTTTCAAGACGGCAGAGACTTGAGTTAAGCTTCTTTGGTTGCAAGCAATGGAAAGGAGTTTTGGGGGTGAATTAAAGGGACAGCTGACTCAGGAGGGCAGGAAGCAGGTGGTCCCAGCCGCCTGAGGTCAGGCATGGGACCTCTAGTGCTTTGTCATTTATCGGCACTTATGAGGCTCCATGCCTGGGACTGCCAAACTCTTGATTCTGGGTCTCAAGCATTCAGGTGCTAGAATCTGATTGGTCCAGCTTGAGTCAAGTATCTACTACTGTGGGGCTTCCCTGGTGGCGCAGTGGTTGAGAATCCACCTGCCAATGCGGGGGACAAGAGTTCGAGCCTTGGTCCAGGAAGATCCCACATGCCGCGGGGCAACTAAGCCCGTGCGCCACAACTACTGAGCCTGCCTGCCACTGCTGCTGAAGCCCGCATGCCTGGAGCCCGTGCTTCACAAGAGAGGCCACCGCAATGAGAAGCCCATGCACCGCAACCAGAGACAAACCCACGCACAGCAACAAAGACCCAACAAAGCCAAAAAAAAAAAAAAAAAAAAGTATCTACTACTGGTGCAACCAGTTCTGACCAGTGGGGGCAGGCTCCTGTAGTCCACTTGTGATTTGGGGATCCCACCTGTTTGTTCCAGGTCAGTCCCAGCCAGAAACGGGGAAGTCGTCGGGAACCAGGCAGCCACTCACATGTGTCCACCGGATGCAGTGTTAGCCTTTGAGGAGAGAGCCAGTGGAGAAAGAAAGTGATGGCTGACTAATATAGGGGGGTTCTTGAGGAAAAGGCAGGGGGTCCGGGAGGGCTGCAGTGTAGGGTCCAGGGTGCCCGCGCCAGTGATGAAGCTGAAGAGGGGGATGCCGTGCGTGGGGATGGATTGCAGGGGAGAGACCCAGACATGACGAAGGTGTGGTACAGGGAACAGAGAGATTCCAGAGGTGTGACAGAGGCAGGGTCACATCTGGAAGGGATGGGGGCGGATGGCAGGTGTGGTTGGCAGAACTTTCGGCTGCTGGACGTGGGGAGTAGGGAATCAACGAAGCCACCCTGGTTTCTGACCGGCTGGCTGGGCACTTGAGGAAGAGCAGGTTTGGGGGGAGTGAGGGTTCAATGCCAGACATGGGATTTCCAGGGGAGAGATGCCTGGGGCAGCTGGATTCACAGGGCGAAGGCTGGTCTGTAGATGTGGGCTAGGGAATCATTGACAGTAGGTTCCCTGAGTCCCCGGGAGTGAATGAGATCACCAGGGAGGGGCCGGGGTAGCGGAGGCGCTGAAGACTGAGCAGGGAAACACTGGCAGAAGAGGGTTCGACTGCAGAGGAGCACGTGGCAGGAGAGCTTGGCGAGAAGCCGCCAGGGAGGAGGGGAGCCCAGCCGCAGCCATTGTTCCTCAGTCCCGAGACAGCTGACCCCCTCGCAGGCCTGGGAAGGCCCTGTGTGGGCCCCAGCCCGAGAGCCCGCAGAGGAGGCTGAGTAGCAGAGCATGTCCTGGCCTCTGGGGGAGGAGCTGCTGGGAACCCAGGTGGGTCTGTCCCCTGCCCTCATGCGTTCCCAAGGTCCACCTGGAGGGGCTGCCCTGCCTGAAGTTCGGGGCTAGGAAAGAGCTCGGCCGTCCCCATTTTCACATCTTCTAGGAGACTTGAGTGAGAACCTCTGAGGGATCCAGGAGAAGGTAAGGGCCCAACCCCAGATTAGAAGTCACTTTTCTGAGCCCAGCACCAAGAAGAGTTGGAAGGGAAGGCTTCCTCTCAGAACCAGCTGTGGGTGGCAGGAAACTTGGACCCTGAGAGCGGCCCTGCTGGATTCCCCTGAGGAATGGTTCCCACTGAGCTCCGCATGCCTGGCCCCAGGCACGAAGAGGGAGCACCACCTGGGTCCACAGGTTCAAAGGCCCGGGGATGCTGGAACTGCTGGGAGGCCTCCCTCTGGTCTGCCCTCCTCTGGCTTCAGACCCTGATCCCAGCCCGTCTCTGCCCCCGGCCCTGCACCCTGTCCTTACCCCTCAGCAGCTGGTATCACCTTCTCTTCCCAGGGAGCCCCAACCCAGACCTGACTGCAGAGGACAGCCTAGCTTCCTGGCTGCCTCATCCTGCTGCCCCCAGAGTAAGGCCACATCCATGGTCCTTGTGTGGAGGCCAAAGACAGGGGTCACACAAGCCACGGACATGAAGTTGAAGAAGCCCAGCAGAGCAGTAAACTGAGTTGAGAGCACAGACTATCTGGATTCAAATCCCAGTTCTGCCATCTACCTGCTGTGTGACCTTGGGCAAGTTACTTACCTCCTCAGCGCTCCAATTTCTTCTCAGTAAAATGAGGATGATAATAGTACTTGCCTCACACAGTTTTAGAAGGATTGAATGAGTGACGTGTAAAGTAGAACCGAGCATCTGCAGGTATTAGCCATATCTGTATGGGCACCGCCGGGGCAGTTGCTCCGCGGGACAGGTGATCAGTCTTAATCCTGAAGGAGGAGCTTGCCATGCCTCCTCCTCCTCATTCTCTCCAGGCTGGGATTTGAACTTCTCTGTTTCCCAGGACTCAGGTCAGAAGATCCAGTTCAGAACAGCAAAGGACTTGAATTAGAAGTTCTGATGCCGTAGAATATAAAAATCACGACAACAATAACAACAATAATACTGATGTGTTAGCACTTCCTGACAACCTCCCTGCTGGGCAGGCATCCCATTTTATAGACTGAGAAGTTGAGGCTCAAACATGTTAACTGCAACTTGCCTGCTTCACTCAGCAATAACGCCCTCATCTCACCTCTAAGTCATGATCAAACAGACCCAGCGAAGGAATCTCCTGGTAGCTGGACTTGTTCCCACCCTGCCTGGGCTGGAGCCCCTCTGCCCCGTGTGAATGGGGGCCAGGAAGTTCCAGGTTTGGGAGAGCAGGCTGTGAGGGTAGAAGTGGTATGTCCCATCCCTGGCTGGGGAGGGGACCAGAGTGGGCCGGTCTCTGCCATGCCCAGGGCAGTCTCACATGTCCCGGGGAGCAGTCCGGAAGGCAACCCAGTCAGTGTGCAAGAACTGAGCTTGTGTTGGTCCCCCGAGGCCCGGAGGAAGCTCCTCGAGGGGGGCCTGAGGTCTCAGGTGGGGTGTGACTGGATATGATGGAAGGACCGCCTGGACTGGAACACATTTGGAAATTTCAGGAACATGTTCTTCCAGGATCCAGCATCCAGGTGGCCCAGGAGGAACATGTGGCAGGTCTCTCTCCCTCCACCTCGCCTGCCGCCCAGTGGGAGCTTCTAGGAGATCCAGACCTCTCTGTGCCGTCTCCAACAGCTCCTCTTGTCTTTTCCCCCAACATCAGTTTAGATTACAGGGCCCTTTATGTCAGCCTCCCTCTTGCTAGTATCCTCAGCTTACCTGCCCTGTCATGTCACCATTACACACTCCAGGTGACACTCCAACCTGAGGCCTGCATCCCGCCCTCCGCGTGCTGTGGAGGAACGCCCCCCTCGCCGCCCGCCTTGCCCAGGCCGTGCTTGTGCTTCCGTTCCTGCCTGTTCTCCAGCCTCCCGCGGGCTCTCAAAGCCTTCAGCAACCTCGCTGTTTTCTTGGTCATTCTCGGCAGCAGCTCCTTAAAATGGCCTCTGCCTCACAGAGAGAGTAGTTGTCAGTTTCCTGCTACAAAACCCACAAACATTCCTGTCCACATTCTTCCTTCTCTCCTATCAAAATAGCATTGTGAGCCCAATCCCTCCACTGTGGGCTCGATCCACCCTCCCCGCCTCCCCGCTCAGGGACTTGAAGACTGGCCTCTTCTCTGCCTTGTGTCTTCAACTTCTCTTTCAATCATCATGGACCCATCACATCAGTCCCATCCTAAAACTCCTCCCGGTAGTTAGTCACAAAGACCTGTCGGTCCCACCTTCTGAGCATCCATCAAACCTGTCCTGTCTGACTCTGTCCCAGCAGCCACCCCCACCCTTGTCCGAGCCGCGTCATCTCGCATCTGGAGGTGGCATCAATCCACCAACTGATTTCCCTGCCTCCATTTTTACCTCTTCCAATTAATTCTAATTGTCTTAAAATACAATTCCGGCCAGGCCATCCCTCTCCTTAAAATCCTTCACTGGATTCCTCTTGGCCTTAAGAAACTGTGCTACCTGCTAGGGAGCCTCTGAAGCCCGGGAGGGGCCCAGGGATCCCCCCAGCTTCACCCTTGCCTCTTGCCAGCTGATACTCCATGTTCCCACCACCCAAACCTTCTGTGGTTCCTCGAAGGAACCAATTCTTTTGTCTCTGGGCCCTTCTGCGATTCCTTCTTTCTGGGATTCTCTTCCCAACCTTCTTGACCAGCTGCTTCTCATCCCTCAGGGGCCAGCTGAGATGGCATTTCTGGGGCTCTTTGGTCATTTTTTTTTTTTTTTCTGCTAAGACCAATCCTGGCTTCACACTGCAGCCAGCGAGTCCCCAATCCTGTTCTGCTCAGAGTACTCCCCTAATTAAAATCTTTCCATGTTTCTCAGTGTCCCGAGGACAAAGTCCGAATTCCTCAGCTGGGCTGACAAGACCGTTTGACAGACAGGAGTAAAGGAGGTGTGATTTCGCAGGAGCAAGGTGGAGGCTTTCCTCCCCACGACTCTTATTTTCTCATGGCGAGCGAGGGAGGCCAAGTCATCTGCAGAGAGCAGTGTTGGGGGCTGTGAGGGGGTGATGTTGTGGTGTGAAGGGAGTGGAGAGAACTTGAGGGCGCTGTGGGAGCAGCAGCTGGCCAGGGAAACAGTGTAACTGGTAAGCTGAGTTTCAGACCTGGTTGAGGTTGGTGATAGGGAATCACGGTGACACCAGGCTGCCCGGCTGTGCAGATTTCTCTCATAGCTAGTTGGTGTGAGGGTTCATCCACGGAGGGGATTTTGCTGGGAGGGTGGGACCAAAGGTCAGGGGGCTAAGTTGTTGAGGACTCTGTCAAGGAGTGGGTGACACGATGGGTCACAGGATCTGAGCCAGATGGGAGATGAAAACAGAATGCGCTGTTTTAGAGGGACAGAGAGAGAGCAGAGGGGCCAGTGGATGACTGGTTGCCATGGGGACCAAGATGGGGTTTCGTGCACAGCTTTGAGCACTCAAGCTGGAGGTGGGAGGTTGTGGGGGTCAGCTTTAGTGAATCAGGAAGTATTAGCATTTCCGCCCCACCTGGGCCTCCACCCAGCTCCTACCATCCTTCTCATGTTGTAGTTGTGTGTGTGCATGCCGACTTCCACTGCCCTTTGGAATAGGTCCACAGTGTCCTCTGTGGGCACTAACCATGCTCTTCATCTGGCATCCTTCCCAGGAGAGCCTGACACGGGCCTGGCCTACAGTAGCTGCTCATCTAGACATTTTCCTGTGTAACTCTTCCCCCCCCCGCAATTTTCTGTGTTTCTGTTTTCCTTTAGTTTCTTAAAAGAAATATCGTGAAAGAGTCTAACCCTGTCTTAGCTGAAAAGAAACAGGATTTATCCCTGTTTAACAGGAGGAAGAGGCATTCTGTGGTCCTCTAATGGCCCAGGAATTGGGTGATAGTGAGAGCTCCCTCTTGGGAGCCCAGGAAGAATGAGAGTTTCTAGAGAAGACAGTGCGGGGCCTCAGGAGGGAAAGATTCAGGGCCAACAGCGGACAATGGGCTAACTTCCCTACCCTTCCCAGTTATAGGTGGGTCTCACCAAGCCGAGTCCTTCATCCGCCCATCCACACCTTACTATGTGCCCAGGCCCGTGCCAGGACCGCCCGTGGTGGAGTCACGACAATGGTGCAGCGTGGCTGGCTCGTGGGTGTGTTGAGGAAAGAGGGAGGCCTGTCGTGTTGGGGAGTCTGCACACTAGCCTGCAAAAGCAAGGCGGAACCTCGGCACCTGAGGTCTCTAACCTGGATGCTGGGTGGAGGGTGAGACGGGGACCTAGTTCAGGGTAGAGAGGAGAGGGGCTCACATTTGAATATGTGGAGTCTGAGGTGCACGGAATTCCCGGTGCACCTGGACTTGCCCTACTCTCTGCTCACGTTTCTCCCTCCCAGGCCTGGCAACACCCTTTCCCTCATCCATTGGCTTAGTGTTTTCTCCAGGAAACTGCCTTGATCTCGGCAAGCCGAAAGCAATCTTCTCCTGTCAGAGCCTCTGTAGCTCCGCATTTAACACCTGTTAGGCAACACGTCTGTCTGGCTTCCCGGCCTCTCTCGGTGCCCCCCGTGGGGCTTCCTATAACCTTCACTTTGTGAAGCAGCAAGTGATGGAACAGTAACTGGCGCTCCTGGGCGTTCCTCCAGTGGACCTCTGTCCTCGTCACACAGGAAGTGCCCCTGCCTCCAGAAAGGGAGAGCCCTTCCGGGGCTGACCCCAAGCAGGCAGGTACTCTCATGCCCAAGCGGGCGTCCAACACCCCTCCCGTGCCTGGAAACCCAGAGGCGGGTCCGCCGGTGCTGCAACTACACAGAAGAGGATGTCCTGGTTTCAGAGGTGGGGTTAGGAGCTGCAGCCTCCAGAGAAACCAGGCGATAAAACCCCAATACTTCAGGCTTCATCTGGAACCAGCACATAAGCAAATGAGGACTCACCATCCTCCCTGCCCACAACACCCTCTCCCTGGGACCAGAGACGCACTACCTTCCTGAAGCTAAGCATCCCCTCATCCCGTCTCCCCTCAGGCTTCCTAGTACCTATGAGGAGAGACCACAGGTCTGGCTGAGGATACCTTCAAGGCACCTTAGGTCAGCCTGAGGTAGGCACGATGTGTTCCCTTTGGGAGGGGTGGCTGGGGGTGGGGAGGGGAGGGGGAGGGGAGGGAAGGTCTCTTGGTGAGATGGTGAGATAAAGACAATACCACTAATAGCAGCCACCACTTTTATTGCACATCTGCCGTGTGCCCGGTCCTTCTATACGTAAATAATATCATTTGATCCTAACAATTGATGACCGTGACCATGACGCTCAAGAAACCGTGGCTCAGAGAGGTTAAGCCACTTGCCCAAGGCCCCCACCTGGTGAGTGGTAGAGGGGGGGACTGCAGCCCAGGCCTGTCATGCCGGAGCCTGTGTTCTGTCCACTCTATCACCATTCAGTCTCCTTGATAAAAGGGCTCACTGGCGCAGTCTCTGGGGCAGGCAGCAGCCTCTCCTGGGGAAATCCCTGACAGGTGTTACAGGGCAGAGTTGCCTTTGAGGGGTGTTAGGGATAGGGGCCAGGGATCTTCAGGGATCCCAGACCCTTCTCTGCCTAGAGGCCCCGGACACAGACAGGCAGACTGACGGTTCCCCGAGCTCCAAGGAGAAGCAGTTCCCTCCTTGTGACGTGGGTGTGTGGGTGCAAATCGGCCCCTCATCACAGTCACACAGTCACTCAGAGGGCTGAGCAGTCCTGGGGACACCCATGCAGTCACTCTCCCCTTGGTGCGTGTGCACACACGTGTGTGCACACACCCTCACTCGCGCCCGGGCACGGCTCTGTGGAGGCTGAGGCAGGTCACAGGAAGGAGGGCCCGGGCTCCGTCAGATGAGGCTGGCGATGCTGGACGTGGTCTCGTGATGCTGGCCAGCGGACAACCGTCCTGAGATGCTGAAGACGCTGCCATTCCCACTGTGGTCGCTGCGGGCGGAGGGGGCGGCCGCACGGGTAGGGGGACAGTGCCCGCTCACGGCCACCTGATACAGCAGCAGGCCCAGCAGCAAGAGCGCACCTGAGGCAGCCAGGGTGACGCCCACGGACAGCATGGCGGCCAGCGGCCGGGCGGGGGCAGGGGCGGCGGCCAGCCCTGCCAGCGTCAAGCCGGTGACCAGCAGCACCAGGCCGCTGAGCAGCACCACCAGGGCGTCGGCCCCGCCGCCGCTGCGGAGCAGGGCCACGTGGCGGGGCTGGCGGATGCAGTTCATGTCCTGCACGGCCGAGCTCATCAGCTGTTTAACCAGGACCAGCAGGGCCAGCAGGCAGAGCACTGTGCCCACCGCCAGACGCCACTCGCCCGAGCGGCTGCTGGTGGAGGACAGCAGGGCCACGCCACCCGCCCCACAGCCCGCCACGAGGCCCACGGCCACGGCGAAGCAGAGCGCTGAGCGCCGCGGCTGCTGGGACCACCACAGCTCCACCTGCTCTGCCAGCACATCCGGCGGCAGCCCCCGGCCCGGCGGGGCCCGAGCCTCTCCCTCAGACATGGCTGATCCGGCACGAGTAAGGGCAGAGGGCCGCGTCAGGGGGCAGAGGTACGGATCATAGCCTGGAGCCCCCACTACCTGCGCGGCGGCCAGAGGCCCAGAGTCCTGTTCCTCGCACGGTCCAGGGGATGGTCACCATCACCTGCAGGGGGGAGAATCACACTTGCTATCTCCCTGGCCCACCTGCCCCTTATGGTCTCTCCTGGGAGCCTTGGGGATGGTCCCTGGGAATCTTCCCATGTCCCCTGCAACCAACACCCCCCCAGGGAAACCTCCTCCCTAGCACTGCCCCCTCGGGAATGCGTCTCCAGAGATCTCAGGAGAGCTCCCTCCACCCAAAGCATCCTCACCCATCCAGGGAACCCCCTGCCCAGTCCCTGACCTCTCTGGCTCTGGCTGTCTCAGTTGCCTGTCCCATCCCGGCTGGCCGAGGGAGCTGGTGCCACGGTGGACGATGGGACTGGATGGAGACCCGGAGATAAAGCCTCATTCAGGATCTGACTCACATGGCCTCAGCTGTCACCGCTGGCTCCTGGGGGGAGGGTTGTGGGCAGGGAGGGGGCTTATGACTTAACCCTTCTGCAACCAGCTGCCTGACCCTGAATCTTCTCTCTTTGGGCTGCGACTCCTTCTCCGTGAGTCAGGATCTGACCCCCAACACCCCATCCCACCTCACAGGCATGGCTGCTGGTTCCCAAATCCCTCTCTCTCTCAAACCCAGATCTCCCTCCCAAGCTCCAAGACCCATAGGCAATTGTCACCTTGATGTCCCACAGGTACCTCTGATGCAACGGCTTCCAACCCAAGCTCGTCATCTTACCGCAAACCCACTCCTCCTCTTGTGTCCCTCCCTTGTGCGTGTCACCTCTAAACATGTCTCCGTCCCACTCCCTGCCCTTGTCCTCCTGCTTCTGCGTTTCAACCTCCCTCCCCCCAACTTCCTCACCGGTCTTCCTGCTTCCCCCACTCTTCTCCCTCTCACCGCACTCCCATGCCATCCTCCTCCACGATTTCTCTAAAGTGGTACAAAGAGAAGGAGGGCTTTGGACTGGACCCCCAGCTGCAGTCCCTGCCACCGTGGGTATGTGGACGAGGGACCTCGCAGTGGTTCCTCATTGAACACATCCTCCAGAGGCCAGTCAGCATGACTCCCACTGGGCAAAGTATAGCAGCCCGGCCCCTGCCCTCAGGGAGCCCCAGTTTATAGCAGGTGTGTTCCTGTGATGAGTGCTGGCTGTGGGTTAGTCAGAAGAGGGGCTTGGGGGAGGTCAGAGAAGCCCCCAGTAAGTTCACCTCTTGGAGCTCAGGACCCTTATCTGAAAAGTGAGGATGATAACTTTTATCTTGAGGGGTGGGGGCATTAAAATCTCCAGGTCAGAATTCCAATGGGAATAGATGCCCAGAGCATGCTTAGATGCCCAGAGCATGCTTTCTGAATAAAAGAACACAACATTCTCTCCTCCCGTTTAGGACGGGACTCCTGCTTTATATATAGGACGCAGGTCCTGGATCATTCGGGACTATGACTTCATGGCTGTACGTGGGTTACACCTCTGATGAGGTATCCGTCCTCCACGATCCCTCAGCAGGGGTTGCCCCGCACACGAGGTAGGACGGGCAGCTGCAGGTAACCCCAAGAGAGGTGGGGGAGGGGCCGAGGGAGGGGCCCTGGAATCAGTCCCAGCATTCCCCAGGGCTGTGACTTCACGGGTCTGAAAGTGCTTGCACAGGTGTGCCGGGACCATGGAGCCAGGCTGGGGGTGGGGTGGAGGCTCTCAGGGGAAAAGCCAGTGGGAGACGGTGAATGGTGGGGGTAGGGGGGACCACGGGGCACTCACAAGAAGCCTGGAGGTGCTGGATCCGATCTGAGCAGGCAGGGTGGGCAGGTGGGGCGCTCCAGCTCTGTTTCCGGGGAGGCGCTTCACCTGCCTGACCTGCACCTGGGTGAGCTCAGGCGGGGGTGGGGGGTAGGGGGGGAGGATCAACAGGTGTTTCCAAGGCAGGGCCTGAGACGATTGGCTGACGTGGCGCTGCTCCTTCTGCTGGGCTGAGGCATTCCTGGGAAGGGAGGGGCTTCTGTCCCTTGCTGTTAGGGCACGAAGACAATTTCCAGACCCGGGCAGCAGTAGGAATGTTGTCCATCTGCCCCAGAGCCCGGGCCGGAGCCCATCCCCCAGCTCCAACCCAATTTAGCTTTAGTTCCAGCCTTAAACCCAACCCCAGCCCCAGCTGCAGTTTCAAACCCTAACTAGAACTCCTAGCTCCAACCGAGGCCCCTACCCCACATCTCAGCCCCAACCCTGAATCTCAAATCCCAACCCTGACCCCCCAGCCCCATTTCTAAATCCAATTCCAGTCCCAGCCCGAGATCCCAACCCCAAATCTGGCTTGAAACCTCAGCTCCAAATGCTGGAATTAGATCTTAGATGGCAGCCTCAGCCTTGGCCCCAACCTTGACCCATGTTCCTGAATCCAGCCCCCAAATCCCGACTCCAAGCTCAAATCCTGCCTCAGCCCCAAACTCCAACACCAGCTGGCCCCCAAACCCAGCCCCAGTACCTCCATCCCTTGGCGCTTTCCCCTGGGCTGGAGCCCCACAAGCCCCTTGCCCATTCTCCTTCAAAGCCTCAAGGGCCTGACCAAGGGAGGTTTGTCCCACGTTTTGGCCCCCCTGAGGAGGCAGGATTTGAGTGCACAGGGAGGAGGGGGTAAAGGCTTTTCAGGTGGGAAACAGGAGCTCCCTAGCTTAAAACACTTGCAGGATAAACACTTCGGGATAAATGCCAAATTCCTTTACAAGGCTCACAGAACCCCTGCTATCCACCGCAGGCCAGTCATTTGCCCCTGGCCCCTGCCCTCCAGCCAGAATGCCTGTCTTTCAGTTATGTATGCTCTGCACTGCTCTGCCCTTCCGCTTGGTTTTTGAACTCAGAGTTCTCTCTCCCTGGGATATTTACCACGCCCCACCCCCAGCCTTGGTCTGGCTAACTCAACTTCTTCAACTGAGATGTCACCTCCTCAAGGAAGCCCTCCTTGACCTCTAGGCTGGTTCAGGTTCCTCTTTGGGGCACCTATGCCCCCCATGCTTCCCCCACAACTGCTCTTACTGCATGTGCTGTGATTGCCCTATTTATTCACCTGTCATCCCCCACTAGATGTGTGGTTCCCAGTGGGTGCAGGTTTAGTGGCTGTTTTGCTAACCCTTGTGACCTCAGCAGCCAGCACTGTGCCTGGCACATGGGAAGTATTCAGTAAACATGTGTTGAATGAATGAACTGTGAACTGCCAGATGTGGGGCTACACAGGGAGCTTGTGAGATGTAGCTGGAAAGGCAAGTTTGGCTCAGGTGGCACAGGGCCTTGAATGCCTTGGTGAGGCATTCGGACTCATCTGAGGTACTCATGGAGGGTTCCAAAGTATAATGAGGACATGGCCAGGGCTCTGCTTCTAACAAGTGAATCTGGCACCACACGCTACACGATGGGCGGCGGCGGGTGGGGGGGGGCTAGTTGGAGGTAATTGTCGGCTGGATTGAACCCCTTGTAATGCCTCCTGCTGTCTCTCCTTTTGGTGTGTATGAAATAGACAAGAAAAACAAAATCAAAGTTATCTTTCCATTATGAGCTCACAAAATAATTTTGCGGGACCTGTCCATGCTTCTCTTTGCTTTGCTCGGTGGAGATGACTGGGGACCTGGTCATAACTCTAGAGCAGCACGGTCCAGTAGAAATATAATATGAGCCACATATGTAATTTAAAATGTAAAATCGTCTAATAATCATGTGAAAAAAGGAAAGAGAAACAGGTGAAATTAATACAGTGAAATTTTAATTTAAGCCCCAAATATTTTCATTTTAATACACAGGTGATTGAGCTCTTTCAGTCTTTTATTTCGTCTTGAAAATTCGCTGCGTATTTTATGCTTACAGTATGTCTCAGCTCAGACTAGCCACATGTCTAAAGCTCGCCACGTGTGGCTTGCAGATCCCTTGCTAGATGGTTCTTCCCCTCAAGGAAAGGTTAGGGCAGGCTGGATCTTGGGGACAAACATGTGGGTTTGCCACTTTGCAAAGCATTATAAAGGAGTTCCCTGCCCTGGGGTGAGCGGGGAAGAAAGGGCCTGGCAGGGCTCAGTGGCTTTGTATTCCTCTTGCCCCTCTGACATTTATTTTCCTCCTGGTCCCAAGGAGGGGCTGGTCCCAGCCAGACCCATCCATGTCCAGCTGTCCTGGATAGAGCTGGGCAGGGGAAGTCATGAGATCCATGCCCCCCTGCCCTCCACCGGCTTCCCTTGGGGGTTTGAAGGGAATTTTTTGGATGGAGGGAACAAAGCCTAAAAGCTTCCAGTTTAAACATTGATTGGGGCTTCCCTGGTGGCGCAGTGGTTGGGAGTCCGCCTGCCGATGCAGGGGACGCGGGTTCGTGCCCCAGTCCGGGAGGATCCCACATGCCGCGGAGCGGCTAGGCCCGTGAGCCATGACCGCTGAGCCTGCGCGTCCGGAGCCTGTGCTCCGCAATGGGAGAGGCCACAACAGTGAGAGGCCTGTGTACCGCAAAAAAAAAAAAAACAAAACATTGATTGGGTGAGACTTTGTTCTCATTCTGGGTCTTATCGAATAACTTGGAGTTAAAGTGGACAGCAGGCTCCTTGCAGGGCTGTTGGACTCTGTCCCCAAAGCAGAGGCTGTTGAGGCAGCTCAGATGGGCGGTACTGAAGGCGGGGGAGGAGGTGGCAGTGGGTAGAGAGCCTGAGGTGTGGATTCTAACTGATCCCTTAGAACAGCGGTCCCCAACCTTTTTGGCACCAGGGACTGCTTTCGTGGAAGACAATTTTTCCACGGATTGAGGGGTGGGGCGGGGGATGGTTCCGGCAGTAATGCAAGCGATGGGGAGCGATGGGGAGTGGTGGGGAGCGGTAGGGAGCAATGGAGAGCGGTGGGGAGCAGTGGGGAGCGGTGGGGGGCGGTGGCGGGCGGTGGGGGGCAGCAGATGAGGCTTCGCTCGCTCTCCCACTGCTCACCTCCTGCTGTGCGGCCGGTTCCTAACAGGCCTTGGATATGGCCTGGGGGTTGGGGACCCCTGTGTTAGACGGTGGGAGGACCCAGGAGAAGGGAGAGCTGTAGCCCAGCCTGTAGCCCAGCCTGTAGCCCAGCCTCCCTGCTTTGGCCAAGTTCCCACCTCAGGCTATTCTCCACCCGGTAGCTAGAGTGATCCTGTTATAAGGTAGAGCAGGTAAAGTCCTCCAATGGCCTGTCTTACCCAGAGAAACAGCCAGAGTCCTCCCACAGTCTCTAAGGCCTTCTCCGACTTCACCTCCTGCCTCGCTGTCCCTCTTCTGCTTGTGCTTGCTCAGAGCCTTTGCATTGGCTGTTCCCTCCGCCTGGAGCTCTTTCCTCCCACGTGGCTCCCTCCCTCACCTTTCTTCAGGAAGGTGCTCAAATGTCACCACCTCAGTGAGGCTTCCTTCCTGTGTCTAAAATCACAGCCTTCCCCCTACTTCCTACCTCTCTGCCCTTCATCCTTTGATTTTCTTTATTCTCTCATGTTTCTCCTTAGCACTTGTTGCTGTCAAATATGCTATATATTCTTATCTGTCTGGAATATTGTCTGTCTACTGCCCTGGAAGATAAGCTTCATGAACGGAGTGATTTATGCATCTTGGCTCCTGGAGCAGGCCTGGCATATAATAGGTGTTCAAGGAATGCTTGTGAATGAAAGCATGAACAGTGGAGAGAATATTGGTTTTGGAACTAGATTGACGTTGAAGGTCCCAGTCCCAGCTCTAGCCCTGCAACCTTAGAAAAATGGCTTAAACTCCGTGTGTCCCAGTCTATTCATCTGTAAAATGGGGACAATAATACTTAGTCTGAATAGTTGGCGGGGGGGCGATAAGTAATATAATTCATCCAGCAAACATTTACTGTTTCCTTCCTCTGGACCAGGGATTGTGCAGGTGCTGGAGACGGTGGTGAGCGAAAGAGGTCCCATCCTTGCCACCCTGAAAGGCAGTTGGAGAATAAAGGGCTTAAAGCACAGGTGCAACACCAGGTCTTCAATGGCTCCAGGTCCCCTGCCCCCACCCCATGTTCCATGACTGACAGCTGCCCCAGACAGACATCTTTTGGAATATCTGCTCCACTCACAATGACCAACTTCACTACAGGGATGAACCCCAGTAACCAGCATTCTGTCCTGTGACCCACCCCTATGGGTACAGTTGATTGGATAGTGGTGAGCTCCAGATTCAAGCTAGGCCCCAAATATTCTCCTTGGGCAATTTAAAGTTAGACTAGAGACTCCATGTCAGCCTTGGGGCATCTACTCATGGGATGCTAAGGGTCCCCTTCTGCCAACTTACTGGCAATGGGAGGCTGGTCTATAGAGAGGCAAGAATAAGAGAGGGAGAGGGGGTTCCAGCCATGTCCCAGGTCTTAGTTCAAGTCCTTCTCGAGCTCTGGTTGTATCTCAGCCCTGAGATTCCATGACACACCAGGAGAGATCGGGGGCTTAATATTTGTTATTTGGGTATTAGAAGGGTGTCTGGCTTCTGCAAGTGGGAAAAGACAGGCACATCTGGGTTCTTAGTGCATAAAAAACCACCTCTCCTGGTATGTGTGGCTGGGCCACCCAGTATGGGGTCTAGAGAAAGAGGTGGCCCCCAGAAATTGAGGAGCAGGACAGGGCCCTGCAGAGCGAGGATGACAAGTCTAGAGAGGCATGGAGGTAAGAGAAAGAAGGGCAGAGTTCTGCTTATAGTCCTGACACCAGGGTCTGCAGATAATGGAAGATGTGGGGGAACTCTACCAACTTTGCCATGTTCATGATCTTACTCTCACCTTCACACAGCTGTGAAAATTCTCAGAAAACCTCATTATGTTTCATAAGTAAGAAGAAAACGTAGGAGGCTTTGTCTGGTCCTGACGTGGCTGGCAGAGGAGCAGGCAGGTCAGAAGCGACAGGCAGCCCTGCCCTTGAGGTCCAGAAAAGAGTGGGGAGGGGCGTGGGATCTCTGCAGTGACAGGCAGCCCTGTGCCTGGACAGGGACTAGCAGTGGTGGCTTTGGAAGAGCAGGAGCCCCCCGGGCCTCAGGGCCCCTCTTCCCTTCCTCCCTCCCCAGCTCCCTGGCTAAGCAGAGAGTTGGATGTGATTGTGGGAGAACACCTTTATTCTGCCCGTGTCCCAGGTTCCCCAGGGCAGGAGGGAGAGGCTGGTGTGGTCAGGGCTGCAGGGGCTGCAGCCCAGAGTCAGGCTGGGGATGGGAGCACCGTGCTTCTTCCGGCGTGGCTGGAGACGGCTCACCAGAGTGGGTCACTTGGTCTGCAGCTTTAAGTCTGCTTCTGCCCCCAGGAGGGAAGGCAGCCGCATCCCAGTGAAGGGGTGGAAGCCTGGGACCTGCTCTTGCTCTTGGATCTGGTCTCTGAGGCGCTGGATCTCCAGGCGCTGCATCTCAATGATTCTCCCAGTTTCTTCTTGCTCATTCAGTCTCATGGTGGGAGGCAAGCCTGGTAAGTCTTTGCCGGACACTGTAGGGGACAGAGCAGGACTAGTGTGGGCCTGTTACTGGGCTGCTGCAAAGCTTATCCTCCCTTCCCCCTCTAACCTCCATCCCCGCACACATTTATGGAGCACCTGCTATGGGGTAGACACTCCAACCCAGATGCTAGGGAGATGGAGATGAGCCATTTCACTGTCTAGCAGAGAAGGAGAAATGAAGAGACATGCTTTGGAGCGATAAGGCAAATGCTAAACCTGACCTCAGCCCGGCCCCTCTCCTGAGCCCGGCAGTGTGCCTGCCCCGAGCCCCCTCCACTGGGGGCTGCTCAGTCCCCACACCCCAAGCAGAGTGGCACTCTCCTATTGACCCGGGTTGGCCTCCAAGCTGCCAGTCCTCCTCCTCACGTAAACCTGCTCCCGGAGACCCCTCTCTAGCCCTCCTGCTGTGGCCATTCACTCATGTTCCCTGGGGACGCCCCTTGAGACTCTCAGCCATCCTCCTGTCTCAGTGCTGTCCTGGGTGATGCTGGTGTCCACGAAGGTCCACGGCTCACCCCACTTCCCGGCCTCACGAGGCTAAACTCTCAGCATTAATTGTTTGGCCTGCACGTCAGCTCCACACCCACTCTGTGGCTTCCCCTCGTCACGCCCAGGATCTTTCACTCTAGGGCTCCATTCACCTCTTCTTAGACTGAATTTAGACCTCATCTTCCTGGACAACTCCATTTTTTACCTACTAAATGGGTTCCTCTTAGATTCACTCCTTTTCTGACCAGGTAGACCCACAGTGAGTTTCTTCTCCCATCTAGATGCCTCATCCCTCTGCCCCAGGTACCCTGCCCAGCCTACATCCAAGATAATCTGAGCATCCAGGGTCGCCACTTTCACATCTGGCCTGCTGTGCATTACCGATAAAAGTAACACACGAGATTCAAGTTCTTGGTTTCCAACCCCAGACG
The DNA here is from genome assembly GCF_005190385.1 of Monodon monoceros. NCBI lineage: Eukaryota > Metazoa > Chordata > Mammalia > Artiodactyla > Monodontidae > Monodon > Monodon monoceros. The sequence goes on from NW_021703774.1 coordinate 145,871,079, forward strand.
GACTTTATGTCCATAGTCAGCAAACTCTCATTCCCCACAGAAGCACTTAGGAACTTCAATCTTTACTCCAACTCCTCTGCCCTACTTAGAAAAAAAAATTGTGGTAAAATCTATATAGCATTTACTAACTTAACCATTAAAAAAAAATTTATGTGCTTATTTATTTATTTTGCCGCACGGGTCTTAGTTGCAGCACTCGGGATCTTCGTTGCTGCGTGTGGGATCTTTTAGTTGTGGCATGCGAACTCTTAGTTGCGGCACGTGGGATCTTTAGTTGCGGCATGAGAACTCTTAGTTGCGGCATGTGGGATCTAGTTCCCTGATCAGGGATCGAACCTGGGCCCCCTGCATTGGGAGCGCAGAGTCTTAGCGACCGGACCACCAGGGAAGTCCCTTAACCATTTTTAAGTGCATGGTTTAGTAGTGTTAAGTACATTCACATTGTTGTGCAACTAATCTCCAGAACTCTTCTCATCTCGAAAAACTCAAACCCCATCCCCATTAAACAGCTCCCCAGTCCCCCCACCCCCAGCCCCTGGTAGCCACCATTCTGCGTTCTGTCTTTATGAATTTGATGACTCTAGGTATCTCAGATAAGTGGAATCACACGGTATTTGTCCTTTTGTGTCTGGCTTAGCATAATGTCCTTAAGGCTCATCTATATTGTATCATATGTCAGAATTTCCTTCCTTTTTAAGGTTGAATAATATTTCATTGCATATATAGACCACATTTTGTTTATCCATTCACCTATTGTTGGAAATTTGGGTTGCTTCCACCTTTTGGCTACTGTGAATAATGTTGCTATGAACATGAGTGTACAAATATCCTCTTTGAGACCCTGCTTTCACTTCTTTTGGGTATAAACCCAGAAATGCAATTTCTGGTTCATATGGTAACTCTGTTATTAATTTTTTGAGGAAACACCTTACTGTTTTCCATAGTGGCTGTACTGTTTTACATTCCAATCAGCAGTGCACCAGGGTTCCAATTTCTCCAGACCCTTGTCAACACTCGTTACTTTCTGGGTTTTTTGTTTGTTTGTTTGTTTTTGTTTTTTCTTTTTGGTTTGGTTTATTTTGATAGTAGCCATCCTAATGAGTGTGACGCAGTATCTCATTGCGGCTTTGATTTCATTTCCCTAATTGTTAGTAATACTGAGCATTTTTCATGTGCTTCTTGGACATCTGTGTATCTTCTTGGAGAAGTGTCTATAGTCCTTTGCCCATTTTTAAATCAGGTTTGTTTGTTTGTTTTGGAGTTGTAGGAGTTCTTTATATGTTCTGGACATTGACCCCTTATTAGCTGTATGATTTCTCTCATTCCCTAGGTTGTCTTTTCACTCTGTTGATTCTGTTCTTTGATGCACAGAAGTGTTAAATTTTGACAGTCTAATTTATTATATATTTTCTTTTGTTGCCTGTGCTTTTGATATCATATCCAAGAAGTTATTGCCAAACCCATCCTCTCCTCTTCTCTTAATGGATGACATTGCCACCCTCTTCACTGAGGAATGGTGTCCCCAACTCCCTCACCACAGTCAATCTTCTCTCAGTGGAAGAGGGGTCTCTTTCCTATCTGCTGCCAACCCCTTCCCTGGAGGAAAAACTAGAAAAGAACAGATGATGGTGGCCAAGGAAGAGAGTATTTTAAAGAGGAAGTGGTCAGCAGTGGCCAGTGGCCAGCTTGCCTTGGCCTCTAATTGACCTGATGAGGCCAGCATTCAGAGTACTCAACTTATCCCATCCTTCCCAGGAGAAGTCTGGATCCTTCTCTGTCTGCCTTTGCTCCTTGCCTCTTCTCCTTTACTGCAATTTCTAGACTCTTGATCTTTCTAGGCTCTTGATTTCTTCTCTTTTCTAGGTCTTGACCCTTCATCCACCTTCTGAAACTGGTTGTCCCTGGTAACCATCTCCTCAGTCAAGCTGTGGCCTAGCCATGGAGCCCTGGGAAAAGTAGCACCCCTGGGAAGGTATAGCACACAAAAGCCTACCAGCCCATCCACCTACCAGCCCATCCAACTTCTTGGGCCTGCATCACTCGCCTCTGCCTAGTTTCTGTTTACCTCCCCACCTGCTTTTTTCATATACTTATTATAGGCATCTGTATATTTTCTTTGGAGAAATGTCTATTCAAGTCCTTTGCTTATTAAAAAAATTTTTTTTGTTGTTGTTGTAGTTAAGTTGTAAGAGTTCCTTATATATTCTGGATGTCAACCCTTTATCAGATATGTGATTTTCAAGTATCTTCTCCCATACCATGGGTTGCCTTTTCACACTTTTCGATAGTGTTCTTTGATGCACAAAAGCTTTAAATTTGGATGTAGTCCAATTTATCTACTTTCTTTTTGTTGTCTGTACTTTTGATGTCATATCTAAGAAATCACTGCAAAATCTAATATAATGAAGTTTCCCCCTATATTTTCTTCTATGAGCTTTATAGTTTTAGCTCTTATGTTTAAGTCTTTGGTCCACTTTGAGTTAAATTTTGTATATGATGTAAGGTAAGGGTCCAACTTCATTCCTTTGCATGTGGGTATCCAGTTTTCCCAGCACCGTTTGTTGAAAAGATTGTCCTTTCCTCATTGAATAGTCTTGACACCCACATTGAAAATCATTTGACCATATATGTGAGTGTTTATTTCTGGGCTCTGTATTCTATTCCATTGGTCTATATGTCTATATTTATGTCAGTACCATACTGTTTTGATTACTATAGCTTTGCTGTAAATTTTGAAATAGGAAGTGTGAGGCCTCCAACTTTGTTCTTTTTCAAGAGTTTTGGCTATTTGGGGTACCTTGAAACTCCCAATGAATTTTAGAATGGATGTTCTATTTCTGCAAAAAAATATCATTGGGATTTTGATAGGGATTACATTGAATGTGTAGATCACTTTAGATAGTATTGACATTTTAATAAATCTTCCAGTCCATGAACAAAAGATGTCTTTCCATTTGCTGGTCCTAAGCCAGACTTAGGTTCTTCATGATCAAGGCAGACAATTGGTAATACCTGTCTTCAGCCACTACTGATGAAACCTCCCTTGAGTAAAGCTCTATGACACAAGTGGCATGATATTTGGTTTGCTTCAGAATAATCTGCTATGGGTGTGGGAGGGAATAATTGGTGCGGGGGGGGGGCGTGGCGATAGCGATGAAACAAGAGCGACCGTTGCTCAAGTCAGGGAATGAATTCATGGGGATTCATTAGAATTTCTCTCAATTTTTGTCTATGCCTGATAGTTTCCAACACAGTAATAAGAAGAACCTGGCTATATCATACAGCATCCTGAGGAGGTCTCAACTGGTTATTTGCTAGGCCGCTGGGGCATATTTGAAATAATTTTTTAAAAGAGAAGTTTTGTGATTGTTCACAGACACATCTATGCTTCACCTCCAACTGAAGATGGTTTCACCTCCAAGAAGTCAAGTTCTGTCTTTTTTTTTTTAACAGATTGATTAATTAAATTAATTTATTTATTTGGCTGTGCCACGCGTCTTGTGGGATCTTAGTTCCCCGACGAGGGATTGGACCCTGGCCCTCGGCAGTGAAAGCGCAGAGTCCTAACCATTGGGCCGCCAGGGAAGCCCCCAAGTTCTCAGTCTTTTTAACACATGCTGTGCTCTTATGTCAGTTCTTCAGAGTTAATATTGTTCTTCGGGTACTACTCACAGAGTTTACCCTCTCAACTTCAACTCTAACGACAATGGCGTATGAGACAACAATTATATATATATATATATATATATATATATATAAAATTTGTAACAGTTCAAGACTCACAAGCAGTTATGAAAATAGTGCAGAGAGTTCCTGTGTATCCTTCAGCTACCCTCCGCCAGTGATAATACCTTGCATAACCACAGTACCTGAGGTGGTGATATTTGAACGACCCAGTCCACAGCTGTGGAATGTTTCAGTTCCTTAGGGTTTCTAAGCTTTATTCCTGAAGGTAAACCACCAGAAAACAATATACTTGAACTATGTTGGCTTAATTTCCCACAGTAATACCTTATGCTCTTGTTTTTTTATTGACTGTCCAGATAAGAAATGGACACCTGAAGAATGTTTTTTTATTGTCTGAAAACCTACCGTTAAAGACTGTCAATTACGTTGTTCAATATCCCTTTTTTCTTTTTCTTTGCTTTTTTTGTTTTTGCAGTACACGGGCATCTCACTGCTGTGGCCTCTCCCGTTGCAGAGCACAGGCTCTGGACGCGCAGGCTCAGCGGCCATGGCTCACGGGCCTAGCTGCTCCGCGGCATGTGGGATCTTCCCAGACCGGGGCACGAACCCGTGTGCCCTGCATCGGCAGGCGGGCTCTCAACCACTGCGCCACCAGGGAAGCCCCCAATATCCCTTTTGTAAGGCTCCATGTATTTAGTTTCTCACAGAACTTAGTACCAGGGAAAGGTTTTTTCCCCCAGAAAAAAACTTCCTTTCCCCATATGAGAGCTATGTAAACCATCATATTTTTTCCCTTTTCGCCTTGGCTATCAGAAATTCAGAGGAATTTTATAACTGCAATAACTAACTCATTTAATAGTTTTAATGTAATTCTTTCCCCTCTCCCTTTAAATTGTTTCTGGTCCTTATTTTTGCCTTTATTTTCATCATACAGGTCCACAATCCTTGATCCACAATTGTAAAATGCAAAAAGCTTTAAAAATGGAAAGCATTTTTAAATTCATGAAGTTTAGTGTGAATATTCATATGTTTCACTACAGAAATACTAATGTGTTTGATTTCAGGGCACTGCCCCAGACAGTATATATAGTATGTTCCTCCTAAGATCTGAAAGATTCTGAATTCTGAAACCTTTGCTAACCCCAAGAATTCTGGATTTGCAAGTGTTTGAATGTGGTAGGGTCCTCACAAATCCTTTGAAGAGCAGGCGCGTGGCATGCAGAGGTGCCCAGGAGGCCATAGGGTGGATGTGAGCTGATACAGGAGGAAACTCAGGAGAGGCAGCTTTGAAAGCCAAAAGGAGACCTGCTCGCGGCTGCCATTGGTCCCTGGATCCCAGTGCCCATCTTTCTTGACCACTGGTGACATTACCTGTCTCTGGAACGTCTTGTGGTTGAATTTTCTTGGTCAGTTTCAGGGCTGCTTCAAGGTCATAGACTTGGGAGCGGGTGAACTTCAGCTCTCTGCGGAGCTCATTAATCTCCTTGATCAGGGAGACATTTTCCTGTAGAGAAGGAGGAGGAGAGAGTGAGTGTAGATGGATGAGTGGTCAGTGGGCACAGGACCTGCTCTGGCCTCTGGGGCTAAGGGTGTGGGGAAGAGTCAGGGTTGGTCCTGGACCCAGATTATATCTCTGGTGCCTCTACTGTGGCATGAGTCTTTATCCTGGCTCATGGATCAGCCTCTTGAGGTACCAGCTGACTTACCTTCAGGTGGACTCTGGCAAAGTTAGCTACAGGCAGTGTGCACCATTCCCATCCAACCAGGCTCTTCCCATCCGTAGCAACAACAATGCTTTTCTAAGCACTGTTCATGAACTTAACGCATTGAAGTTGCATAATAACCCTATGCATAGATTCTATTACAACCACGGTTTTAAAGTAGAGAAAACTGAGGCACAGAGAGGTGATGTAACTTACCCAAATTACATAGATAGCAAGTGGCAGAGCCAGGATTCTGACCCAGTCTGGCTCCAGAGCTCTGAGCTCTTAAGTACTGTGCTACACTTTGTTCTTTCCATTCATTTGTTGAACCTACATTTACGTGGTATCTGCTGCATGCCCCGGATGCAGACAGAAATAAGACGTGGTTTCTGCTCTCAGCAGCATACAGCTTACTGAGGAATAAAGAAAAGTAAATGGATAATTAACATTTGCTACATCCACTGCAAGTTCACTTCTCTCAGTGTTTGATGAATATCCATCCATCCATCCAATATTTATTGAGTACTTATTTTGTGCCAGGCACCGTGCTGATCCTGAGGTGTATATATAGAGAAAGTAAGACTTGGCCTCTGTTCTTGAGGAGTTTAGGGTTTAGTGAGGGGTCTGGGCACACTTTAGTGAGGTGGCCACCTTGCTGGGATGGAGGAGTAGGACACAGAGGAAAGGCACTTAGCTCTGCCTGAATGACCAGGGTGGATTCCTAGGAACTGACCCCTGGGCTGAGGCTTGACAGAGTTAGCAAGGAGAGGGTAAAGGGGGTCCCAGATAACTGGAATGGCAGGAGAAAGGCACAGAATGACACGGCAGGTGTGTGGGGTGACCTGCAGCAGTTCTGTGTCACGGGAATACGAGGTGAGAGGAGTAGAGAGGCATGCAGGGCAGAGCCTGCTGCAGGCCAGGTGGAGGGGCTCTGCGCTCTGGGACCAAGCAGTCTCTTCTCTCTTGCCTTGCCTTCCTTTTCACACTCAGCACAGGAGCCCCAAGGGAGGCGTCCCTCTCACCATGGACCGCTCTGCTCTTGGAGCCCACGGCCTCAGTACTCAGCACGTCCGCCACAGCACCTCTCATAGGACTGTGCAGGAATCGCCTGAGGATCCTGTTTAAATGTGGCTTCTGACTCAGCAGGCCTGGAGCTGCTCCTGAGATTCTGCATTTCTAACCAGGTCCCAGGAGATGCTGCTGTGGGTAGTAGCAAGGCCCTCGAGGGTCTGAGTACCAACAAAGGCAAACACGGACCAAATCTACATAAGACGAACCTGTGCTGGAAACAAACTGTGCTTCCCCTTGGGACACTGGCTCTGGGGTGGTGAGTGTGGAGTCTGAGCCCAGAGGACAGGGTGATCCCAAGCACTGCTGTCAGCGAGCAGGACAAGCCTTCTCTGTCATGGGAATGTGAACTGCAGACACCCCGATAATCCTTCCCTCCAGAGCCTTTTTAATTAGGCAGATCAGATCTACCTTCAGATTTTTGTATTTCACTTAATTTCACTCTTCCTCATTAAAAAAAAATGTTCTCTGGATGAAATGCCCAATTATTACCAGTCCCACACTGGATGAAATGCCCAATTATTACCAGTCCCACATTGGATGAAATGCCCAATTATTACCAGTCCCACATTGGATGAAATGCCCAATTATTACCAGTCCCACATTGGATGAAATGCCCAATTATTACCAGTCCCTCATTGGATGAAATGCCCAATTATTACCAGTCCCTCATTGGATGAAATGCCCAATTATTACCAGTCCCTCATTCGCAGGCTCGGCTTTGCGCCTGTTTTTCTATAAAGTCAGCAGGTTTTCTCCTTCTGATTTTTGACCCTTTTAACCAGCCCAGGCCTTGGTGATGCGTAGCCCACATTTTCTTTCCAGATGCTCTGTTTCCTCCCCCTGGACTTTCTCCATGCTGACTTTATATCATGACATAATCACTTAAGTGCGTATTTATTGGATTCTAAGACCTTGGACTCTGCCTGGCCTGTAAGAGGTGCTCAATAAATATTTGTGGAAGGGATAAGCAAATGAATAACTAGCACAGTGGATACCAAGTTGAATGAGATGAATCCTGTAAACCAGCAAATTACAAACCAGGGGGTAAATGTTGAGCAGGGGAGACCAGCCAGAAGGGAGTCTTAGGAGAGCCACAGGGAACTCCTGGGCACACCAGCCCACTCAGGGGCTCTCTCCACTCCTCCGCTTAGCTGGCATCACTTAGGTTCACTTCCCCTGCTTCATTCAATAAAATAATCGTAATCAGAATAAAGATTAGAGACTGACTGTCATACAGAGTGAAGTAAGTCAGAAAGAAAAAGACAAATACCGTATGCTAACACATATATATGGAATTTAAGGGGAAAAAAAATGTCATGAAGAACCTAGGGGTAAGACAGGAATAAAGACGCAGACCCACTGGAGAACGGACTTGAGGATATGGGGAGGGGGAAGGGTGAGCTTTGACAGGGCGAGAGAGAGTCATGGACATATACACACTAACAAACGTAGTAAGGTAGATAGCTAGGGGGAAGCAGCCGCAAGGCACAGCGATATTAGCTCGGTGCTTTGTGACAGCCTGGAGGGGTGGGATAGGGAGAGTGGGAGGGAGGGAGACGCAAGAGGGAAGACATATGGGAACATATGTATATGTATAACTGATTCACTTTGTTATAAAGCAGAAACTAACACACCATTGTAAAGCAATTATACCCCAATAAAGATGCTTAAAAAAAAAAAAAAAAAAAAAGATTAGAGACTGAAAGTGCCATTTCCCCAGTTCTCTCCAGAAACTTCTTCCCGGTCAACCTCCATTCATTTTGTCACTCAATCCTGTCGACTTTGTGTCTGAACTGAATCTCATGTTCATTCATAACCAGCTCTCAGCATCTTTCACCTCTACTACTGTAATGGCCCCACGTGGAGCCCCCGCCATTCTCTCCACCCTGACAACCCTGTCGCCATGATTGGGACTTCAGGCTCCTGGTACCTTTTGATATGCATGTTTCTGACGCCACTGCCAGCCCTGGACACCTTCACGAGGCTGGTCACCTAAGACATGTCTCCAGAACACGACTCAGGCCCCACTAGAGTGTGATTGAGGCCCAGGACTCAATGCAGCCCGATTCCTCTGCTCCGTTGGTTCATTCATAAAAACAGAAACCCTATTAGGTGCTTATTGTGCCAGACGTGGGAGGCCAGCTTGGATCCAGTGCAGAGAGATGCCCCGCAGGGCGGTCACGTGAGGAAGCCTCCCTGTGGAGCCTGGGGGAGGGGCGGTGCAGGGAAGAGTGTTTCAGGCCCCGAGCCAAGAGGGAGCAAGCAGGGTCTGAGCCGCCAAATGCTTGATGACGATGATAATAACAAGATAACAACTCCAAGCGTGGACTGGATTCCTGCACTGTGTCAGACACTTTGCATACCCAACCTCGTTTAATCCCTACAACCACCTCAGGAGGAAGGTATTATGGGATTCAGCTGCCTATGAGGAAGCCGAGGCCGTGCATGGGTGGCAGAGCTGGGATTCGAACCTGGTGGCGTCCGCCCCCAGGTGCCTAGATGCCTCTGACTGCTGCCTCCCAGACTCCACTCTCACCTCTGCTGTACGTCACCTCCGTCAACACCTCACATACGCAGGATGAGGGAGCCCCTGAAAAGTACAAGTGGGGCTGCCTTAAGAGGGCTTTCTGGGGTGGTCCGTGTTCTGAGGGGTCCAGAGGCCACACTGAGGTCGACTGTAAGTGCCTTGGGTAGTTTTGTGAAGTCAAAACGTGAATGCAGCAGGTTTGCTGAGCTTTTCTGTTCTTGATCCCCCCTTGGTCAGAACGGTCTACAAAGGCCCCTCTGATCCTCCAGACCCCCAGCCAGCTCCTCTGCAGGTAAGATCTGACCTGAGTCCATCGAGCGCCAGGACTTGGGGCATGTGAGAGAGGCTGGCTCGGGGATACTAAGGTCTGTTTATATAGAAAGGCTTCTGAACAAAGAGGCTACGCCAAGCTGTCCAGCACTGCCTTTGGTTGAGGGGCAATGCCAGAGAGCCTCACACGGGAACCTGCTGACAGAACTTCAGACTCCGAGGGAGAAGGGCGCAGAAAGGAAATGCCTAGAGCACCCCCTGCTGGCCTACCTTGAGTTGACACCTTTAAGAATACAGCAGGGTCTGGTTAGTGTGGAAAAAGCAGGCAAAGGATTTATTCCGATAACTTGGGAGCCCCACTCAGTGGCGTCTTTCCGGAGCCCACAGTTGGTGGGATCGCCATCTGCCTAACTGCACAAATGAACCATTTCTCCACTCCTCTTTCAGCCTTCCTCTCACATCTAACCACCCACTTCTATTCATCACCTCTACTCTGAAACATCTTCTGACATCACAACTTTCCCCTCCCAAGGCCTGTCATCTCCCTTTAACATGGGAGTCATTTTCGAAAGGGTTTTCCTGCCACTTGCCTTTCCCCACTGGTTTTTCCCCCCTGCCCACTGAAGTAACCTTTCCGGAACAGATAACACCCCTACCTACATAAGAAACCTTAGGGGGCACCAGCTTATAAAATAAACTTCATGCTTCTTGTGTGACACGGAAAGCCTTTTCAACGTGACCCTAAGCTACCTACCGTTCCAAAGGGCCCTTCCTCCTTGCCCCCATGCTCTGCAATAAAGTTACGTTGGGGGATTTCTGGGTCCCCAAACACCCCACGGGCCTCTCTCTTCTCTGACTGTTCTCAGGTTGTGTCCTCGGCTTGGAAGGCTCTTCCCCCATTGCTCCCTGACCCCCTCTACTCACCCTTCAAGGCCCAGCTCAAGTGCCATGCCCCCTAGCTGAAGCCCCCCTCTCCGGTGAGCTTACCACCCTGGATGCCCTGCACGGAGCAGTGCTTATCTGTGTCTGGCTCAAGTTCCCTAGGTGAGCTTGCTGAGAGTAGGCAAGCCATCACATTAATCTGGGAATCCTCCACGGCCAGCTCGCAGCTTGGCATGTAAGAAGCCCGCAAAATACGTGTCCTGAATGAATAAAGTACGTGTCCTAGATGTTTGTATTCCATTGCAACTCTTCTTTTAGTATTGGCAGTCATGCTGGAGAATGAACGAGGAGGCCCCGTGCTCCTATCTGAACATATAAATGAGACAGTGACCTCATTTTCTGTGTTTTCTAACAAGTTTCTCTCAGATGCCATGTCTGCCCCAGCCTTCCTCAGCCTTTTGAAACTTAAGTGTCAGGGCCTTGGTACCTGCAGATGCAGCTCCTTACCAACGCACACCAAAGCAATGGGCACCCCGGGCCACCAGCTGGGGGGCCTGGGATCAGCTGTACTGTCCCATCTTCTGTGCCTCAAGCCCATGGGCACTCCCAGTCTGTGCTGTGATGGCCTTTCAGGCTCTCCTACTAGATTTTGCCTTGGTTCTTTTTTTTTTTTTTTAATTTTATTTATTTATTTTTGGCTGCATTGGGTCTTCGTTTCTGTGCGAGGGCTTTCTCTAGTTGCGGCGAGTGGGGGCCACTCTTCATCGCGGTGCGCGGGCCTCTCACTGTCGCGGCCTCTCTTGTTGTGGAGCACAAGCTCCAGACGCACAGGCTCAGTAGTTGTGGCTCACGGGCCTAGTTGCTCCGCGGCACGTGGGATCGTCCCAGACCAGGGCTCAGAACCCGTGTCCCCTGCATTAGCAGGCAGATTCTCAACCACTGCGCCACCAGGGAAGCCCTGCCTTGGTTCTTGAGTAAGTCTTTTGCTCGGAAGAAGGGAAGGAAAATAGCATTTTTGGAGCACCTTTTCTGTACAGGGCCAGTGGCCAATGCTTGACATTAGTTAGCTCACTCAATCCTTGCAGTAACTGGCTGAGGTCGGTGTTTTCTTCCTCTCTTACAGATAGGAAGGCAGCTCCTGGACAAGTTCAGGACTGCCCCCCCCCCGCCCCTCCCCTAGCAAGACTGGCCAGCAGGAGGGTAAACTGGGTCTGTACAAAGACAGGGCTGTGCTCTTCTCTCCAGGCCCGCCACCTTGCCTGGCCCTTAAGACCAAAGAAGGAAACAATTTTTATCATCCAGAACAGTAGTTTTGAAAGTTTTTCTTTTTTTAAGTCTTCCAAACAAAATCTTACACAGAGCCCACCGCAATAAGCAAGGAGTCTCCCTGGTTGAGCAGGTGCTGGGAGCCCAGAGCCCTGCATCCTGACCCCCCTCTGGCCCCCTGCAGTTGTCTGTGGCACTTCTGTGCATCCATAGGGCTCCGCAGCACACAGGTTTACAATGCTGCTTGAGCAAACACTCTCCGGGTTCTCCCTGTTGATGGCTCCCTCTGCCAGCCACCAGGGAGTGGTAGCGTTGGGCAGAAGCCCTGCTTGGGTCTCCTCTGCTCCCGCTACCCCAACTCTCACCCTGGCCCAGCAGGAGTGCGCATGTGGCCCCTGGGGAATGGGGGAGCAAACGAGGCCCTTCTGCCTGTCCTGAGCAGCCTCATGCTGACGCTTACACCCTCACCTAGGCTGTGGTCTTTACTCTCTTTCCTTTTCCTTCTTCTCCTAGGATTGACATTTGCTTTGGGAGTCTGGTTGGCATGGAGAGAGGGACCCAGCCCTTGGAGGACCCCTCAGGCCTGTGCCCTGGTGGCAAGTCACAGATGAGAGCTCAGCAATGTCACCAGTTGACAACCACTCCTACAGTCTCCCTGGTCCCCCTGCCCCGCAGGCTGCACTGCAGTGCCCCCAGGGACTCTCCATGCTCAGGAGCACTCGAGACCCTTAGCAATGGCTCTGTGTATCAGCTGCTGGTGCCTAAGTGTCCCAGCAATTGAATCTACTCCTATCTCTGGGCCTCTGACTGCTTTCATGGCTCAGGAGCTGGGCAGTGGGCTGCTTGATGGTGTGGGCTGCTTTTAAGCAGGGGCTGGTTGTAAGGTGGCATGAGACCTGCCGTGCCTGGGGCTGGCCTGAATTGCAGTGTGCTCTGCCCAGCTGTGTTCAGAACTGATTTGTTTCAATCCAACTGCAGCCCATCCCCATTCCAGCATTTTAATTACAGCATTAAAGAAATAGGAACATAAAAAGGTACATGCCTTATAAATGTGATTCTGACGTTCTCTTTTGATATTAATTCACATTAACTGCCTCAGGTGAGACTGATACCCAAAGAGAGATTGTCAGCAGAACCCTGCCTGGGAGTCCGACAGTGTGTAAGTGGAGGTGGCAGTAATGGGGTTAGGCTCTCTGAACGGCCCTAGGAAGAGTCCGGGGAGGTGGGCGTGGAGAGAGCTCATTAAAGTGAGGGGAGGCCAACGCTTAGGGTGGGTGTGGTTGGCTCTGGACCCGAGAGATAAGAGTAGGGACCTGAGGCACCAGAAAAGCCGGAGGAGGTGGGAGGAGATGGGCATGTTCCCAGGAGAGAACTTGGCCAGCAGGGACCATGTGATAACAGGTAGCAGAATAAAAAGCAGCTAAACAAAGTAAGGTGAAACAGAAGCTGGAAACAGAAAAGAGGAGAAGGAAGAGAGTAACTGGGAGAGCTAAAGTCATGTGGCCAAAGTCCAGAGGGGACAGGGGTCAAGGAGAGGAGTGAGGCAGGATGCAGGAGTGCTTTGGATAAAGATGGGAGTAGAAAAAAGAAACGGGTGGCTGGTGAAGTGAGATGGGGCAGAAATGAACGAACCTTGGAGGGGCAGGAGTGGGCACGGAAGTGCCTAGAAAACCTCCTTGGCGGGCCTCTGGGCCATGGTCACCGCCAGGATGAGCTCTGAGGGGGACAGAGGAGACAGGTCAAAGAAGGAGCTTTGGAGAAAGCTAGTGGGTCCCTTGGACATTTGGGGAACCCTGAGGACAGTGGTCTTGGAGGGGCCCTTGACAGGCTCTCTTGTCTCTGACGGCCCAGCCTCGAGGGAGCTGAGGGGCGCGTGCAGGTACCTGCATGATGCGGACGTAATCCGCGCGGTGCAGCTCACTCTCCTTGACCACCTTCTTCTTGAGGGTGGCCAGGCTCCTCTCCAGGTGCTCCCGCTGACGGGTGTACTCCTGCTGCAGGTCCGAGTTCAGCCCTGTGATCTCTACCTGATGGGGCAGGAGGGGCTCATCGTGAGGGAGGGGAGAGCCTGGAGGGCAGGGGAGGGCGGAAAGGGAGGCAGAGCTCACCATGTCTGCCCGCTGCACGTACTTCTCAAAGAGAGCGCGAAACTTCTCCTTCAGCTGCCGGGGTTCTTGGATGTATGCCACACAGTTGTGAAGGTCCATCTTAAACCGTTTGACCAGCGCCTCCAAGTTCCGCTCCTGCAAGCAGAGGCATTTACTTCTAGCCCCATAGGGACTCTCCAGGGTCAGGGGCTGCAGCCTTGTGACTGCATAAAGGGACAAGAGACACCTCATCTAGGACTTCACCGTTGACCACCAGGGGCCACACAGAGCCCAGAGGCCTAGATGGGCACCTAGCCCAGAGGGAGAGGCCCTAAAACTCCTGTGTCCCTGGCCTGAACAGTTGCATTTTTAGGAGGCAGCACACACTGATTCCTTTATTGGCTCTAGATTCCTTCCAGGACCACAGGCCTTAAAAGGCTAAAAGAGGCGCAAGTGGTCACCTACTCCTTTCGGAGCCAAGATGGAGAGCATCGATTCTCTCTTGCAGATCCCTGCGCTTCCCTGCCCCTTTGTTAGCTCATCCAGTGTTTCTCCTTCCTGAGGGCTGCTGTGAGTGGGTAGGGAAGATAATGACAAAATCGAGCAGACTGGTTCATCTGCAAACTTGGGCTACGTCCTCCCTCTTCCATCATGCTTTCTCAGATACCCATCTTCCCCTACCCCTGACCTAGAGAGACTCTCCTTTTTCTTCACTCTCACAGCTCTTTATTCACGTTCCATAATTTTCAGCCTTGGCTGGCTGATAATTACTATGCACATGCCACAAATCACCTGTCAGTTTGTGAAGGGCAGGATCTGTATCAGTTCACGTTGATAGCTCTGCAGCTTCTAGTATTACCTAGTACAGAGTCAATCCTTAATGTGAGGGGTGGAAAAATTCAACCTGATTCTACCAACATAACGAGGTGCTCTGTGCCAGGGGGTGAGGGTGCAGCCAAGTCCTGGCCCAGGACCAGAAGACTGGGTTCCCAGCCCTGGCTCTGTATGTGCTCACTAGCTGTGGGTGCTGGGTGAGGTTTCTAACTTCCTAATCTCTCTGACCTTGCTTTCCTTGTTTATTACATAGAGAGACCGGAATAGGCGATTTCTGAGGTCCTCTTAGCTCAGTATTGTTTTGGCAGTCAAGCCTTTAACCACCGACTACAGATGATCTCTCTGAACATGTTCCTTCCCAGGCCACACAAGCCAATGTTGTGAGCATTCCTATAACACTGGCTTCCCACCTCCTTGATCACTATACTCAAAGTCATTTTATAGTCTCAGATGGATTCAGCTACATAAATTTACATGAGCCTGAAATAGGACAGGGCTGTGAACAAGTAAAGAATGCGAGTTAAAATAGGTGTATCTTAGCTACGGGCTGGCTCTGTCTCTTGAAAGCCAGCTGCCCATTGCAGACAGGCACCGGCTCCTGAATCCAAGAGCTGCCAGACTCTGAAAATCCTCACACCTTTTGTCTCTCTCTGTGCATCTCCTGATCAGTAGCTCTTAATTTCTGCCACAATTCTGTGATGTTCAGCTCCAGCTGTGTGTTCTGCTTATGGAAATGCTCCAGTTCAGTTTCCATCTACAGACAACAGGGGAAAAAGAGTCAAGAATAAGAAAGTAAGCCAAGGAAGTCATGCAGATGGCCAATGGGCACATGAAAAGATGTTCAACATCACTAATTATTAGGGAAAGGGAAATCAAAACCACAATGAGATATCACCTCCTGCCTGTTAGAATGGCTATTATCAAAAAGGCAAGAAATAATAAGGGTTAGAGAAGATGTGGAGAAAAGGAAATTCTTGTGCACTATTGGTTGGAATGTAAATTGGTGCAGCCACTATGGAGAACAGTACGGAGAGTCCTCAAAAAATTAAGAATAGCTGTATAACAGAGGATCCAGCTATCCCACTTCTGTGTATTTATCCAAAGAATGCAAAAACACTAATTTGAAAAGATATATGCACCCCTATGTTTATCGCAGCATTATTTACAATAGCCAAGATATGGAAGCAACCTAAGTGTCCATCAGTGGAGGAATGGATAAAGAAACTTTGGTACACACACACACACACACACACACACACACACACACACACAAATGGAATACTATTCAGCCATAAAAAAGAATGAAATCTTGCCATCTGCAACAATATGGATGGGTCCCTTTAGGGTATTATGCTAAGTGAAATAAGCCCAACAGAGAAACACAAATACTGTATGATTTCATTCACCTTTGGGATATAAAAGACATGGAAGGAACTTAAATGTCCATCGACAGATGAATGGATAAAGAAGATGTGGTACATATATACAATGGAATATTACTCAGCCATAAAAAAGAATGAAATAATGCCATTTGCAGCAACATGGGTGGACCTAGAGATTATCATACTAAGTGAAGTAAGTCAGACAGAGAAAGACAAATATCATATCATATTACTTACATGTGGAATCTAAAAAATAGTACAAATAAACTTATTTACAAAACAGAAACAGACTCACAGACATAGAAAACAAACTTATGGTTACCAAAGGAGATAGAGGGGGTGGAGTGGGGGGAGATAAATTAGGAGTTTGGGATTAACATCGACACACTACTATATATAAAACAGGTAAATAAGGATAGCACAGGGAACTATATTCAATATCTTATAATAACCTATAATGGAAAAGAATCTGAGAAATATATACATGTATGTATAACTGAATCACTTTGCTGTACACTTGAAACTAACACAACATTGTAAATTAACTGTACTTCAATTAAAAAAACAACAAAAAACAAACAAAATAAATGAACAAACCAAACAAACCAAGCACATAGATACAGAGAACAGAGTAGTGGCTACCAGAGGGAAAAGGGCGGGGCAAGGGCAACATGGGTAAAGGGGAGAAACTGTACGGCGACGGATGGAAACTGTACACGCTGGAAGTAGAAGTATAATGCTGTTGGGTGGGAGGGAGGGAGATGCAAGAGGGAGGAGATATGGGAACATATGTATATGTATAACTGATTCACTTTGTTATGAAGCAGAAACTAACACACCATTGTAAAGCAATTATACTCCAATAAAGTAGTAAAAAATAAATAAATAAATAAAAGAACAACAACAACAAAAGAAATATAATGCTGCACACACGAAACTTACATAACATTATAAACCAATGGTACCTCAATGAAGAAAGTCAGAGAATGAAAATTATATTTGAGAACTGAAGTCTTTTAGTGGGAATGTTTCCCCTGCTACCAGGGCACTTCCCTTCTAGTTCCCACACTGGAAGGAACATTTCTTCTTACGCCTCGCCGTCCCCAAAGCTCCCCACCCCTTGGCTGATATGTTAACCCAGATATGTGTTTCTATAGCCCGGCTATGAACTTTTTGCCCTTAGTTTTCCTGTTCCTTCCTTCTTTTCTTGAATTCCTTATAAATTGACTGGAACCTGTAACCTGAGGCAAGGTTCTGCAGAAAAGCAGCTTCCTCGTTCTACTTTGTGAAGTTGTGTGAGTGAATCTTGACCCTCTGGGGCCACAAACCATCAGGGCCGACCCTCAAGCAGAAAGTTTTGAGGGAGCAGCATGTAGGTGTCTCCAGTCTAAGGCATAAAACAGAAAAGAGGAGGCTGAGAAGGAATCTTTGCCTCATCATTCTGCTGAAAAGGTCTGAAAAGTACAACTTCAGAGGGCCTCATCTTCAAAAGAAAAAAAAAAAAGCTACCCACGAGCTTCTGACTCTTTATTCATTGTTACATGGGTATCAACCAAGGACATGTGAGTAACAATCAGAGTTTCTGATTAGAATGAGATCAGCTGTAGGTGAGCTCGCCTTTGATTTAACTCCTGCCAAAAGCAAAGGAGTGCAGTCTGACTGACACGCCAGATCTGGTGGATCTGGGGGATAGAGAGGTTTGCTGACTATTTTGAGGGGGATGGGGAGTTCACGGGGTTTTTTCCTGGCTGGATGGAGTAGCCCCTCTAGCTTAACGCAGGCCCTTCGGCCAGATTTCAAGGCTCCCGGCCAGCTTCTCAGGTACCAGGAGGCCCTAGGGAGCCGTATCCTGGACAGGAAGGGGCAGCGTTTGGAAGAATGTTAGCCTAATTACTGGAAGCGTTTTGTACGAACAGAGTAGCCCTTTGACCCAACGCCTGGCATAAAAGCGGCTCTCAATAAATATTCATATGAATAAATGAATGCATCACAGGTATAGAAGGCCAAGGGAAGCAAGACTGAGGGAAGGGAGGAGAGCCTGAAACAACCTGCCTCTGGAAGAATGATAAGATAAACATGCAATGTTGGCAGAGCTATGTGGAGCCACCTGGTAGAGGACACAGAGCAAGTGTGGATGTTTACACAGCTAACGAAAGAATGTATCCCTTAGAAAGGACGGGCAGGCTGAAGCCCCAGGTCTAGAGGGATTAGAGGGAAGTAAATGAGAAGTTCACGTGCAGTAGGATCAACACCATCAGCAGTCAGGGCGGAAAGGCCCCTGTGTGTGCACAGTGGAGCTGAGGGGTGGCACCTAGGGAAGGGATGCTCAGTCGGGTTTTGTAGGAGGCATAGGGTTTAAGGACAAGTTGGGAAGGAGAATCTCAGGCAGAGAGAGCAGCCATGCACAGAAAGGACCAGAGGCATGGGCAGCCTGGCACATCTCTGCAGGCTGCAAGTGGTCCAGCCACCCCTGGACCTTGGAGGGGTGCGTGTGAGGAAGTGGGAGAGGAGCTAGAGAGGTCAGCTGAGCTGGGTCACGCAGGACCCTGGGGCTGAGGCTCGAATGGTGTGAAGCTCAGCCTTTACCCTGCCCAGAAGTTTAAATAGGTCAGAAGTTTGGCCCTTATCCTGAAAGTTCAGGGAGCCACTGGCAGGTCTTACCCAAGGAGTGGCATGATCTGATTTGCACATTAGAAGGCCTGATGCAGAGGCTGTACCTGGAGCCAGGTAGCCTGGTCAGGAGGCTGCCGCTGTGGCCCATGTGAGATGCTGGTGCCCCAGACAAAGGAAACGGCCGCTGCAAGAGAGAAAGGAGCTTCTCCAAGGCCTGGGTGCTTGCAACTGGCTGTGCCTCTTTCTCTACAATCTTAAAGTCAGCAATGACCAGGTTAGGTTAGAAAGGAGGATGATATGAGCAAAGCCTCAAACCATGCTGAGAGTAAAAAGAATCTATTTCATAGAAGGATTGACATAGAAATATGTCAAATTTGAGTAGCTGGCTGGTCAGCCAGGAGACTAGCCAGTGAATGGGAACAAGCATCCTTTTCCTGGAGTGGAAATTCCGTCTACTCGTCCAGGTGGTACTCATCACATTCAGAGATTCTTAGTGGGGAGCGGGGGCTGGGGAGAGGCATCTTGACCCCCGCCCCACCAGGGGACATGTGGCAACATCTAGAGACATTTTTGGTTGTCATATCTGGGGGAGGGGGAGGACAAACCCCTGGGGGAGGATTGTCTCTACCTCTAGTGGGTAGAGACCAGGGATGCTGCTAAATATCCCACAATGTACAGGACTGCCCCCTAACAAGGAATTATCCACCCCAAAGTGCCGAGGCGGAGAAAACCTGCACTAGATGAGGAAATAAAAGAGTGTGAAGTAAAATGATGAGGTTCTGGAAACTCCTGCCCTAGGAAGGAGATAGTCACGTTTCATCAAAGAGAAGCTGGAAGAGTGTCTGTGAGGGGAGGCACTTGAGTCAGGGAAGTTTTCTGTTTTCAGGCATGGATGTCTCAGCTCTACAAAGGAGCCAAGGGCTTGCGGCTTCCTTCTTGCAGGGAAAGGAACTTCACAGGAGGTCCACAGCAGGTGGGCCTAATGTGTCTGACCCACAGAGGGAAGCCACCAGGTCACAGGCCCCTGGGGAAGGAACTGGGCCCAGACATCAGCCCTGGCAGCAACTGGCACCTGGGGTGGGGCAGGAGGGGTCCTGTTTGACTCGTTCCCAAGGGGGTGGCGTATTCCCTGCTGAGGATCAAAGCCGTGGTTGGTCCAGTTACTGAAGGGAACGTGAATAATCTCTCAGGTGTGTTGCAGTGGAAGGCAACCAACCCAACCTTAAGTGCAGTTGACAAATATGTCAGATGAGGTGGGAGAAGTGAGGCCGTGACTGCCAGGGGCCTGCGGCGCATCCGCTTCCCAGGCAGGTAGGGCCCCTGCTCTTTCTCATCTTCTCAGGCTGCCATTCTTGGGCCCTGAGGTCACTCAAGAATGGCAGGAGGGCCAGAGGAGGCAGCTCTGTGGTCAGCTGGGAACATCCTTCCTTATCCCAGAGGCCAGGGAGAAAGTCATCGTCACAGGACATATCCTCTCTGGATGTCCCAGCCCTGGACTGATCCCACCACGTGGCCTCTTTTCTGGGCCTCCTGGAGAAAAGGCTTTGCTTTTCTCCACGATAGCCCTTGTGGAGCCAATTCTAATTGGGCCATCGGTACACCCTCCTACCCTTTTAGCTTTGCTCAGCACAGTTAGAGAAGATGGAGGGGGAGTAGGAGGCTGTTTTGGATAGGGTGGCAGGGAAGACCTCCTTGGAGAGGTGACACATGAGCTGAGACGTGAAAGACGCAAAGAAGCCAGTCGTGTGAAGATCTGAGAGCCTTCTGGGCGGGGGGAGCAGCGCTGCGAAGGTGCTTGTCCTTGGAACTGTCAGAAAGCCTGCAGGCTGGAGCCGGGGAAGGAGCCTGGAGATATGGCTAGAGAGGCTGGTTGAGGTGGGATCACGCAGGGCCTCTGTAAGGAGTCTGGGCTTCATCCTAGGTGGGAGGAGATACCACTGGGGGTTTGCTGTGGTCTCTATGTGGAGACCAGACTGGAGGCTGGAGTCAGGACCAGAAGAGAGATGATGTAGGCTTGGACTGGAGTGATGGCAGCAGAGGGCAAGGAGGGTTGGATCTGAGATATCGTTTGGAAATAGATCAGATAGGCATCGGTGACTTGGATATAGGAGTTAAGAGAAGGGAAGAACCGAGATGGCTTCCACACTTCTACGTTAAGCACCTGGGTGGATTGTGGTGCCACTGACTGAGAAATGGGGAAACTGGACGAGGGGGAGGTCAGGACCACCCTCGTTTAGATGAACCGTGGACCCCACTGTCAGCTGCTCACTGCCCAGTGTGGGGAGGCTGACAGGTAAACACGTCATAAGGAAATGCCCTGTGTACTGGGCAGAGAGGCCAAAGGGGAACATTTGTACCCCACTGGGCTCTCAGAAGCCCTCGTCCCTTGCTTCTGATCTCTCTCCTCTCTGCCTCCATCCTGTTTGCTTCCCAGAACACACTCTTAATTTTGCCACTCTCCTGCTCAAGAGCCTGTGATGACTTCCTACACTCCTTATCAGACAAAGTCCAAACACCATGGCCTTGTATAGGGCCCCCACCAACACGTTTAGTCTGAGAAAAAAGTGTTGAATCCGGAGGGGGTGTACTTTCTGGTGGACAGGCTGGTGGCTGAGTACACATCGCCCCCTGGTGGCTGAAGGCCCAGCAACCGTGGTCCAAATAGGTCCAAAGCCCACCCCAAGGCCCCGGGGGAAGCCAAATCCCAAAGCACTTTGCTTTTGCACCACCGAACCCCCGTTGGGCCTTCCCGTGGCTTCTTCTGCGGAGTGGATGCGGCCCACACCTTGGGAGCAGGGAGGGGCTGCAAGGAGAGCTTCCTTTCTTTTTTCTTTTAAAAAAAATTTTTTTTTGCTGTGCTGAACAGCATACGGGATCTCAGTTTCCTGACCAAGGATCAAACCCACACCCCCTGCAGTGGAAGCATGGGAGTCTTAACCACTGGACCGCCAGGGAAGTCCCAGGAGAGCTTTCTTTCATTCCCTCCTGGCCAGCCAGGAATGGTTGGGAAGGAGGCGGGGGGTCCAGATGGCTTCTCACCTTTTGAATCTGTTCCTTCATCACCTTGATCTCATTCTCTCGAGGTTCTATTTGCTTCTTCAGCTCCTTTATTTTGTAGTCAAGCACAAACTTGAATTTCTCTAGTTCTTGATTTTTCTTTTTCAGATCATAGATTCGCTTCTCCTGTGCATGAGAGGAGAGAGTAGTTGAGAGAGCTACCAGGAGGCCCTGGCACGGAATCCCTTTAGGCAAAGTGCACAGATCCTGTGACCTCCTGATTGAGGAAGCCACAGACTGCTCCCCTTGCTGGGGACACAAAGGCCGGATCCCCCACCAGAGGGAACCATTGACTTCTTGGCTTCTGTGCCAGGACTACATTCATTCACTCACCCATTCAGACATAGGTTTTGGTCAACTGTGTTTTCCAAAGCTCACCTGGGCAGCATCTCCTGTCGTACATGCTCTTCTACAAGAGAAGAGCGTGCTTCTTATGCTTCTCCATCAGGAGGTGGTGTCTAATTCCCTCCCCTTGCATCTGGCTGAACTTATGGTTTGCTTGTATCCAACGAATGAAACTCAAGTGATGCTGCATAGCTTCCCAGGCTAGCTTGGAAAAGGCCGAGCAGATTCCACCTGGTTCTCTTGGAACACGTGCTCTGGGAGGCCATCTGCTATGTGAAAAGTCCTCCTACACTGAGACCTCCAGGCTGGAGAGCATGTTTGGTGCTCTGTCAACAGTCCCAGCTAAGCTCAGCCTCCCAGTCATGCTGGTCAAGGGGCTGGACATGGGGATGAAGAAGCCACCTTAGAGGCTGGTCTTCCAGCCCCCTGCTGCGGGAGTCACCCAACTGAGGCCCCACTAGGACCCAGACATCGGGGACACAGACAAGCCATCCCGTTGTACCCTGTCCAAATTCCAGACCCACAAAATCTGCAAGCATAATAAAACAGCTGTTTTTCACCACTACGTTTTGGGGTAATTTGTTGCAAGGCAATTGTAGTTGGAATGTAGGTCTATCCATTACCACACATTTACTGCACAAAGATCTTTTGCCAAGGTCGGAGATTCCAAATAGAAATACACCACAGTCCCTACCCTTACAGGGAAACACACTAGCTGGGAAAGCAGATGTGTCAACAAATGTAAACCTACACTGTGACAGGTATTGTGGAAGAGGGAGGCACATGGAAGGCGTGGTGTGTATTGAGGGTGCTGAGAACAACTTGTGTGAGTCAGGGTGGTGGTTCATGGGGACAGTGAAAGGTGAGCCTGGAGGGGAGGAGGGGAGAGAGGCAAGGGTCTTCCATGTTGGGTTAAAGAGTTGAGAATTTATCCCGGAGGCCAGGAGTTGGTAAGCTATAGCACTCGGGCCAAATCTGACCTGCCGCCTGTTCTCATAAAGTTTTTTTTATACTTAAAAAAAATTATTTATTTTCGCTGCGTTGGGTCTTTGTTGCTGCGCGCAGGCTGCTCTCTAGTTGCAGCGAGCAGGGGTTACTCTTCGTTGTGGTGGGCGGGCTTCTCATTGTGGTGGCCTCTCTTGTTGCGGAGCACGGGCTCTAGGTGCACGGGCTTCAGTAGTTGTGGCACGTGGGCTCAGTAGTTGTGGCTCACGGGCTCTAGAGCGCAGGCTCAGTAGTTGTGGCACACGGGCTTAGTTGCTCCACGGCATGTGGGATCTTCCCGGCCCAGGCCTTGAATCCGTGTCCCCTGCATTGGCAGGCAGATTCTTAACCACTGCGCCACTAGGGAAGCCCATGTTTTCATAAAGTTTGGTTGGAATGTAGCCAAGCCCATTCATCGATGTCTTGTCTATGGCTGATTTTATGCTACTGTGGCAGAAGAGACCACACTGCGTGAAAATATTTACTACCTTGCCCTTTATAGAAAAAAAAATTTTGCTGCCCCTTGCCACAGGCAGTTGGGACGTGTGAAAGAATTTTAAGTGGAAGAGTGACAATAATTACAGAGTGTGGTGGCAGGGAGCCCGGATGGGAAGTGGGAAGGAAGGCCGTTAGACCCGTTAGGAGGCTGGTGCAATTTTCTAGAGGTCTTAACCTCTTTCTTGTCAAAAACCCACTTTGAGTTGGGGGGAGCAGTAAATTGGGAGATTGGGGTTGACATAAACACACTACTATATATAAAATAGATAACTAATAAGGACCTACTGTATAGCACAGGGAACTCCGCTCAATACTCTGTGGTGACCTATATGGGAAAAGAATCTAAAAAAGAGTGGGTATAGGTATATGTATAAGTGAGTCACTTTGCTGTACACCTGAAACTAATACAGCTTTGTAAATCAACTCTACTCCAATAAAATTTAAATAAAAAAAAAAAAACCCTTTGAGAGTCTGTGGAGAGCTTTGACTCCTCCCTAAAAAATGCCCAGATACAAATGCAAATGCTCACTTGCAGAAATGATATGTGTGCACTGTCTCATTTCATCCTTATCAGAGCCCCTGAGGGCCGCATCCACAGGTGGGGAAACAAGGCTTGGATCAGTTGCCTGAGGTCCTGTGGCCAATTGCAGAGGCTGCCCTGGCACCTAGCTCACTAGGCTGAAACCTGCGTTCTCAACCACCCAGGAGTTGTGTCCAACTAAGGCAGCAATGGCAGAGGGGCTGGAGAGGAGGGCACGGAGCCTGGATTTGCTCAGGAGGAGGATATGAGATTTTGGATACGGAGGTGGTGTGCCTCACAAAATGTGATGTGTTTGTTTTAGTGTTTTGTGAGAAAGCCATCCAGAAAAATGATACCACTTTCTGGGGTATCCAGTGGTTACAGGGCCAACCACGGGGGAGTTCCTCTCTGACCAGGGGGACCACATGGGCGATGGGGTGAGTGAGCTGCCCCCAGTCCATGGGATAGTCACCCTGGGATGCCTGGCGCAGTGGCGAGCAGGGGCCTGGCAGTCAGCACTCAGGTTGTTACCCCACGTCCGTCATCTATGAACTGTACGAGCCTGGGCAAGATACTTACCCCTCGGAACCAGTTTCCTGAGCTAAACAACTGGGTGGCTCATGGTCCCTGGGGCCGTTGGGGGAATTGAATGGTATGTGTTTACAGCAGTTAGCCCAGTGCCAAGCACACAGTAGGCACTTCACCCCGCCCCCCTCCATCAAGTTCAATAAATGGGTTCCAGGAAGGCAGGGACCCTGTCTCTTGAGCTGTGTCCTCATTGCCTGGGTCTGTCTAGGCGGGAGTTGAGGCGGGACACAGGATATGCCTTTACCTTATCCTGAATCGTCTCGTCTCTTTCCTGGATCTCCTGCTTGAGACCCAGGATGTCCTTCTCCAGGGACTTGATGACTCCTTGCAGCTTCACCTGTTCTCCCTTCAGAATCTCAGTGTCGTTGGTTCGCTCTTCAATCTCTTTCTGCAGGCTGCTGAACTAGAGGAACAAACAGCAACGACAGGGACCACCAGAGCCTGTGAACTCATCTCCATTCCTCCTGACTGCCTGTAGACTTTAAGAGCTCCCCATCAGAATTTGGGACAGTCAGGAATTTCCCAGGGGACAATTCTGTCCGACAAGATCCAGTCCCATCCCCTTATGTGAAGAAGGGCTGTCTGCCTTAAGAGGCTCCAGAGAGACCAGTTCTCCCAGCAGATGCAGAGTTTTCCATGACCACACTGACCCTGAAAGGCTGGGATCCATGCCCCATCGAGGTTGCAGAGGTTGGGCCCTAAGTGATGAGCCATCTTAGTCATGTCCAAGAAGGGAAGATGTGATTGTCCCCTGGATTGACTAGTAGTGTGATTTCTAATAGGAAAGAACATAAGCTTGCTTTGAACTTGGCTTCTCTAAGGTTAAACGTTTCGGGGCAACTGGCAATTCTATAAGGATCTATGAATTGAATGCCTCCTCACTCAGCCATCAGTGACTACAAACATCTCCCCTGCCTTATAACCTAAGCATCCTATACTCCCAATCTTTCTCCCGCCCACAGAGTCTGAGCAGGAGCACCCCTGAATCCCTGCACTGAGAGCCTGAGGACACCTCGAGGTGAAGACTTTATCTATCTCACCTCCAAAGACTGCATGTCCACTTTGAATGTTTAGCTCTGAAAACTCTAAATCCCACTTGCCAATAAATGAAAGCCCAGGGTGTCCACCAGTGTCATGGTGAACCTCACCGTCCCTGCAAACAGGAAAGAGGAGGGGGAGCCCCGATGGTTACCCCATCAGACGATGTGGTAAGGATCTGTCTGCCTGTCTGGGCAGGGGGAACCCTCACACCAGCCAGTGCTGTTTTCCTAACCCGCTTGCTGGAGATGAGGACGTTCAGATGGGATCTTGCCAGGTCATCCCGGGGCAGAGCCGCCATCAGCCGGCTCCGTGTCCGTCTACCCACCCCATGCTTTCTCTGTAGTGAGGCCCTGGTCCGCCCCCAGGCCTCTCGGGAACAGCCCGGTACCTTTTTCCTCATGATGCCCGTTTCTCCTTTGAGCCGCAGGTTTGATTCCTTTTCATCCCGAAGCTTCCTCTCATACTTGGTTTTGATATCTTGGATCTCACGGTCTTCATCTTCTTCGATCTGCTTCTTGGTCTCTTCAAACTCGCGCAGCTGCTGCCTGACAGCCTCCTGGGCCTGGCTCGGAGAGAGGGAGAGTGTGTGCCCAGGGCAGAGGGGACACGCGGCACCCTTGTGCTCAGAGGGCCTGGGACGAGGTGAACGTACAAGGCCTATCGTGGGGAGGGGAGACCGAGTGTTGGTACGGCAGTGGAAACCAAGGCCATGGGTCCCTTGACCCTTCCACTTTCTTTCTGTCCTTCTGTTTGTCCCCCTTTCCCTACCAGATCAGGCCTTGGGCTCTATCACTTCAACCACTGTCCCACCAACACCCCCCAACCCTGTTCCACCTCTGGTCTTCTTCATACTGACACCAGCCCCCTTCTATTTTTCCCTCACTAAACTTGTGACGCTTGTAACTTTATATTTATTTGTGGAATTACTTGATTGTCTCTCCCATTAGATGTAAGCTCCTCGAGGGTAAAAACCCAGTCTACCACGCCCGCCAGGAGTTCCCAGTGTACAGCGCACACTGACACACAGTAGGTACTCAATAAATATCTGAATGAATGAGTGAAGCTCTAATTCCACCCTCCCCCTCCTTAATCCAACCAATCCCGTCCTTTTCACCTCTTGAATCCATCCACTTTATGCCTCTGTCACTGCCCAGGCCCCTGTCATCTCTTGCCTGGACTGTTGTCAGCCTCCTAGCCAGCCTCCTGCCTCTGGTCATGCTTCCCTCCAGTCGGATCTCATTCTCTAGTCGAGGGGAGCTTTCTAAACCACACACCTGGTCATGCCAACCCCCACTTGCAAGCCTTCTCTGGCTCACCCTTGTCCTCATGGTAGAGTCCAGACTCTTGAAATGGGTCCACAGGCTCTCAGGAGGCAGTTTTGGTGCATCTCCCTGGCCTCAGCCATCACTCCCACCCCAAGCTCTCTCCAGTGTGAACTAACTTCAGATCCCCCAGTGTGCAAGGTCCTCAGCTGCTGAGCCTTGATACCTGCTGTCCCTCTGACTCCAGCGTCTTCCCGTGGCTCTCTCCCATTCTTCCTCCCGCTCTTGGTTCAGCTATCATTTCCCGTGTGAACACTGTACGTCCCCCATCACTTTACATTATATTGTAAATGCCTGTTTGACACGGAGGCTCCTTGACGGCAGGGCCACATCTCCACCCACTGCAGTGAACACCCAGCACATATCTGGTACATGTCGGTGCTGAATGAGGAAAAGCCTAGAGCCCAGATGCTGGGAAAAACGAGCTCTGCCTGGTGGAGTTTGGGGAGTGACTGGGGCAGGGCTCCTCCTTGCTCACTGCTGCCCAAGGGTGGACATTTAGATCATGGTAGAGTCAATGTCTTTCTTCTCACACTGACCCTGGTATTCTCCCAGGCTGCACGTACCATCCCTGGACTGAGTGTTTTGGAGGTTGAGTGAGACAAGGTGGTTTTAAAACGGGGCTCAATGGCCTCCTGAGAAAGGCTTCTCTTTGCCCATCACGTCACCAGACCCTTGCTGGACAGAATCCTGGCCAGGGCGGCTCCGACTGCAGCCTAGAGGGGCCCGCAAGCCCCTGCTCTTGGTCTGGGAGATGTTGCTAAAAAGTAGAAGTAGAAGCAGCCCAGCCAGTAGTAAGATGGCACTTGGGAGGAATCTCCCTAGGAATGTTCTGAGTTGAAATCTTACTGACTCAAAAGAAGAAAAGCCTTGTCATCACTGTGGGAGGAAGGCTGGCCTCTCTCCCCTCTGTGAGGATCGATCCATTCACCCTAAAATCCACGATGTTGCTGTGTAAGCCACATGGGCGAAAGGGGCCCGGGGGTCCTGAGAACACAGAGGAGGGATGCTTAGCCCTGTGGGAGGGAAGGGTTAGGGAGGAATCATCAAGGAGTTAGCTCTTGTCCTGAGTCCCTGAGGGGGCAAACAAGTGCCTAGATGAAGAGGCATCACCCTGAGCAGGGGCTCAGAGGTTGTGCAGGAAACTCCCAGAGGCTCCACATCACTGGACAGGGGCAGCTGGAAATGGGGCTGGGGAGGTGGGCAGGGCAGTGAAGGAACATTCCTCACACCGTGGAACTGGAAGCAGCTTGGGCTCAGGTGGGGGTGGAATCTCTTAGCTCCCCCTCTGCTATCGGAGCTCAGCCTCTGCCAGGTCTGCGGGACCTCCACTTTACTTCTCACCACCTATATATCCCCCACTGCCTGGTCACCCTCCCTGTTCACCGAAGACTTCTGGATGTCAACTCACCATCTTCCCTGCCATCACCAGGCTGGTTACAGAGGATCCTAGAACGTCTCCTGGTGCTTTGACCCTTATCTTCCCGCACCCACTCTCAGGTCCACCCCCTGGAATGGTGCCGCCTCTGAAGTCTTAAAATACAGGGCCTGCTCTCTGAGCACAGGTGACTTCTCTGTTGGATCCCAGGTGTGCCATCCTAGCTCTCAACCTCATCACGTCCCCTCGCCTGGTCGTGATTCCTCCACTGACTCTTGGTGCCTTACTGACCCTCTCTGGCCTGGACCCCGTGGCAGGTCACCAGCCAACATTTATTTTCACCACCAGAGAAGCCCCAGCTCTGGCTCAGGGCGGCTCCAGGCCTTCCTCTCTCACACACCTATTTGCTGAGCCCTGCTGTGGAAAAGCGCACAGCCTGGTGGGTGAACGCCGCCAGAATTCGCCTCTCAGACCTCAGCTGGGCCTTCAGCTACAGACCTGCCCGTCCCCTTCTTAGTCACTCCCTTCCTCATTCCCTTCAAAAATCACTCCATACTTTCGTGACTCTCCTGCCCTCTCACTGTTAGCAACAACGTCTGTCAGAATTTCATGCCAAAAAGACACCATCTGGCCTCTCTCATTTTCCCTT
The DNA here is from genome assembly GCF_005190385.1 of Monodon monoceros. Taxonomy (NCBI): domain Eukaryota; kingdom Metazoa; phylum Chordata; class Mammalia; order Artiodactyla; family Monodontidae; genus Monodon; species Monodon monoceros. The sequence goes on from NW_021703774.1 coordinate 145,899,783, forward strand.
CATCTTGGGAAACGAGATACTTTGGCAACCCAACTGCTTGAATATTCGATGACTTTGCCCTGCCTGTATGTTCTTAACCTCCTGCATTTCCCAGTCTCCTGGTTAATTCCAGCTTCCAAGCCTCCTGGATCTCGGTAGCTCCTGCCAGCCTTTCCAGACCTTGCAGGCCAGGGTGGGTGCTCTGTGTCTGCATTCCCCACTGTCCCGTCTACACCTTAATGAATATCAGCCTGTGTGACCGCCTTTCTTACCCACTGAGAACCTGGCCCCATGTTTCACTTCGCTTCACCACCCAGCACTCAGGCTGGTAAACCAATAAGACAGTCTGTTTGTTGAGTCAGCGCAGGAATGATTTCACTGGCTTACAATGTCTTGCAAGACATAAGAAGTTACGAAGGGGTTTCAGGCAACCACCTTTCCCATGGTTCAGGTCCCTGTTCCTCTACAGTTCTAGAGGCTTCTTCTAGAAAGCTCTCCCCAGTGCTTAAGGCTCGAAGGTACAGTTAGGAGAGAACAATAGTTATGAACTTAGTCTATCCAAGGAACTTTAGTTTCAAAAGCTGAGCACCTCCCAGCTCAGGGAGTCCCTTGGCCGCCAGGGAAACAAACATATAAACAGCACAAAACAAGGCCAAACGAAACACACTTGGAAAGGAAGGTGGGGAAGGAAATGGAGGTCAAGTGAGGCTTCCCACAGCTCTCTGGGCTGTTCCCAGGCCAGGTCTGCAGGATGGCACCGTGACAGGGAGGCACAGCTCGGCTTCCTGCGAGTACCTCTTCCAGGAGGGTGGTTTTCTCCTGCAGTTTGGTCTCGTAAAACTCAGTCAGCTCCTCCAGGGCCTGGCTCTTGGTCTCATCGTTATCCCGAAGCTGTTTCTCATACTCTTCCTGCATCCTCTGGGACTTGAGCTGCAACTCCTGGTACTTCTCATATTCTAGAAGCAACTTTTGGTTGTTGCAACATTCTGGAGAGAAGCAAGGAAGGTTATTTCAGGAGGGACAGTAGCATCAGCCTCAGGGACACCCAGGGGAGCCTTGGGTGCTTTTCCAGCCTTGGGCCCCCTTCCAGCACCAGCTAGAGCTTCTGCCTCCACAGGCGAGATACAAATGCACACCTGTCTTCCTCACAGGCCCCCCACGCCATCGTCTTGTCTGGCAGCCCGATTTCCTCCCTTCACCGTCTAGGCAGAAAGGTTTCCAGGAAAGTGCAGAGGGGTATTTGGGGGTTCAGGGCCAAGAAGAATGCCCTGAGTGTGCAAAACGGGTACTAGTACCCCCATTTTATGGGATAGTAAACTGAGGCTTGGTGAGCTTAGGTGATTCCCTAGAGCACCCAGCAAGTCCAGGTGAATATGGGACCCAAGGCAGCCTATCAGGCTCCAAACCCACACTTTTCCTATCTCCTACTGGCATGCAGTAGGTGTTTAATTTGTGTTTAATCAATGAGTAAATACACAGGAGCAAAAACCATGGTGAGTTCCAGGGGATAAATGTAGGCTGTTTACAGACTGGGGCTTCTGCTGAATCTGGAGGACTCTCAGACTTTGCTCCCAGTCAACTGCCCTCTGCCCAGTGGCCTCCACTGATGGCCTCACCCAAGTCCTGCAGTTCCCGGCTCTGTTTTTCCAGGAGGTCTTCCATGCGTTCACGATGGAGTGCATCCTGCTTTTCTTTTTCTGCTCTTAAAACCTACGACACAGAGTAAAATGCTCTCATTTCTACACATCTGCTGAAAGCACCACCATGAGAAGCACCAATTGTACAAGTGAGAGCCTCCTTCACTCACAAACATTTCCCAAGCCCTTACTTTGCACCAAGCACTGTTCTACAATCAACATGCAAGCTATCACTTTTATTTGCATTATATTCTGCTCTGAAAGTTCTATGCTACCTCTATTTATATCCTTCTACGAAATGAATCTTGTCAATGATGAGTTCAGTTTTGGACATGCACCAAATGGATTTCTGGGTGGAAAAGGTAAGGATTGATTTGAATTCTCTGTTGTCAGCACATTGCTCTCAAGGAAATCCTTGGCTATGTTAATGTATCAGCTTCTAAGAAAGTGTTTTCTTTAATGGAGCAGGAAAGCTCCTTGCAGGAAGGGGAGGTATCTAACTTTGTGCTCAGATTACAGAAGGCACCAATGTTTGTTGATTAAATGAATGAAATAATAAAATTAACTGCCAGCGTGTTTTTAGACCCATGGAGATAACATAAAAGAACAAATATCACTTGAGCAAAAAACTGGCTGTTCTGGTGAAGGGCCAGGCAGATTTGTACAGAACAGAGAAATCATTCTGGGAGAGTCCTGGACCATCTTTAACTACAGGAAGGCCATTTAGACTATATATATTTTAAATTAATAATTATTTTATTTTTTGGCTGCGTTGGGTCTTCGCTGCTGCGCACGGGCTTTCTCTAGTTGCAACGAGCGGGGGTTACTCTTTGTGGTGCACGGGCTTCTCATTGTGGTGGCTTCTCTTTGTTGCAGAGCACAGGCTCTAGGCACACAGGCTTCAGTAGTTGTGGCATGCGGGCTCCGTAGCTGTGGCCTGCGGGCTCTAGAGCACAGGCTCAGTAGTTGCGGTGCACAGGCTTAGTTGCTTCGTGGCATGTGGGATCTTCCCGGACCAGGACTCAAACCCGTGTTCCCTGCATTGGCAGGCGGATTCTCAACCACTGCGCCACCAGGGAAGCCAATTTAGACTAATTTTATTTAACCTACTGACAATTCTGAGGTCAATATCCTGCTAGCTCTTCTCTTTCCATACTTTATTTTTCTTGTTACTTTTCATTTTGCTTTTAAATAAGTTTCTCTTGACCACAAAGGTAATATATTCTCATGGTGGAGAATTTGGAAATTATAGAAAAGCATAAAGAACCAAATTTAAACTATCCACAATCCCAACTTCCAGAGATAATCACACTGCTAGCTATTCTCTTAAAAATTGTTCTATGTGTATTTATTTTACATCATTAATAGCATTCACTATAGAGAGCTCTATATTCTGTTTTTTTTTCCCACTTAGCACTTTGTTGTAAGCATTTCTGATGTTATCAACTATGCTTTAAAATCGCACATTATCATACGTCTTATTGTTTGACCGTGTGCCAGTTGTCTTGAGTGAGCAGGAAATTTCTTGTTATTCACCGTTGTTGGTTCAACAGACCTGGTTTTTCATTTCCAAGGACTCCATTTCCTGGAGGAACTTGTCTGTTAGTTCCTTAACCTTCTCAGAATAGTTCATATCCTTTAGTCGAAGTTGATACTCATTCTCCATTTTTAATTCTTCCACACGAGTCTTCAGCTCCAACATAATCTGAACCTTTGGGAGAAGGACACAGAATCAACAACAATCACAGTGCGGGTGAATCAGACTATTTAAACCCGTGGCCTTGAGCTCTCTGAGACCTACAGCTCTGATCAGCCTCCAACGCATGTGTCATCTTTCTGCACAAGACACACAGACCAGACACTAGGAGAAATACGAGCTTCTTCCTCTACCCTCAAAACGTGTCATCAGTGAGCTCCACTGTGCAACAGGCAGTATGCTAATAATGCACGTCTCCTTCAGCTATGCTTAGATGTCACCTCAGTGAGGTCTACACAGACCACAGGACTTAATCCTGCTTCCTTCCCCTTCCCATTCCCGGCACCTCTGACTCCCCCCACCCCCTTACTCTGCTCTACTTTTTTATTATTCCCTTAAATCTTGGCACTTTTAAACGTTACTTATTATTTTAGGGTCTTTTGCTTTCATCCCCCCTAGAATTTAATCTCCAAGAAGGCTGAGATCTTTGTTGGTTTTGTATGCTGATGTACCCCAAGTACTTAGAACGGTGCCGGACACAGAGTAGGCACTCGAAAAATATTTGTTGAATCATGATTCCTGACCCCATGGAACTTACAGTCTACTGAGACAGCCAAGGAGACTTAACATTACCAATTGTTATAAGTGCCCAAAGCCAGGGAGTGTGCACACAGGCTAGGGTAGAGAAGGACTGAAGGCAGATGCATTGGTTGGGGGGTCTGCATAGTTCAGGTGGGGGACGGTAAGGGCCTGACCGGAGGTGGGGAGCAGAGCAGAAGGGAAAGATTCCAGAGAAAGAGATTTTAGGGAACGTGGTGCCTGATGGGTTGTGGGGTGAAGTGAGAGGACTGTGGATGGAGACCGTCTCCCCGGCCCAGACAATTCCCTGAGGGTTGCATTGGCCTGTCTTGCTTCACTGCTTTATCCTGGGAGCCCAGCACAGGACCGGCACTAAACAAATATGTATCAGATGAATACATGGCCCTGGGAGCCCGCCGCGGATGAGTGGGACACATTTTGGTGGGAATGACCTGGTTCTGACAGGTTGCATTGGAGGCACCTGCTCATTGCCCTTCTCCATCCTTCTCCACATTGCTGCTACAGAGCAGTCTCTTCAGACACAAATCTACTGAGTCATCCCCTAACTTAGATCATCAGTGGGGCCTTAGGAAGCATTTCCAAAGTCTAAAACATGGTGTAAAAGGCCCCTCACTATCTCTCTGTTTCACCTCCAATGCTTCTCTCCGGCACCCCCTCTACTCTCCAGCCCCACCAGCTAGGAGCATCCTCCCCAGAGCATCCCCCCTCATCCGTTTGCACACACTCATTCCTCGGGGTGGAAGGCCCTTTGCAACTTGTTCTGGAGGCTCCATTCAAGGCTCACTTCCCCTGGCGCCAGCTGGCCTGGGTCAGGGTCCCTTCCCTGTGTTCCCACAGCACAGTTCCTTCATAACACTCATTACACACTTGGTTCCCTTTTAAAATTTTACCTATACTTCTTCCCATGATATAAGCTCCAGGACCATCTATGTCTTTCATTTCTGTAATCCCAGACCTAGTACAGTGTCTGGTACATAGCACATCTTTCTGCAAATACTAGTTAGGTGCATGAATAAATGAATGACTGAATGAGTGGGTAAATCACGATAGTTACATAGAATGTCATAGAATGTAAAGAAAAAGAGAGAGCTGGGAATTCTGGGCAATGTGGCTTTTAAGGCCAGTTGAAGGAAGAGCCAGGAAGGGAGCTGGGGAGGAACAGTCCGAGAGGCACACAGGCAATGATGTGGTGTGGTCTCCTGGAGCCCAAGAGAGAAGGGAATTTCAAGAAGTGAGCGGAACATACACTAGTCACTTCCAGCTTGGCAGCCGTGCTGTCAGGCCTAGCTGGGGGCTGGGGGCTGAGGTCAGGAGTCAGCCCAGACACCTCAGGCTTTTGGTGCAGCCTGGTGTCTCCTACTTGGTGTCTTCCCCTCTCCTTGGGGAAGAAGAGAGAAAATAGAGAAGAAGGAAGAGGAGGAGACACATTTGCCTGCAGGAGGTCAGACTCCTAACTCTCACAGCCTCTCCCTCAGCCTTTCCTCCCACTTCCCTTTCCTGCAGAAAGTTCCAGGGAGCTCTAGGAGGGCTCTCCAGCAATCGCCAGGGGCCTATCATCCTGCTCTGGGGCCATTGTGGTCCTGTTGGCTTCGCTTGTCTCTGCCCCTCACTTGGAGTTTTTTTTGTTTTGTTTTGTTTTGTTTGGCGGTACGCGGGCCTCTCACTGTTGGGGCCTCTCCCGTTGCGGAGCACAGGCTCCGGACACGCAGGCTCAGCGGCCATGGCTCACAGGCCCAGCCGCTCTGCGGCACGTGGGATCTTCCCGGACCGGGGCAGGAACCCGTGTCCCCTGCATCGGCAGGCGGACCCTCAACCACTGCGCCACCAGAGAAACCCCTCTGTCCTTCGCTTGACTGTGAGTTTCCTGATCACAGGGCCCATCCTGTCTTCTCCCACATGCATCCACAGTGACCAGCAAACAGTAGGTACTCAATGAATGCACTTTAAACTCTGGATGAACAGCAGTGAGCTCGCAGCTGTGCACCCTCTGTGAGCCCCGTGAGGTTACCACCCAGTCGGTTTCTCCCTCGGGGAGCACAGCACTCAGAGCGCTCAAGACACGTCTTAACGGACTGTTAGCTGCACCAACAGGAGGGAAGGTGCTCTGAGGTCACGATTAGGAGAGTGCGCTCCAGATGAAGTCTGGATTGGAACCCTGGGCCTACACCTAATCAGCTCAGAGACTTTGGACACGTCACCCAACCTCTCCAAAACCATTTTTTGAAACGTGGGGAAAACAACAGTATCTTCTCCATAGAGATATTGGGAGATTTAAATGAGAAAATACTTATAAAGTAATTATCACAGTGTCTGCTTCGTGGCTAACCTAAAAAAAAGTTGGTGATTGGTTATTATTACTGTTATCGTTTTATTATTGAGAGGAGTGGGTTTCAGGACTGTTTTATAAATAACTTTGTTTTCTTTTTAAAGAAGTTTCCAGATACCAGCAGTTATTAAGTTTCACAGATACAACTGGAATATACAAGTTTGTCACTTTAATTTTGTAAATATTTATTGGAAATATTTATGTAAATATTTATTTATGCCTTGCACGAGCTGGAAACTGCTGGTCATACAAGCGAATTATATGTCGTGGTTCCTGCCCTCAAAGAGTAGGAGAGGAAAGATAGGTCATAGGCTAGAAGTAGAGCTCAGTGTAAGTCAAGACGATCACGTGGCAGAAGGACAGGTGGGGTGGGGAGGACACAGAATGCAGTGGTGGTGGTGTGGGCGAGCATGTACAGGGAGCTGTGGGGGTCTGTGCTGGGCACAGGGGAAGCCGGGCTAGAGAAGGGCTCTATGCCGGTCCCAGGACTTTGGATGCAGCCTGGTACGGAATTTCCATGTCCCTCTTCACTAGATCCAATTCTTACCTTCTCTTCCATGTCCGTCTTGGTAACCAGCACCTCTTCAGCAAAGCCCACCTCCCTCTCTCGCTTGATTCCCGGACCATCCTTATCAAAGACCTTCCAGGTGAACAGGCAGCCATCCTCGGCGACGCTCAGCAGGAACTGGTCATCAAAGGTGAGCGACATCTGAGGAGACAGAGCATGGACAGGAGGCTTTCACAGGCCGTGGAGAGCAGGACTGAGCCAGCTGTTGTGCAAGCCCTCCCTCCATGCCAGCCTGGGTACAGCCTCCTGGGGAGGAAGACTCTATCTCAGAAAAGACATGAGACAAGAACCCTCACGGGCTTCTGGGAATGAATAAAAGAATAAGACTATGTATATGTTCTCTGTGGATTTGGAATCTTTAGAGTCAATTATTATGTACACTATATAAGAACTTTCAAAACTCAGCAGTAAAAGAACCCGATAATCCAACTAGAAAGTGGGCAAAAGACACAGAGACATTTCACTGGAGAAGTTATACAAATGGAAAATAAGCACATGAAAAGATGTTCAACATTATTAGCCATTAGGGAAATGTGAATTAAGACTATGATGAGATGTCACTATACACCTATTAGAACAGCTAAAATAAAAAATAGTGATAATACCAAATGCTGGCAATGATGCAGAGAAACTGGATCTCTCATGCATTGCTGGTAGGAATGGAAAACAGCTTGGTAGTTTCTTATAAAACTAAATAAACACACTTGTAATATATGATCCAGCAATAGTATTCCTGGGCATTTACCCCAGAGAAATGAAAACATGTCAACATAAAAGCCAGTACATAATTGTTCATAGCAGTTTTATTTGTAATAGCCCAAAAATGGGGGAAAAAAATCAAATATCCCGCAAGAGGTAGATGGTTAAACAAATCACGGTACATCCTTACCATGGAATTCTACTCAGCAAAAATGGAATAAAGTATTGATACATGAAATAACTTGCATGGAGCTCAAGGGTATTATGCTGAGTGAAAAAAGCTCCTCTCGGGGCTTCCCTGGCGGCGCAGTGGTTGACAGTCCGCCTGCCGATGCAGGGCACACGGGTTCGTGCCCCGGTCCGGGAAGATCCCACATGCCGCGGAGCGGCCGGGCCCGTGAGCCATGGCCGCTGAGCCTGCACGTCCGGAGCCTGTGCTCCGCAACGGGAGAGGCCACAGCAGTGAGAGGCCCGCGTACCGCAAAAAAAAAAAAAAAAAAAAAGCTCCTCTCAAATGGTCACATACTGTATGATTATTTATATAAAATTCTCAAGATGTCAAAATTATAGAAATGGAAAGCAAATTAGTGGTTGCTGAGGACTAGGTGTGGTGTTGGGTGACTATGAAGGGTAGCACGAGGGAGCTGCTGTGGCGCAGGAATACTTCTGTGTCTTGCGTGCAGTGGTGGTTACACACATTTATGCATCTATGTGAAAAAATGATACAGAACCCCACACATTATGTACCAGTGTCAGTTTTCTGGTCTGACACTGTACAGTAGTTACATTAGATGTAACTATTGGGGGAAATTGGGTGAAGGGCACACAGGACCTTGATGCTATCTTTCAGATTTCCTATGAATCTATAATTACTTCAAAATAAAAAGTGAAAAGTAAAGAACCAGCTATGGAAACTGTCCTCTCACAATCACCAATATGTGTCAAGAACCTTAAAAATGGCAATGCTCTTTCCCTCAGGATTCGCTCTTTGCCTAGGCATTTAGCCTTAGAAAATAATCAGAGATGCTCAGAGAAATCTATAGGCTAGGATATTCATGAGTTCATGATAATTTAAATGCCCAGTTGTAAGAGAAGAGTTAAATAAGTTACGTTCCATCATTGTGATAGGATATTTGAATAGCTACTAAAATCATGCTTTTGAGGAATATTTAATCATACAAAAAATGCTTACAAGAGCATAAATTTAAAAAAAGCAGCCTACAAGAGCATACGTACAGTATGGTCTTAATTTATTTAAAGCATATGCACAAAAAAGTAGAAGAAAATGCATCACTATATTAATGATAATGCTATTATGAGGATTTTTTATTCCTAAAATAAACATGTATTGCTTTTATAATCAGAAAAGTAAACATCTTATCCACAAAACTTAGTAGCTCTGAAGCAAAAGGGGGGAATATGTGATAGTAATTTACTTTGGACCCAAGACTCATGCTCAGTATAGGAATGTTCCAGTTTATAATGAAAAAGCCTTTCCTAGTAAAGATGGTGTCTGCAGGCAAGCCAGTATAGAGTTTGGGACATAATTAAAAGCCTCAGGTGTTGGTATTGTTCAGTTGGGGATAAGAGAGGCGAGGAGGGAGAGAAAACATATCTTCCCAGTGCCTGTTCTTCAGGAGCCCATGTGTACATAGACACTGCTTTTTTACAAGGGGGAATGGAAGGACAATTTACAAATGTGTGCTCATGCTATGACCCCCAGGGACGGGTGGGGGCTCATCTCCTGGGCCATGACTCCTTTTAGTCCAGAGTGACTCTGTGGAGGGTGAGGAGACCTGTGAGCCTTTAGTAGCCAACACTCGGCAGCTGGGACACGAGGGCCCTGGCTGTGGCCAGGGGGCCTATAACATCTCTCGAATGGCCCATAATTATGCGAAATATTATGATGAACAACCTTGTACCTCAATCTTTAGGTGCATCTCTGATTACCTCCTAGAACAAATTCCTGGGAGTAGTTTAAACAAAGAGTATTAAGAGCCAATAAATGTTTATTGAAAATTTGGCTGGAGGAATAAATAAAGGGAGAGAAAAGATGCTGGGAGTTTGAAGGGATAAAGGTGGTATGTGGAGGGCAGGACCAGGTGGATCTATTTATTGAGAGCTGGATCTGGGACTGGGCCCTAGGGGAGACGGTTGCCCTCACCTTGGTGATAGGACCGCAATGGGCCTGGTACTCGTTGAATTCTTTCTGCAGAGGCAGCGGGTACTTCATCGCACGAATGGTTCCCACCGAGGTGCCCACGAACATCATGTGCCCGGAATGGGAGATGACGACGGCTGTGTAGGTGACATCAAATGCTGACATCTCTCGAAGGACCTGGAACACAGCCAGCTCTGTTCAGGGTGAGGGGCTGAGCCGTGTACCCACTGTCCCCATGTCATTCTCCTCCTTGCTTCTAATAGCAGCATTAGGGCAAGTTCTGGATTTAAAAATGTGCTTTTTCCATTTGTTTTAGCATCTGGCATACCGGCCAGCACATAAGGGGCACAAACTAAATATTTCTTGGCTGCTTGACCGATGAGTAAGCAGCTCTAGGAGTTAGGAATAATACTAAAAAAGGGAAGCCTTCATAAAGCATGTGCCAAGCAGTGTTCTATGGCTTTTACAGGTTGTAACTCATCCAATCCTCACAAAAACACTTTAAAGATGGTGAAACAGTCACAGAGATACTAGGTAAGTTGCCTCAACTCAACCACCTCCTAGGTAGCAGTCAGGCTCCCAGGACTATGCTCTTGACTGCTATTCTACCATGTATCTCAAACTAAGAATGGGATGTGGATCATCAATTTATTTAGCAAACATTTATTAATGTCCATTATATACACAAAAAACTATTCTATCAGGGAATTCATTCATTACTTTGCTCTTTAATTCACTCATCAACCCACCCACCCATCTAGTCACGAAATATTTACTGAATGTGTGCTGTGGGCCATGCATTGTGCCAGCTAGTAGGGATACCAAGAGGTGTGAACCATGGCCCTGCCCTAAAGGAGCTTTGTCCTGGTGCAGCACTGTGGAAGCCACCACAGAGTCAGGACCAAGCTACTTGGGGGCACACTGGAGAGACACCCTACTCTCAGCTGGGCTTGTGGAGAAGGACACAGCCACATTTGCAGGAAGTGTCTTTGCTGAGCTCTTCTCTCCTCCCTCAACTATTTGGAGCCAACATGCTAATTCTAAAATTTCAGAGTAGTTTGGGGATTTCCAAACAAATATGGTAGCAAGCTTAGGTGATAGCAATAACTAGAGTTCTGTTTTTACCCCACGAAAGCATGTGCAGATCAAGGGTTAGAGCACAGTTTAGAGATGCTGCTGACCTCCATCCCTGGAGGGTAGGAGAGAAGTTACAGGCAGCAAGCAAAGTAGAAATGGAAAAGGGCCCCACAATTTAACCCAGTCAGTTGGACACTGGGCAGGAAATGCCAGGAGTAACAATTACTGAGCTGACCCTATAGGAATGAGAAGCCAGGTATTATCCCATGAAGAAGGGACGCTGTTCTCACAGGTCCCCTTTCCATCCCTTTCTGCTGTAAACACAGGAGGCTGTCTTCTGCAAATCAGGGCAGCAGCCCAGAGGAGGGACAGGGGCAGACTTACTGAAGAATCTGCGATCTCCTTGAGAGTCTGGTCTGAACCAACAGCAAAGATGATTTTGCCATCAGGGGAGATGGCAACACAGTTGTAACTGCAGGACTTGAGCACGCATTCTGTCTCTCTCTTTCCTGTGGACAGATTCCATTCATATACAGCACCATCTGTGCCACAAGAAATCAGTTTGCTGTCATCTGTATTCCATGCAACTGAACGAATCTATGGCGGATGAAGACATACCCAATTAGGAGTGTACACACACACACACACACACACACACACACGCCTTTCACGGAAAGAGGATAACTTCCTTCTTTTTTTAAATTATTATTTTTAACATCTTTATTGGAGTATAATTGCTTTACAATGATGTGTTAGTTTCTGCTTTATAACAAAGTGAATCAGTTATACATATACATATGTTCCCATATCTCTTCCCTCTTGCATCTCCCTCCCTCCCACCCTCCCTATCCCACCCCTCTAGGTGGTCACAAAGCACTGAGCTGATCTCCCTGTGCTATGCAGCTGCTTCCCACTAGCTATCTATTTTACATTTGGTAGTGTATATATGTCCATGCCACTCTCTCGCTTTGTCAAAGCTTACCCTTCCCCCTCCCCATATCCTCAAGTCCATTCTCTAGTAGGTCTGTGTCTTTATTCCTGTCTTACCCCTAGGTTCTTCATGACATTTTTTCCCCTTAAATTCCATATATGTGTTAGCATACGGTATTTGTCTTTCTCTTTCTGACTTACTTCACTCTGTATGACAGACTCTAGGTCTATCCACCTCATTACAAATAGCTAAATTTCATTTCTTTTTATGGCTGAGTAATATTCCATTGTATATATGTGCCACATCTTCTTTATCCATTCATCCGATGATGAACACTTAGGTTGTTTCCGTCTCCAGGCTATTGTAAATAGAGCTGCAATGAACATTTTGGTACATGACTCTTTTTGAATTATCGTTTTCTCAGGGTATATGCCCAGTAGTGGGATTGCTGGGTCATATGGTAGATCTATTTGTAATTTTTTAAGGAACCTCCATACTGTTCTCCACAGTGGCTGTATCAATTCACATTCCCACCAACAGTGCAAGAGGGTTCCCTTTTCTCCACACCCTCTCCAGCATTTACTGTTTCTAGATTTTTTGATGATGGCCATTCTGACTGGTGTGAGATGATATCTCATTGTAGTTTTGATTTGCATTTCTCTAATGATTAATGACGTTGAGCATTCTTTCATGTGTTTGTTGGCAGTCTGTATATCTTCTTTGGAGAAATGTCTGTTTAGGTCTTCTGCCCATTTTTGGATTGGGTTGTTTGTTTTGTTATTGAGCTGCATGAGCTGTTTATATATTTTGGAGATTAACCCTTTGTCCGATGATTCATTTGCAAATATTTTCTCCCATTTTGAGGGTTGTCTTTCCGTCTTGTTTATGGTTTCCTTTGCTGTGCAAAAGCTTTGAAGTTTCATTAGGTCCCATTTGTTTATTTTTGTTTTTATTTCCATTTCCCTAGGAGGTGAGTCAAAAAGGATCTTGCTGTGATTTATGTCATAGAGTGTTCTGCCTATGTTTTCCTCTAAGAGTTTGATAGTTTCTGGCCTTACATTTAGGTCTTTAATCCATTTTGAGCTTATTTTTGTGTATGGTGTTAGGGAGTGCTCTAATCTCATACTTTTATATGTACCTGTCCAGTTTTCCCAGCACCACTTATTGAAGAGGCTGTCCTTTCTCCACTGTACATTCCTGCCTCCTTTATCAAAGATAAGGTGACCATATGTGTGTGGGTTTATCTCTGGGCTTTCTATCTTGTTCCATTGATCTATCTTTCTGTTTTTGTGCCAGTACCATACTGTCTTGATTACTATAGCTTTGTAGTATGTCTGAAGGAGGATAACTTCTTACGTGTTCCACTAGACTGAGGCAGAATGTCCTTTCCTGGTACATGCCCTTCAGTAAACACTAATCATAGCTTTGTGGGAAAGTTAACATTCTATTTTCTCATATGCTTGCAAAATACTGAAGATGAAACATTCCCATTTCCATTTCACTTTATGAGTGTAAAGATGGAATCATAATAGCTCCTCTAACACTACAATCAATCATTGCTATGTTTTACAAAACCTTTTTATTTTGAAATAATTATCTATTCACAGGGAGTTGCACAAATTGCACAGAGAGAGGGCTCTTCCAGATGGCAGAGTAAGTACCTCAGCTGACCTAACCCCCACACAATAAGGTAACTGTTAAAAACGATAAAAACAGTTATGTAAAGTCTTTGGAAATTGTCCTAAGGGCATGCAGCAAATGTAGAAACATTCATTCAGGAAAATCTCCTCAATCTCAGTAGGAACAGAGACTGTGGCATATGAGCCATAATCGGCTCCTTTACCCTCTTCAGCTTCAAACACTTTATTCCTGTGTACTCTGGGCAGGTGTGGCTCCCTTTCTTCCTGGATCTCAGTCTTTGGGGCTCCCTTTCCCCCTGGATCTCAGTCTTTGGCTATGGTTTCACCCTGGGAAACCTGCTGGTGTTTCTTATCCCCACCTAGAAGCTCTATTCCAGGCAGGCGTGGCCAAGAAGACCTCATCTTCCTTCCCCCAGCCAATTCCCACCTGTTGGTGGAAGCTCTACTCCAAGTGCAGGAGCACGAGAATACCGGTGCCCCGACTGCCCCGCCCCAGCTAACTCATAGGGTGAGGGTTCCGCACCATGAGGGGGGAGCTGAAAAGATGAGGGATTCCACCCCCTTTCCACCTGCAAGTGCCACTCACGGAGTAGGGATGTCACTCTTGGAAAAGAAGGTCCCTACCCCTGGCTCTGGTGCAGTGGAGCAGGGGTTCTTCCCAGAGGGAAGTCAGCCATAAGACAAAGGAGCCCTACAGCTCTGCCTGAGGAGACTGACTTATTTGGAACAGAGCATGGAGAATTCCATCCACGGGCATCATCTAAATCAATGGAGGATCTAGGTGGAGGGCGATTAAGAGAAGGCTGGTAACTCCTTGATATAAGCAAGATGGCAGAACAACAGAATTGTAATAGAGAGGACAAGGGAAAGAGACAGTCAGGAGAGCCCTTCTGGGATCATAGACAACTCTGGGGATCGGGAAGGCTGTATGTACGTGCAAGGCTGCACCCACTCAAGAGCAATCAGAGCAGGATATGGGGAACACTTGAAAGCATCTCCTAAGCTGCACAATGACTCATTAACACAGGGCGGAAGCATCACAGGCACAAGGGGTTTAAACACATCTGACCAAACGCTAATTGAGTACTAAGCTCCTGACCCAGGGGCATTTCCCAGGAAGTCAGGCTTAGAAATAAAACCATGCTTATATCTGGCAGCCTGGAAGGCTGTGTGCATGGCTAAGGCTGCACCCTCTCAGGTACAATCAGAGAGGGAATCTCCAAACCGCTAGTCTCTGGCTAAACATGGAGCAAAAGCATAAACTCAATGAACTGTGACAGCAGCCTCTAAGCCAAACACAAATCCAACAGTAAAGGGTGAAAATCTAACTGGCTAAGGGGCCTTAAGCACCATCTTAGCTCAACCAGGGGCAAGCCCTAGGTAGCCAGGCTAAAAGATCAAAATAGAAAAACATCCAAGCAGAGACATCCGAGGCTGCCCACTGTAGGAGAAAAAAAAGATTTCTCAGAATTAGTTCAGCCAAGTTGCTAAACAAAACAACCAAATAAAAACTTTCTAGCCTTTTCCCCTTTTCGTATTTGTAACTCCGTTCTCCCATAGAGAGAGACTAGCTCCCATGAACTCCAATACGTTAATGGATTTTCTCAGTCTCCTTATAAGTAACAAACGTGCTGACCCACTGGTTACCTCTTTGGGTGTTCCCATGACTACAGTCCTGTCAGCCACATCTCAGTCCTAGCTCTACCATGTCTCAGTCCTAGCTCTACCTCTTAAATTGCATTTTCTAATTGTTTTCTACTATCATGTAAAAATGCACTTAAATATAGTTATTTCCAACAATATTCTTAGATTCACTAATTTTAATAGTTTATCTGCAAATTCTCTGAATTTTCAACATACCTGATTATGTCTGTGGTGATAGTTTTATTTCGTCCCGTCCAACCTTCATGCCTTTTATTTTGCTATGGCCTGAATGTCTGTGTCTCTCACTACCTCCTCACCCCAAAATTCATATTTTGAAATCCTGACCCTCAAAGATGATGGTATCAGGAGCTGGGGCCTACGGGAGGTGATTAGGTCCTCAGTGCTTCCCTCATGAGCCCTTATAAAAGAGGGGCCAGAGAGCTAGCTTGCTCCTTCCACCATGTGAGGATACAAGAAGTCTGCAGGCAGGAAAGAGGGCCCTCTCCTGACCATGCTGGCACCTTGATCTTGGACTTCCCACACTCCAAACTGTGAGGAAAATTTTCTGTTGTTTATAAGCTATCCAGTCTATGCTATATTGTTATGGCAGCCCCATGGACTAATGCATAGTTCATTTCCTTGCCTTATTGCACTGGATAGGACTCAGTACAAGGCTAACAGAAGGCATCATGTTTTGTCCTCTATCTCACAGGGAATGCTTTCATAATTTCATAATCAAGTGTGCTGTTTGTTGTAGGTTTTCTGTGTCTTTTTTTCCTCCAGGCTGTACTTTTTTTTTTTTTTTTACTATTTATTTATTTATTTGGTTTCACTGGGTCTTAGTTGTGGCAGGCGGGCTCCTTAGTTGCAGCACGTAGGCTCTTTGGTTGCAGCAGGCAGGCTCCTTAGTTGTGGTTTGCCGGCTACTTAGTTGTGGCCTGCAGGCTCCTTAGTTGTGGCATGTGAACTCTTAGTTGTGGCATGCATGTGGGATCTAGTTCCCTGACCGGGAATCGAACCCAGGCCCCCTGCATTGGGAGCGCAGAGTATTACCCACTGCGCCACAAGGGAAGTCCCTGTAAATGTCTTATATAAGATTTTTAGGGACTTCCCTGGTGGTCCAGTGGTTGAGAATCCGCCTTTCAATGCAGGGGACATGGCTCGAGCCCTGGTCAGGGAACTAATATCCCACATGCCTCAGGGCAAAAAGCCTGCACTCTCTAGAGCCCGCGTGCCACAACTAGTGAGCCCGTGCACTGCTACTGAGCCCGTGAACTCTGGAGCCCACACGCCACAACTAGAGAGAAGCCTGCACGCCACAACAAAGAGCCCGCATGCTGCAACGAAGATCCGTGTGCTACAGCTAAAGACCCAGTGCGGCCAAATAAAATATTTTTTTAAAGTACCTAAAATTTTTTTTATAATATAATAAGTTCCCCATTATTTTTAGTTTGTTTTTTAAAATCATGAATGCATGTTAATGGTATAGATTTTTATTATATCTGGATTTATAGAGATAAGCATATGCTTTTTTATCCTTACTATGTTAACGTGGTATTCACTAATTGATTTCAAAATCTAAAATAACCTTGCATTCCTGGAATAAATCAACATGGTCATGCTGTATTATCCTTTTAATATATTGCTTGATTGGTTTGATGATAATTTATGTAGGACTTTTTATGTTCATACAAAAGACTGGCTTATCATTTTCCTTTCTTGTGATGTCTTTGACAGGTATCACAATTATGCTGACCTCCTGGAACAATGTTGGAAGTATTTGCTTTTTTTTTTTTAATTCTCTAGAAGAGTTTTTTCAAGATTAGTGTCATGTTTTCCTTAAAACTTGATATACTTCTCCAGCGATAGTTTTCTTTGTCAGAAGTTTTTAAATTACAGATTCAATTTTTCTAGGAATTGTCAGTTCGTCTATGTATTCACATTTATTTACATAAAGTTGTTCATAATATCTTCTTATGATCTTTTTTAATGTCTGTAGGACCTGTACTGATATCCCCTTTTCATTCCTCACATTGGTTACTTATATCTTCTCTCTATCTTTTTTTCCCCTTAATCAGCTATGCTAAAGGTTTGTTCATTTTGAGTTTTCAAAAAATCAAGTTTTGTCATGTACCGCAATGTTCATTGCAGCTCTATTTACAATAGTCAGGACATGGAAGCAACCTAAGTGTCCAATGACAGATGAATGGATAAAGAAGATGTGGCACATATATACAATGGAATATTACTCAGCCATAAAAAGAAACAAAATTGAGTTAGTTGTAGTGAGGTAGATGGACCTAGAGTCTGTCATACAGAGTGAAGTAAGTCAGAAAGGGAAAAACAAATACTGTATGCTAACACATATATATGGAATCTAAAAAAAAAAAAAAGGTTCTGAAGAATGTAGGGGCAGGACAGGCATAAAGACTCAGACGTAGAGAATGGACTTGAGGACATGGGGAGGGGGAAGGGTAAGCTGGGAAGAAGTGAGAGTGGCATGGACATATATACACTACCAAATGTAAAATAGATAGCTAGTGGGAAGCAGCTGTATAGCACAGGGAGATCAGCTCAGTGCTCTCTGACCACCTAGAGGGGTGGAATAGGGAGGGTGGGAGGGGAGACGCAAAAGGGAGGGGATATGGGGATGTATGTATATGTACAGCTGATTCACTTTGTTATACAGCAGAAACTAACACACCATTGTAAAGCAATTATACTCCAATAAAGATGTTAAAAAGATAAAAATTAAAAAAAAATCAAGTTTTGGCTTTGATGATCTTCTATTGTGTGAATGTTCTCTGTTTCATTAACTCCTGCTCTTATCCTGATGACGTCCTTTCTTTTGTTTTCTTTGAATTAATTTGCTGTTGTATTTCTAATTTATTGAGCTGGATGGTTATATCACTGATTTTCATCTTTTTCACTTTTCCAATACATGTATTTAATGTCATAAATTTCCCTGTATGCATGGCTTTAGCTGCATGCTCCATCTATATTTTCTTTTGTTTTTGTTTTTTCTTGCAGTATTACACATGTAAGCCTAACATATATCCCTGGTTGGAGACAAGTGTTATAAATTCTTGTAAAGTGATGAAACATGGCTGCTCTCCTGGGTTGGTGAGGTAGGGCCTCCTATGGGAGTGTGCATGGTCCTGGAAAGAGCATCACATTCACCTGGTGTGCTTTCCTCCGCATCTCCACAGTCACACTGTTGGAGCTGAGGAAACGCAGCAACTCTCAGTACTGCTTGTGCTTAACAGCACTTTTGCTTGTGACCTGTTAATTGCTAAACTCAGTGGTCACTTTTTAGTATTCACACCCCACTCTCTGACATTTAATACCACTGACTACTTTATCCTTTTGGAAACCAGTTCCCCGGCTTCTTTGATACAATTCCTCGATTCCAGGTTCTCTTTGTACCTCATTTGCAGTCTCTCTCTTCTTTACCAGTCCCTTAAATGTTGGTCATTCATCTCCTGCCCAAGATCTCAGATTCCGCATGAGCCCTTGGTGATCTAATCTATACCTCTGACTTCTACTGACTACCACCTAATCCCCTGAATTGGAATTTTTAGCCTTGACTTCTTTCTGACCTCTGCACTCATATGTCACACTCCTGGACACATCAAATATAACGTGTCCAAAATGGAGCTTAATATCTTTTTTCTCTCTGTCCCTACTACTAAAGCCATGGTTTAGTTCCTAGCTCCTTTTTCACCCTCATTTCCTAGCTGATCTCCTTCACTCCAACTTCCCTCCCCTCTAATCCATCCTCAGTACTGTTTGGAGAATTATCTTTCTGATACCATTACTTCCTTTCTTAAATCCTTCCGATTGTTTCTCATCACCTACAGACTAATGTTCAATTCCTTGGCATGGCATACACACTCCATGGTGCAGCAGACTTCTCCAGCTCCTCCTTCTATCACTCCTTAAATGTGCCCTATAAACCACAAACCACCATCCTATTCTATACTCCCATTCCTTCATCTACAACACATCCTGCTGCTTAGAATGCTTTTCTTTTCCCATTGCTTGTTCTCTCCAAATTCATCTGCTGACTTCTTACCCTTTCAATCTTTAGTCTCTCCGTTCTCTGCATGCTCCATATCTACTTTATCTTTAGGAACTACTGGTTTTACTTCCTAAATATCTTTTGAATCCATCCATTTCTTCCTATTGGTACCACCTCCACCCTGGTCTAAAATACTAATCATTTATCATGTAGATAACAATCTCCTTACCATTTCCACTCTCGTCCTTTTCAATACAATCTTCATTCTGCAGCCAAAGTAATGTTTTAAAATGTAGATATGGTCATATCATTTCTTGTCCTAAAAGTCTTCAATGATTTCATGGAACAGGAAGGATAAAGTATAAAATCCTTAAAAGGCCTACAAGGTTCCATGAACAAGGTTCCATGAACTTGGGTCGCTGCTAACCTCACCAATCTCAGTTTCATTGCTGATACCTATGCTTCAGTCTCACAGATGGTTCCTCCTATACCCTTAGAAATCTCCTATCTCAGGGTCTTTGTTTATTTATTTATTTTTGGCTGCTTTGAGTCTTTGTTGCTGAACATTGGCTTTTCTCTGGTTGCAGTGAGAGGAGGCTACTCTTGGTTGCGGTGCGTGGGCTTCTCATTGTGGTGGCTTCTCTTGTTATGGAGCATGGGCTCTAGGCACGCAGGCTCAGTAGTTGTGGTGTGCGGGCTTCAGTAGTTGTGGCACGTGGGCTCAGTAGTTGTGGCTCACGGCCTCTAGAGCACAGGCTCAGTAGCTGTGGCACACAGGCTTAGTTGCACTGCGGCATTTGGGATCTTCCTGGACCAGGGCTTGAACATGTGTCCCCTGCATTGGCAGGCGGATTCTTAACACTGTGCCACCAGGGAAGCCCAGGGTCTTTGGATCTCTATCTGCAATGATTTTCCCCACCAGCTCTGTCTGATTAATTCCGAGCCACTCCTTAGGACCAAGCCTTCGTGAACATCCCAATTTCCCTCATCATGCCCACTCCTCACCACTTCCTCTCATAACAACCCATATTTTTCTTTCATTGAGTTTACTATAGTTAGTACTTAAATCTGTCTGTGCATTTGTTTTATTGTCATTTCCCCCAACTAGACAGGGACCTTCGAGGGAAAGGAATCACTTCTCTTTTGTTCACTTATACCCCATTTGTTAGCATGATGCTTGGCTCTGAGTCCTTGTTTCCTTGGACGCTGTTCACTCACTTACCTTCCCTGTGTGTCCTTTCAGATTCGAGATGTTCTCCAGGCTGGTGGTGGAAAAAATGTGAATCACATTCCCATTGACTGCAGCAAACAGGTGACCTCCATTGCTAAAGCAACACTACCAGGAAATACAGGAAGAGAGCAAGAATGAAAGACAGTAGTCTATCTGGAGGTTACAGTTGAGTTCAGGGTGAAACCATGCGTAGGATTGGGAATCAGGGGAAGGTGCAAATAGGACTGAGAAGTGCTGACATCTTCACTTTCACTATTCCTGTAGCTCATATTGGCCAAGATGCTGACACTACCATGTGCACGAATCATGAAGGTGCTTGGGTCAGAGAATAGAACACTCATTTTGTCTGCAGAAGTTTCAGAACAGGGGAGCAATTCCTCAAATCACTGTCTTGATTCCACAAGTCATCTCAGGGGGAAATCTGATGGGCTATTTTCTCTCCCTGTTGCTCATTTTCCCTGGCACCTCCCAATCGCCAAACTCGCCTTCCCAGCTGTGACTCCGATTCTGTGATAACTTTCTTTTTAATGTTTTTTAAAAAAATATTACTCCACAGTCACAGAGTGGACTGATCACAGGTGGGATCTCACATGGTTTGGTTCAGTGATATATTTGGTGGGCATAAAAGAAAGAGGATAGAACCAACATACTCAATAAGTTTGGTGGGAGAATTGGATTTCTTTTTAAGCCACCTGAATTCTCTAAGACAGTCTTTGGTCCTACCTCCCCAGTTGTGCTAGTTCTTGATATTTCAACTCTGGCTTTCCAAGAAACTGGACCTTTATCTCCAGCAGTTCTTACCTCTTTGCACCCTCTGACAGAGTATTCTTTGAAAGAACGTATATCATCAATGAGTAGATTCATAAGGCGTAGTTTGTCAGCAAAC
Organism: Monodon monoceros; assembly: GCF_005190385.1. NCBI lineage: Eukaryota > Metazoa > Chordata > Mammalia > Artiodactyla > Monodontidae > Monodon > Monodon monoceros. The sequence goes on from NW_021703774.1 coordinate 145,920,879, forward strand.
CCTACTACAACGTAGTGTCCAGATGGGTGAAGGCTGATTGTATAAGCTTCTTCTTGATATTCCTTAAATAGTTCCAGGGTGCTGTGAAAAAGATAAATTATTGAATATAAGTCTAGCCCACTGAGTCCCTCAAGTCCTCCATTGTATCTGGTACATATTTTTATCCTAGCGTTTGAGATACTTTATTACTTGCAATTATTGGTGCCTCTTTTTCTAGATTTTGGTTACTTGAGGATAGTGTCCAGCAATGAGTATGGCAAGTAAGGGGACTGAATATGGCGTTGTCTAGACATGTTGAAGGCACAGCTCCATTTAGATTTCCAAATCAGAAGTATTGCACAGTTTTTTTTCCAGCAGCCCCAGCAGCTATATACAAGAGCAAAGAAGTTACGTCATGGGGCCAATCTAGGCTGGAGATTCTCAAGGAAGCTGTGCCAGGAGGATAAAATCACTGGGAGCTGAAGGTGGTTGGGGCAGTGATCTGGATTCAAAGGGCAAATCAATGGTCTGGAGAGCTCCGTGGGGCAAAAAGCAGGTCTAGTGGGGGTGAGGGGATAGGGAAGCTAGAAGGACACAGGAGGGTATGTAAGGACGGGAGATATTGGGATGTTTCTTTATGTCCCACGTGCCAAGCATGGTGTCTGGCACGTAGCAAGCACTGAATAAAGTATAAAGTGATTTTCTAGCTCATGCAAGAGTGAAAAGTAAAGAGAATAAGGTAGTTTGACTGACTTGATTAAAAAAAAACTTTTCCAACTGAAAGCTTCTAAGTAATTAAAATTTCAAACCTCTAATTAAAATAATTCGCATGGAAAATTTAACAACTGAAATCGTGCATATCACAGTAGCAAAGCCTTTCACTCCTTACTTTGATTCGTAATTCCAGATGCGAACAGACCGATCCACAGAGCAGGTGGCAATGAGGGGTTTGCGGATGCAAGTAGCTAGACCAGTGATGGATGCTGAGTGTAACGGGTACATCAGATACTCAAAGTGGGCAGGCTCCCCCTGGAGAAATCATACAGAATGAGATCGGGCAGAGGAAGCAAAAGGCTGGTAATGCACTCCAGCTCTCATTACTACTATGGACGTTCATTAGCCCAGATGCACAGAAATTAGGCTGTGGGCAAACTGCTTTAACATTATGCATATTTTCCTATACCATTATTATTTTAAAACATCATTTTAATGGCAATAAAGTATTTTATTCTATAAATATACCAGAATTTAATTTATCTATCCTTCTACTATAGGAACGTTTAAGTGGTCTCTGATTTTTGTTAGTTAGGGGTAACACTAGGCTAAATATTCTTACATGTAAGTCTGTGCTCCTCTCTGATTACTTCCTTAGATACTGTAGGGTAAGTGCCTGCATTAAGCTTTTGAGTCTCAAGGCATCTATTTCAAAGGACATCCATTCTTGAATAAACATATTGCCAGTTGTATGACACAGCTACCAGCCAAATAATCTGCCAAGGAATTAAGCCGTCCCCACCCTTGAAGATCCCTTTTGCAGAAAGTCCTGGATAACTTAAATAACTGACTTCTTGAGTGATCCCACTTTTCTCTTCCTGTGGCCTAATTCTCACTCTCATGGCTAAATGACCATTAAATCAATAGTGAACTCGCAAAACCCTAGACACCCCACCTTCAAACCTTAATAAATGCAGAGCCCCAGGTCCACCTCTCTCTTTAACCATGGCCTCACTGTGTGGCCCTTGGGCTTGCTCTGTACCCTCCAGGACCTGTGAGTAAGAAATCTTGTTCCTCAAAGTTCCCTGATGGCTTTTTTTTTTTTTTTTTTTTTTTTTTGCGGTACGCGGGCCTCTCACTGCTAGTTCAGTTCTTCTCAGAGCACCAGGAAGCCAATGAAGGATCGCAGCTGTGATGACGGTGGAGGTGGTGGAGGATGTGTATTTTGCGATAACCACATCTGGGATTTGAAAAGATCACTCTGGCAGCCAAACAGAATATAAATCAGGTGCTGGAGGGCAGAGTGTACACGCACAGACAAGCAGGAAACTTTTCCAGCCTGGGAGAGAGAGTGGAAACACTCCCCTCCACAGAAGGTCCCACTCTCTGGTCTAGTTCTCTCCTCCCTACACAGCCTTCCTTCTGAGAGGCCCTGCCCACCAGCAGGGAGAGAAGCTCTATGCAATGAGCTCACCCTTCTACACAGAGAAAGTGGACAGACTGGAGATCCAGCCATCAAATTAGTCCTTTCTGAGTCCTTGTGAATGAAGTGTCCCCAGGTGAAATGATAAAAATGTCTTAGTTTGGGGTATACAACATAATGACTTATATATTACCCGACAAGCTTTTAAGTACACTCAAATTCCTGTTATGTTAAAACAAAAGCAATTCTCTCTTTTCCGCCATGTCTCTGCACCTCATTCTATGAGGCCAGTATTACCTGGATACCAGAAGCAGATAAAGGCATCACAAGAAAACTACAGAGCAACATCCATTATTAATGTAATTTGTTTTTGAATTTTATTTTATTTATTTTTTTATACAGCAGGTTCTTATTAGTTATCCATTTTATACATATTAGTGTATACATGTCAATCCCAATCTCCCAATTCATCCCACCAGCACCCCCTGCTCCCCGCCACTTTCCCTCCTTGGTGTCCATACGTTTGGTCTCTACATCTGTGTCTCAATTTCTGCCCTGCAAACAGGTTCATCGGTACCATTTTTCTAGGTTCCACATATATGTGTTAATATACGATATTTGTTTTTCTCTTTCTGATTTACTTCACTCTGTATGACAGTCTCTAGATCCATCCACATCTGTACAAATGACCCAATTTCGTTCCTTTTTATGGCTGAGTAATATTGCATTGTATATATGTACCACATTTTCTTTATCCATTCATCTGTCGATGGGCATCTAGGTTGCTTCCATGTCCTGGCTATTGTAAATAGTGCTGCAATGAACATTGGGGTGCATGTATCTTTTTGAATTATGGTTTTCTCTGGGTATATGCCCAGTACTGGGATTGCTGGGTCATATGGTAATTCTATTTTTAGTTTTTTTTTTTTTTTGTGGTACGTGGGCCTCTCACCGTTGTGGCCTCTCCCGTTGCGGAGCACAGGCTCCAGACGCGCAGGCTCAGCGGCCATGGCTCACGGGCCCAGCCACTCCGCGGCATGTGGGATCCTCCCAGACCGGGGCACAAACCCCTGTCCCCTGCATCGGCAGGCGGACTCTCAACCACTGCGCCACCAGGGAAGCCCTATTTTTAGTTTTCTAAGGAACCTCCATACTGTTCTCCGTAGTGGCTGTATCAATTTACATTCCCACCAACAATGCAGGAGGGTTGGTTCCCTGTTCTCCACACCCTCTCCAGCATTTGTTGTTCGTAGATTGTCTGATGATGCCCATTCCAACTGGTGTGAGGTGATACCTCACTGTAGTTCTGATTTGCATTTCTCTAATAATTAGTGATGTTGAGCATCTTTTCATGAGCTTCTTGGTCATCTGTATGTCTTCTTTGGAGAAATGTCTATTTTGGTCTTCTGCCCATTTTTGGATTGGGTTGTTTGTTTTTTCAATATTGAGCTGCATGAGCTGTTTATATATTTTGGACATTAATCCTTTGTCCATTGATTCGTTGGCAAATATTTTCTCCCATTCTGAGGGTTGTCTTTTCGTCTTGTTTGTAGTTTCCTTTGCTGTGCAAAAACTTTTAAGTTTCATTAGGTCCCATTTGTTTATTTTTGTTTTTACTTCCATTACTTGAGGAGGTAGATCAAAAAAGATCTTGTTGTGATTTATGTCAAAGAGTGTTCTTCCTATGTTTTCCTCGAAAAGTTTTATATGTCCAGCCTTACATTTAGGTCTCTAATCCATTTTGAGTTTATTTTTGTGTATGGTGTTAGGGAGTGTTCTAATTTCATTCTTTTATATGTAGCTGTCCAGTTTTCCCAGCACCATTTATTGAAGACACTGTCTTTTCTCCATTGTATATCCTTGCATCCTTTTTCATAGATTACTTGACCATAGGTGCGTGGGTTTATCTCTGGGCTTTCTATCCTGTTCCATTGATCTATATTTCTGTTTTTGTGCCAGTACCATACTGTCTTGATTACTGTAGCTTTGTAGTATAGCCTGAAGTCAGGGAGTCTGATTCCTCCAGCTCTGCTTTTTTCCCTCAAGAGTGCTTTGGCTATTCGGGGTCTTTTTTGTCTCCATACAAATTTTAAGATTTTTTTGTTCTAGTTCTGTAAAAAATGCCAAAACTATGTTGAATAATAGCAGTGAGAGTGGACATCCTTGTCTTGTTCCTGATCTTAGAGGAAATGCTTTCAGTTTTTCACCACTGAGAATGATGTTTGCTGTGGGTTTGTCATATATGTCCTTTATTATGTTGAGGTAGGTTCCCTCTATGCCCACTTTCTGGAGAGTTTTTATCATAACTGGGTGTTGAGTTTTGTCTAAAACTTTTTCTGCATCTATTGAGATGATCATACAGTTTTTATTCTTCAATTTATTAATATGGTGTATCACATTGATTGATTTGCATATATTGAAGAATCCTTGCATCCCTGGGATAAATCCCACTTGATCATGGTGTATGATCCTTTTAATGTGTTGTTGGATTCTGTTTGCTAGTATTTTGTTGAGGATTTTTGCATCTATGTTTATCAGTGATATTGGTCTGTAATTTTCTTTTTTTGTAGTATCTTTGTCTGGTTTTGGTATCAGCGTGATTGTGGCCTCATAGAATGAGTTTGGGAGTATTCCTTCCTCTGCAATTTTTTGGAAGAGTTTGAGAAGGATGGGTGTTAGCTCTTCTCTAAATGTTTGATAGAATTCACCTGTGAAGCCATCTGGTCCTGAATTTTTGTTTGTTGGAAGATTTTTAATCACAGTCTCAATTTCATTACTTGTGATTGGTCTGCTCATATTTTCTATTTCTTCCTGGTTCAGTCTCAGAAGGTTACACCTTTCTAAGAATTTGTCCATTTCTTCCAGGTTGTCCATTTTATTGGCATAGAGTTGCTTGTAGTAGTTTCTTAGGATGCTTTGTATTTCTGCAGTGTCTGTTGTAACTTCTCCTTTTTCATTTCTAATTTTATTGATTTGAGTCCTCTTCCTCTTTTTTTGATGAGTCTGGCTAATGATTTATCAATTTTGTTTATCTTCTCAAAGAGCCAGCTTTTAGTTGTATTGATCTTTGCTATTGTTTTCTTTGTTTCTATTTCATTTATTTGTGCTCTGATCTTTATGATTTCTTTCCTTCTACTAACTTTGGGTTTTGTTTGTTCTTCTTTCTCTAGTTCCTTTAGGTGTAAGGTTAGATTGTTTATTTGAGATGTTTGTTGTATCCTGAGGTAGGATTGTATTGCTATAAACCTCTCTCTTAGAACTGCTTTTGCTGCATCCCATAGGTTTTGGATCATTGTGTTTTCATTGTAATTTGTCTCTAGGTATTTTTTGATTTCCCTGATTTCTTCAGTGATCTCTTGGTTATTTACTAATGTACTGTTTAGCCTCCATGTGTTTGTGTTTTTTATGTTTTTTCCCCTGTAATTGATTTCTTATCTCATAGCATTGTGGTCTGAAAAGATGCTTGATATGATTTCAATTTTCTTAAATTTACTGAGGCTTGATTTGTGACCCAAGATATGATCTACCCTGGAGAATGTTCTGTTTGCACTTGAGAAGAAAGTGTAATCTGCTGTTTTTGGATGGAATGTCCTGTAAATATCAATTAAATCTATCTGGTCTATTGTGTCATTTAAAGCTTGTGTTTCCTTATTAATTTTCTGTTTGGATGATCTGTCCATTGGGGTAAGTGAGGTGTTAAAAGTCTCCCACTATTATTGTGTTACTGTCGATTTCTTCTTTTATAGCTGTTAGCAGTTGCCTTATGTATTGAGGTGCTCCTATGTTGGGTGTGTATATATTTATAATTGTTATATCTTCTTTTTGGATTGATCCCTTGATCATTATGTAGTATCCTTCCTTGTCTCTTGTAACATTCTTTATTTGAAAGTCTATTTTTTCTTATATGAGTATCACTACTCCAGCTTTCTTTTGATTTCCATTTGCATGGAATATCTTTTTCCATCCCCTCACTATCAGTCTGTATGTGTCCCTAGGTCTGAAGTGGGTCTCTTGTAGACAGCATATAGATGGGTCTTGTTTTTGTAACCATTCAGCGAGCCTGTGCCTTCTGGTTGGAGCATTTAATCCATACACGTTTAAGGTAATTATCTATATGTATGTTCTTATGACCATTTTCTTAATTGTTTTGGGTTTGTTTTTGTAGGTCCTTTTCTTCTCTTGTGTTTCCCACTTAGAGAAGTTCCTTTATCATTTGTTGTAGAGCTCGTTTGGTGGTGCTGACTTCTCTTAGCTTTTGCTTGTCTATAAAGCTTTTGATTTCTCCATAGAATCTGAATGAGACCCTTGCCGGGTAGAGTAGTCTTGGTTGTAGGTTCTTCCCTTTCATCAGTTTAAATATGTCATGCCACTACCTTCTGACTTGTAGAGTTTCTGCTGAGAAATCAGCTGTTAACCTTATGGGAGTTCCCTTTTATGTTATTTGTCATTTTTCCCTTGCTGCTTTCAATAATTTTTCTCTCTTTACTTTTTGCCAGTTTGATTACTATGTGTCTCGGCATGTTTCTCCTTGGGTTTATCCTGTATGGGGCTCTCTGCACTTCCTGGACTTGGGTGGCTATTTCCTTTCCCATGTTAGGGAAGTTTTTAACTATAATCTCTTCAAATATTTTCTCGGGTCCTTTCTCTCTCTCTTCTCTTTCTGGGACCTCTAATAATGTGAATGTTGTTGCCTTTAATGTCCCAGAGGTCTCTTAGGCTGTCTTCATTTCTTTTCATTCTTTTTTCTTTAGTCTGTTCCACAGCAGTGAATTCCACCATTCTGTCTTCCAGGTCATTTATCCATTCTTCTGCCTCAGTTAGTCTGCTATTGATTCCTTTTAGTGTATTTTTCATTTCAGTTATTGTATTGTTCATCTCTGTTTGTTATTTAATTCTTCTAGGTCTTTGTTAAACATTTCTTGCATCTTCTCGATCTTTGCCTCCATTCTTTTTCTGAGGTCCTGGATCGTCTTCACTATCATTATTCTGAATTCTTTTTCTGGAAAGTTGACTATCTCCACTTCATTTAGTTGTTTTTCTGGGGTTTTATCTTGTTCCTTCATCTGGTACATAGCTCTCTGCCTTTTCATCTTGTCTATTTTTCTGTGAAAGTGGTTTTTGTTCCACAGGCTGCAGGATTGTAGCTCTTCTTGTTTCTGCTGTCTGCCTTCTGGTGGGTGAGGCTATCTAAGAGGATTGTGCAAGTTTCCTCATGGAAGGGACTGGTGGTGGGTAGAGCTGGCTGTTGCTCTGGTGGGCAGAGCTCAGTAAAACTTTAATCCACTTGTCTGCTGTTGGGTGGGGCTGGGTTCCCTCCCTGTTGGTTGTTTGGCCTGAGGCGACCCAACACTGGAGCCTACCCAGGCTCTTTGGTGGGGCTGATGGCGGACTCTGGGAGGGCTCACAACAAGGAGTACTTCCCAGAGCTTCTGCTGCCAGTGTCCTTGTCCTCATGGTGAGACAGAGCCACCCCCTGCCTCTGCAGGAGACCCTCCAACACTAGCAGGTAGGTCTGATTCAGTCTCCTGTGGGGTCACGGCTCCTTCCCATGGGTTCCAATGCACACACTCCTTTGTGTGTGCCCTCCAAGAGTGGAGTCTCTGTTTCCCCCAGTCCTGTTGAAGTCCTGCAATCAAATCCTGCTAGCTTTCGAACTCTGATTCTCTAGGAATTCCTCCTCCTGTTGCCAGACCCTCAGGTTGGGAAGCCTGATGTGTCGCTCAGAACCTTCACTCCAGTGGGTGGACTTCTGTGGTATAAGTGTTCTCCAGTTTGTGAGTCACCCACCAGCAGTTATGGGATATGATTTTATTGTGATCACACCCTTCCTACCATCTCATTGTGGCTTCTCCTTTGTCTTTGGATGTGGGGTATCTTTTTTGGTGAGTTCCAGTGTCTTCCTGTTGATGATTGTTCAGCAGTTAGTTGTGATTCCGGTGCTCTTGCAGGAGGGAGTGAGCGTAATTTAAAAATCAGATAAGAACAAATGTTGGCAAAAATAGAGAGAAATGAGAACGCTCGTACACAGCTGATAGGAATATAAATGGAAAACTATCTGGCAGTTCCTTAAATGTTTAAATATTGAGTTACTACGTGACCCAGGAATTCCACTCCTAGGTATACACCCAGAAGGATAAAAACATATGTCTACAGAAAAACTTGTACACAGATGTTTATAGCAGCAGTATTTATAATACCTAAAAGTCAGAAACAGCCCAAATGTTCATCAACTGATGATTAGACCAACAAAAGTGGTACAGCCATGCAATGGAATATTACTTGGACATGAAAAGGAATGGAGTACAAGGGACTTCCTTGGTGGTCCAGTGGTAAAGAATCTGCCTTCCAATGCAGGGGACGCAGGTACAATCCCTGATCGGGGACCTAAGATTCCACATGCTGTGAAGCAACTAAGCCCATGCGCTGCGACTACTCAGCTCATGCACCTCAAGGAGAGAGCCCACGTGCCGCAAACTGCAGCGCCCACGCGCCCTGGAGCCTGCACGACAGAATTAGAGAGGGAAAACCCACATGCCACAACTAGAGAAAAGCCCGAGCACCACAATGAAAGATCCTGCATGCCAAGCACCACAACGAAAGATCCTGCATGCCTCAACGACCCGACGCAGACAAAAATAAAAAAGGAGTGGAGTACTGATGCATGCTACCACACGGATGAAACTTAAAAACATTGTGCTAAATGAAAGAAGCCAGTCCCAAGAGTCCACATATTGGTATGCAATGTTCAGAAAAGGCAAATCTATACAGACACAAGACAGTAGTGGTTGGCTACGGCTGGGAGGGAGGCAGATGGGATGGTGGGAGCATAATAGCTAAAGGGCATTTTTTTTTTTTAAGTGATGAAAGTGTTCTAAAATTGATGGAGGTAATGGCTGCACAACTCTGAATATACTAAAAACCATTGTATTGTACACTTTAAATAGGTGAACTGTATAATGAATTATAACTCAATACAGCTGTTATTTAGAAAACCACCATTACTGAGAAAGATATATTAAAATCTCCTACGATTGTAGGTGGTTTATTTTCCTTGTTGTTCTGCCAAAGTTTGCTGGATATATTTTGAGTCCATGCTATTAGGTGCATACAAATTTAAAACTAATGTCTGCTTGATGAAGTGAACCTTTTATAAGTACAAAGTGCTTCTTTTTATCTTTAATACCGCTTTTTTGTTGCAATGTCTGCAGTGTATTCATACTGGCTTTCTTTGTTATTTAAAAACAAAAAGCAATGATAAACCTTTACATATATACATCTCTGTGCACAGAAGCAGGTATAGCCGTACATTAAATACCTGAAGTACACTTGCTTGCTGGGTTAAAGACAGGTACAATTTAAATCTGACAGATGTCTCCAGGGTGTTCTCCAAAGAGGCTGCAGCAATCACATTCCCGGGCACCCCTCTGCCCGCCGCCCAGGGTATCGGAGCGCTCCTTACATGGACAACTTGAAATTTGAGTTTCTTTTGCTCTGTTATGAAGTGGTGAGTGAGCCTGCACTCAGGAATTGGATTAAAATTTTCCCACATGGTGACCAGTCCCCAGGCTGGAAGGAAGCGCTGCTGGGAGACTCACCTTGCTGATCTCCATCAGGGACATGGTGATGCTGTAGAGCTGGTTCTTGCTGGTGCTGGCGATCAGCGTTTCCTCAGAGGGGCTGAAGCACATGCAGAGCACGTCCTGTTTGTCTGACTGACTCGGGTCATTGCTCTGTGGGTCCACAGGAATCTGCCCAAGACACAGAACAGCGGTCAGCAATGCCCTCACATTGTCAGGGTGTCCTTGGGCTTTCAGATTCTCTCAGATACTGTAGCTTATAGACTCCTGACCATGCTTCCAGGATCCTCCTCAGATGTGGAGAAGGGAGGGCTTGAGGGGCCTCCGTTCCTGTGGGTTTCCTACTCACCTTTAAGTGATTAGTGGCTGAATAATAAGGCAGCAGCACAGGTGAAACTGATCCATCTGTACGTCTCAGTTTGAGATCCCCCCTCACAACAAGCGTTAGTCTAACCCCGACTCTCGCCCAGCTGTTGGGAGCCCAGTGTGGGCGCCCACCTGCACCAGGTATACAGTGTGTGCTCCAGGGCAGTAGAGGGGAAGGTGGCAGCCCTTCTACCACATGGAGTGGGTGACAGGGCAGAGAGAAGAGAAGGGGTCACACAGCTCCTGCAGCGGTCTCAGAGGGCCGGGAGCTCCTAGTGGACATTATGAAACTAGATTTCCTTTTCCCTGCTATTTCTCTCCTTCCACTAACAACCAAACTTATTGAAAGGCTGGTCTGCACATACCATCTCCACTTCCCTACCACCCACTCAGTTCTTAATTCCTTATAATGTGGCTTCCACCGCATCATTTACTGAAACTGTTCTCATAAACATCACCAAAGCCTGATGTCCCTGCTCGGCCCTCATCTTCTAGGCTTTTCTAGAGCCTGCAGCAGTGACCTTGGCACCTTCCTCCCTAGAAAGCCCTGGCCTCCTGTGCCGCCCTCCCCCTGCCTTGAGTCCTGTCTTCCTATGTACCCCCTAACCTGTCCTCATGAAGTCTACTCTCACTGCCTCACCAGAACAGCAAGGGCTCTAGGAAGCCCTCCCTGACCACCCCGGGCTGAGTGGGCCCTGATGTTCCCTCAATGTGCCCACAGCACCCGGGGTTCCCTCTGCTGTCACACGCATCACACTGTATAAAGTAGAACGGGAGCCCGCAGACCGAGGACCGTGTCTGTCCCCACGTCTGTCTCCTGGTGCTTGGAGCAGTGCCTGACACATAGCAGGCACTCAGTGACTGCGCGGTGTGGCCTCACGGTCCTCCCCCAGACAGCGAGGTCCACGAGGGAAGTGCTCATGTCTGATTCACCCACCGCAGGCCACACCACAGAGCCTGGCCCATGATAGCTGCACGGCGGACGTTTGTTGACTGAATGAGTGAAGGACGACACCTTCTCAGTGCCCTGCTGGATTCTCATCCTGTCTCAGTCTTGAAATTAGGAAATGCTAAGTTTTGTCCTCAGTTCTCTTTTTGGCTCTATATTTTTCTCTCTCAGTGATTTTACCTAATATAAGGGTTCAGTGAAAACAATAGTAGTAAAGTAATTACAATAATAAATACTTAAAATAGTATTGACTATGTGCCAGATACAAGCCAAGCGCTATGGGTGTGTATGGGGGTGTGTGTGTGTGTGTGTGTGTGTGTGTGTGTGTGTGTGTGTGTGTG